>NC_088615.1:18383566-18695504 GCF_036013475.1 Columba livia | reverse complement strand
AGAGACCATCACACCCGTGCAAAAGAAGAAAAGTGTCTGTCAACCCAAAAAAGGCTCCTCTCCCGGTTTGTACCACTCATACACAAGCCTACAACCCGTGGATACCTTCTCCAGGTCTTTTTCTGTGCCTCTGCCATGCTCGTAACACAGACCCACGTTGAACTGGGCTTTGCTGTAGCCTCGATCTGCTGCCAGTTTGAAGCACGTATAGCCTATCCTGTAATGGCCCGCTCTCATGCTTTCAATCCCTGAGGAGAACACAACATAAAAACAGCGGAAATGAAAATGGACAGAACATAACCTCAAATCCAGCAACCTCCCCAGAGCTACCAGCCCTTCCTCGGCCCGCGCCAAGGGCTCTGCTCTCACCAACCCTCACTCCACAGCACCAAAGTTGCCACAGGAAATAAGGCAACACTGCCTTTTAGGAATTTTTCTAGTCTCATCGCAAAGGCAGCTCACGGGCTAACACAACGTTTGGTTCGCGTCAAAGCAGCTTGATTTTAGTGCTGCAACTAGTGGTATATATAGGGCAGGGACTTTTCTTAGATCGTTGCATCTCCCTTCAGCTCTTCTCAGAGTTGCAATTCTGCAATTCCTCTTTCAGCTTGCCAAGAAGGCTGAGATCTCAGACAACGAAAAAGGATGCAAGGATACGACAGCCCATATTGCAAAAAAGACAGAGATGGCTTAATTTCCAAGTACAGATGTCAGGACAACAGTGCAGGCATCAACCAAGCCTGGATTTAAATATGCTGATATAAATCAGGTGGCAGGATGGGACAAAGGGCAATAAATCTCTCAAAGCACAGCTGAAATTGCTGAAAGGAGGCTTCAGCTTGGGCACACGCCATCTCTGCCTTCACACAAGACCTGCAACAATTTGGAGGTCCTCCAAAAAGAGAAATGTGTGGTTTAAGGACGAAACAAATCCAAGTCCACATTACCAAGGATATTCAACGCAATGGAAATGTCGATCCGGAAAATCTGCTGCAACTGGAAAGCAGCTTCCTCTAAATGCCCTCGCTGAGCTGGGTCACCCTGCGGAGTTAAAGAAGAAAACTATTAAGACAGCAAAACCACACAAACCCTACAGGAGATTCTTGCTTGGAAACTGAGCAGTGACACACACTTGTGCTGTACTATAGTTATCAGGAGGGTGATGTAATCCACGAAATCTGTGTGTCCTACACAGGCATCTAGTTTGGGAAGCTGTACGGACACTGCTCGCCTCCCCTCTGGCCAGGGACCTTGGGGTAGCCTCTCGGACATCATCGGACCTTTCAGAATTTAGCAAATCCCTGATAAATCACCTCTTCAAAAGTAACGTTAGCCCTTGTTCACCCTCCCGCATCATGGCAACAACACAAACAGCCTCTGCCAAATGTGCACTGACATATTTGTATACGCTGTACACAACTCGAGCTGAGCCCACTCCATCAGCTTACTGAACACTGCGCCCTCCTCATCAAATCCTGCACAGCAGAGAAAATGTCTTTTTCTCAGTAATGAGCAGTATTTTTCACTTTACCACGGCTCCGGGAGGCAGGAGGAGGATTAGCCTGACGTGCAGCTTTAGCTTCCCAGATTGCGCACAAATGTAGTGCCATCGAGCGGCAGCAGCGCACACTGCACGGGGAATGCACGCAGCAAAAACGCCCCTCGTCACCCAACAGCTTTGCTGCTCGGCCAGCACCCAGAGCTGCTCACGACAGACAAGACACGGACCGATCCTCTGCGGGGAGCCTCCTGAGACCTGCCCAAAACCTACGAACGAGCCACAGACTCTTCCTATGGGCCCTGCAGAAAGTGGCGGAGGTCACGGCCATGTCAAAGAGAGGATCCCACTCTCTTAAATAGTGAATTTATCTCCACTCTGGTCACAGTGTCCTTGAAGAATTGCTCAGCCGATTGATTTTTCAAATAGGGAACTCTCTGCAACTAAGACTGAACTGCAAGGAATTAGCAGGTTTAATCACAATAACAACAGTATGATTTATGGCCTTGTGGCTCCCAAGCTAACAAGCACTCTTCAAGCCCGAAGTGTCTTCCTCCCTATAACGGACAAGAGTCAGTCCTGATTTGCAGCTTTAGGAGCAGTGATACCACCTTCTCCAGTCATGGGTTGTCTGGTAAAAACCAAAATACCAACAGCACGTAATCACCTAGTGAAAGGTCGCATCAAAACGCAAATACATAAGAACAGGCTAGAGCTACTGGACAGATCCTTTTCCCTTCCCTTCACTTTGTTTCTTTTATCCTTTTTTTCCTTTCTTCTTTCCCCTTTCCTTTTTTCTTTTCCCTTTCTCTGCTTTCCTTTCTTTTTTCCTTCCTTTTCCTTCCTTTTCCTTCCCTTCCCTTCCCTTCCCTTCCCTTCCCTTCCCTTCCCTTCCCTTCCCTTCCCTCTTTTTATTTTCTTTTCTATTATTTTCTCTTTTCCTTTCCTTTTCCCTTCTTTTCTTTCCCTTTTCCTCCTCTCCTCTCCTCTCCTCTCCTCTCCTCTCCTCTCCTCTCCTCTCCTCTCCTCTCCTCTCCTCTCCTCTCCTCTCCTCTCCTCTCCTCTCCTCTCCTCTCCTCTCCTCTCCTCTCCTCTCCTCTCCTCTCCTCTCCTCTCCTCTCCTCTCCTCTCCTCTCCTCTCCTCTCCTCTCCTTTTCCTCTTTTCCCTTTCCCTCCACTAGCACCCCCGTTCCACAGACACCTTATAGGACGGGGATGCCAGCCTGTAGCTCCTGAAACTTTCCTCTGGCTAAAGCCAAGAGCAGCACATCACATCTCTCCTTCTCCCGGCCTCCAGCTGCACGGGGCAGACAAGAGCCTCGTGCACGAGGGGATCGCTGGTGCCGCGCTCGGGTCGCACCGAGATGTTCTGCTGCAGGGAAGAGGCCTCAGGTGCAGCGCGAGGGTGTGAATAACGAAAACGTACCTTTGCGCTGCGGAGAACCGGCCCCGGGCTGGAGCTCTCAGGGATTTGGAACTCCCCTACATCAAAAAAACAGAAGACAAAAAGCAGGGTTAAGCAATGCTGTATCTTCACTCTTCCTCCTCTACCCATCTTCTCCACTCCACAGCTCTTTCCCAGAGGACTGATCACTCATTAAGAACATGAGGAACACTGACCAATCTGACCTTGGTGTCAAAAGCAAGCAAGTGCCCCAAGAACAGCCCTGGAACCTGCACCCGGCTGACGTGCCCGCTCCAGAAAGGCCCCCGGTCTCCATCTGAAGGCACCAAATGGAAAGAGAATCTCCCACTCCTTCTGAAAGTTTGTTCCAGCAACTTGTTACCACTGCTTTAAACCTCTGAGCTGCATTTCAAATTAACATACAGCTGGTTTCTCTCCCAGGCTTTTTTTTTTCCTCCTCACTAAAAAGCGCATTCTCCTTTTCAAAGTCCCGATACAACTAACCAACCCCTCTTGATTCCTCTCTGTGGTTCTGAACAGACTGCGCTGTTCATGTCTTTCAATTGAAGTACTTTTCTGCCCGAGCTGATTAATTTTATGACTTTTTTGCCACCATTCCTGAGTTTTCAACATCGTTATTGAAGCGTGGACCTTCTTACCAGTGTCACTGAATGGGTAAAATCGTCTCCTTATTCAAATTTGGAACCGCCTTGCTTGCGTGTACCAGAACTGTGCTCCCTTTCCCACTGCCCAGGGCATCACACCGAGATGTACTTGTGTCCCCAACTCCTTTTCCACACAATTTCTTCCCAGATCACAGTTCTGTTGCTGCAAGGGGATGATCAGATGTGTTACTCCGCCTGCATCGCCTGCAGGCTCCGGTTATCATCCCAGAGCACCCACTTGCTCATCGCTGCCCTCTTAGATACGCCGGCACCGCCATGTGCTCACCCACTATCTGACCGGTTTCAATCAGAATTATCCACCTAAAACATCTCCAGCAGAAGCTAAGCCACCTTGCTCTTAACGGAATTGTGCTGGAAGCGATTACGTGGCATTTATGCCCAAGGCTCTAAGAGGACGGTGACCTCCAGCAAACGGACGGACAGGCCAGGGCTGATGAGGCCAATAATTAATATTTCACCCCAAATCCCATGAGCAGCTGAATTCCACCCGATACCTGAAGCCTGAGTGATTTCAAACCAGCGCTGCCAATATGAGAAGTAGCTGTGCCTCCCCCTGTCCCCCTCACAAGCGGTGTGACTAGAGCAGGGAGCTAATACGCGTGAAAAAAGTCCTTCTGGGGGCTCAATTCCTTGATTCCTGGCATATTGCTACACGAGCACTTGTGGTGGCACCGCGGCAGACACGAGCGTGCAACAGGCAGGATTCTTCTTGCAGTGCACATGAAACCTCTGTTCCAACTGCAGCATCATGATTCCCACACAAACGATTCCCCTCCGGCTGTATTAAAATGTCTTTTATCTGAACAAGCCCCACTCACCCAACGAGCAAGATTTCTATTCATCATTCCATCAAAAGTAATATAATCTGTGAATTTATTAGTTGTGCTTTACATTTGTTTTCAGATGGGGCATAAAATTATCTGATCTTTCTCACCATAAGACTCTCTTATTCTGGTATCTCCCTCATGATGTAATTTGGGTGTTTTTTGCCATGCATAAAGCAGCGAATCTCATGAAGAAAAATCATCTGTATTAAAAATTCTCCCAACTAATTGTTTAAACAACATTAGTACACTCATGCTTTCAAGAAACTTTACATTTGGCATAGACAACCACTCCTCAATCAGAGATTCATCCTTTATTGAGAAAACATGCTGTGATTTGGCCAAACCATTACCCCATGAAAAAGAAACAGAAACTCACTCTGAATTTTAGCAGCTTGCAGAACAGCCTCATGCCCCTCTCCCACTGGAAATCAGGTTATTTGGAAGAAAACACAGGGCCCGATTGATCCTGACACGCAGTGCTGCCTCCCGAGGGCCAGATTAATGAATTCTCTTGGATGTCACCTTTGAGGCTGGGCAGAGCTCAAGTCAAACCCTTCATGGATATCACGATCTTTAAGAGTCGCCCGTTTCCGAGCAGTTCCCGCAACACCAGGCACACAAGCTAAACCCAACGCTTACGTTCCTTCAGCAATAAAGAGAAATAAAAGCATCCTCAGCAGCAAAGAATCCCATCCCACTTCAGCAGAATGAGACCAGCTCAGATTAACCTTCAACCTAACATTAATTAATACAAGTTCAGCCCAACTGTTTTATTATTTCCCAAAGAATGGTCGAGCTTTGGCAGTACTTCATAGGAACCAGGCTTTGAACAAATTCATTGCTATATTGCACACGTCGAAAC
The DNA here is from genome assembly GCF_036013475.1 of Columba livia. Lineage (NCBI taxonomy): Eukaryota > Metazoa > Chordata > Aves > Columbiformes > Columbidae > Columba > Columba livia. The sequence continues at coordinate 18,690,226 of NC_088615.1, read as the reverse complement.
ACACTGAATTATTCTTAAGGTTGTATGTTCAAAGGACACAGGAGCTGGGAACACCGCAGCTGGAATTTTCTGTGCAACTTCATTTCTACTTCTCTGAACACGTGCTGTGATGCAACATGACTGTGCGGCATTTTTTCCACGCAGTCTTACAGCTTTCAGGGTACGGGATGCCCAACGCTCACTTATTCAGCGGCTAATAAACAATTAATATTTCCCCTGGTCTAATCAAATGTTGCTGAAAGCTAGCTCCAAATGGGGAATTAATAATCTTCTCATGGACAGCCTGGATTGCTCATCCCAAAACATCGAAACGCTTCACAAGAACGAGTTCACAACACGAGCTGGACAAACTCCAGGATTTCTGCCTCATGGAAAATTTTAGTCTTTCCAATTGGTTTCATTGTGCTTTGAAATGTCTGTAATCTCAGAATTGAAATAACGAATTTTACAGTTCTGCCAGGGGTAAAATACAACTCCCCAGGGCAGCATTCGGCTGCTATAACACTGAGACTGGCTGTAATCACCTCCTCCTTCACTATGCGCCTTTAACTTTCAGCAAAAAAGCTTTGACTGAGGCATGAATTGCATGAAAAAAACAATAGGATGCAATCATGCAGCTGAAGACTTGCTGATAGTACTATCCAGAATGCTATTTATAGTAAGTTTTAAATGAATTTCCTCAAGTTTTCTTTTTAAACACACTACAAGTAATAGATTCTCTCATATTGTGTTATGTTCAAGCTGGAACGGCTCATCTGCAAAGTGGGGATGTTTGGATCCATCGCAAAGCTCTTCGCCACTCGGGGTAACGAAGCAGCTGACAGCAACAGCAGATTGTCGCCGCACATATCGAACGGCACAAGCCGGCCTGGAAATTAACTGAAACCCCGAAGGAAAGGGCGAGGATGCGGAATTCACTCCAGAAGGTCCTTTGCCAACAGCAAACTGGAGAAGCGAAGGTACATTCTGCTCCGCTTTGAGTTCTGGAGGTCTGTTCTCTAATGGCAAGACTTTGCTACCAGATTCCCCTGCATCATCTGCCAGGCGTCTGGCCTTCCCTTCCTTCTGCTCTCGCCCTGTTCCGATGTAGCCAGCTTCCTCCTCTTTCCATAGCTAAACACCAGAAAACGAAAAATTCCCACACCCTAGGCAGCTTTTTCTGTAGAAAGCAAAACACACTCTGAGAGAAAGGTATCGCCAGATTCACTTTATAACTTCCCATGGAAAGATACGCAGGACTTCTCACATTACCAAACTACACGTTTTTTCCAACTCTCCAGTGAAAAATCACTGAATCTCTTCACCCTGACTTTTCTCAATAAATTTCTGCAAAACAGATGCACTGCATAATGTGAGAATGTAACCTGAGGACTTCTGTACTGAGCAAAATCAAATTATTTCTGACATAGATTATCTCTGACAACTGCCAGTCGTAGATGTTTGGGCAGAAAGTGTAAGGAATAGGGATTATAAAGTCACGCTCTCCCTGGCAGAACTTTCCAGCAATCAGCTGTTCTGTGATCTTCTGAGCAGGAGGCTTCGGCTGGACCAATTAAGTTTAATTTGAATGGGTAATTTTACCTAATCACTTCTTGGAACCTGTTTATCCTTCTGGCCTGTAGCAACCAGTTCCACAATTCACCTGTGCCCTGGCCAAACATGCACTGGCTTTTGCCATTTTTCAAACTTGCTCCATTTCTGTGCTGCCTATTAATATGTGCATTATGAAAAATATCATCCCTATTCACCTTCCCTCTAAAATCTTCGTTTCACAGAGCACTAGCACGCTCTCTGCCACTTCTTCTGTGTCTATTTGTATGTAACTGTCTCCTTGTCATCTTTTCCTATGCCATTTTTGTTACTGTTGTTAAGGCAGAGTATCTTTTCCTTCAGCGTTCAAGATGTGGCTGCATCACAGACTTACACAAACCTATGATACTGTCTTGTCCTCAGTTCCTTCCTTTACATTAATTAACATTTAATTGGTGTCACTACTGCTGAGCACTGACTTAACCTTATCAAAAACATATCCACTGTGACTTTAACTGTTCCCTCTGCAATATAATGATTAATTTGACAGTCCTCATTCTGTGTGTGTATTTACAGCTACATTCCCCTGTGTATACTAATTTAACCTACCTTGGGATTACCCTGGTTTTAGTTCTCGTGCAATCTTCTGCTGTGACTTTCACAGTTGACTGTCCTGAATAATTCTGTACTATTTCCTTCTTCTGTCACCTCACTCGTCACCTCTTTTGTCCAAATCACTGCTGACTGTGCTGAACAGAACAGGTTTCAAGAAGACTCGGGTGAATCCAGCAGTAACAACTCACCATTGTGAAAACTATTTCTTGTCTTTTAAAGAATTACTAGCCCAAGAGTAGCCCCTTCATCTTCCTAAACATCAGCTTTATTTCTCCAGATAGCTTTGTTTGCGGTCCTAACTGAAAGATTTTCGGGGTCTAAAAGCCAGGTCATCTTGCTCCACATGCCCACTGACTTCTCCAAAGAAGCCTTAATAAATTTACAGCTCTCTTAAGTCTCTGCAATGGAGCAAGCTGGTCTGAGAAATGGCTTCCTAAATCCTTCCAAGCCCTTTGATTCTTTGATATAGCACACTCATCCAGGTATCTAACATCTCTATTCTATAACACAGTTTCTGTCAACTTAGAATTACCTTTTTTGCAGTGCTGGGGCTCATACAACCCCCTTTTTTAAAAGCCAGCGACCTATTCCCCGATGTTCATTTTTCTGGTCCTACAGCAGATTTAAGCACTGGATTACACACACCATTAGAAGCTCAGCCATTTCACAGCTTCTGAAGAACATCTGAACATGTGGCCTTAGTGACTTGTCACCGTTCAATTTCTCACTTTGCCTAAAAGCTCTTTCCTACTGACTCTCAGTAGGAAGCTGTTTGTCAGACACAGACACACGTTCACTCCGGAAGGTTCTGCTGTGCCAAGTGAAGGCATCACTGTCTCCTCTTGTTCCCCACCACTTCTCCCAGAGGTCCATGTCCAGTGATCTGCCAGACAGGCAGTGCATTTCAGTGCTTCTTAATACGCTCCAGGCAAAAGCAGATGGGTTAAACAGTCTAATTGGCAGTTTAGGTAAATTAACCTGGCTGTTTTCCTGGAGCTAATTAGGAGACACAGAAACAAAATGCTCCATTTGGAAACTGATGGGAACGGCAACCTCTGGCAGGCAATGGTTTTGATAAGCAGTGATGGGCAGTAGCTTAAACCAGCACAGAGGAAAGCCAAAAATCTGGAAGAAAGCAAAGAATGGGGAACCCTCCTGACCTTTTCTGCTACACCTTACAGCACCTAGTCAGCATTTGTAGGACAGCCTTTTATGTGCTTCTTTTACACCGTGATCATATGTTGTCCCACTTTTTACCTGCTCCAGGCTTCCTGCTTCTAACAATTTTCCTAAAGCCATTATTAGTGTTCATAGCTCTAGTGAGTCGCCCTATTGTAGCCCTCATCTGATCTTCCTTGACTTTAAATTTAACATGTTAAGACACGCTTTCCTGGATGAGACTTCATTTTTTTAAAGTATATCTTCCTATTTTTAGAAAACTCATTTTAATAAGAATATCTTTGATACCTCCTTCGACTGTCTAATCTACAGCTTGGAAATACATCCTCATCTCCCAGGAAGAAAATTCCTTTTGTTTCACACCACGTACACAACTCTGCCAGACCAAAGGTGCGCTATTCACTCAAACCCTCCTGACTGCAAACATCTGTCCACAGTAAAAGAACAGAAACTGGATGATGTAACCAGGTCACTAAGGCAGGTAAAGCCGACATCATCTGCACAGTTACAGCACAGGATCCTCCCTGCCTTCAGGAGCTTTTTTCCTCCTGTCTCTGGACTCCTGATTCACCTCTCTGAAGTTCTGTCTTTGCACTCCAATGCATCGCCTCCAGTGTCAATAAATGGCTGGACACTTCTTGGCTCACAGTTCTGCTCTGGGGAAACTGAGAGACTCGGAAGAAACTCAGAGAGTTGGAAATCCTTCTGCCCGCGAGTATCCCACCCTGCAGCACAACACACGTACCTGGTTCTGCCCAGGGCTGGCCCTCTCCTTGCCCTGAGGATGAAATCTCTGGTACAACCTCTATACTTCCATTCTGCAGGAAGCAGGACCCCGGCTGCGCACGGGGACAGCTGGTTGAGGCTTCAGTCCCCACTGAAATGCAGAGTGCAAAACAGTTCCCGTTAGCCGGGCAGTGTCCTTCTCTGCTCCAGGCACAAGGCGAAGCAGGAGGAAAGTTCAGAGAGCAGAGTCTAGGACAGAAAACAAAGGTAATGGCATGCGGGGTACAACGTGGGATCGCTCCAAACCGTTAAGAAACAGTGAGATTCCCCTGGCAGATACCAGCCATCATTCTCTTTCCACAGAGGGCTTGAAAGCTGATTGTCAGCTTCTCACAATGGCTTAGTTAACATCCCACAAGGCAGAAATCCTCTCGGACAGCCCGGCCCTCCCACAACCCTTTCTCACAAGGCAGAGTCACTAACCTGGCTGCTGTGAGGGCAGCGATGAGAGCCAGAGTGACCTGCGCTCCCTCCTGGTGTCCGGCAACGATCTCAGCCACGAGATCTGTCTGACCAGCTGCAGAAGCAGCGCACCGAGTGCTCCCTGAAGATAAAGAGACACAAGTCAAGCAAAACGGCTCCATTTCCATCTTTGTGTCTCGTTTCCGTTTGGCAGCCTGGCCACAGCTCTGTTTTGGGGAGGCCTCCCACTACGGGCAGTGTCCCCTGTCCCCAGCCCCTTTCACACCCCCTGGCTCCTGGTGACATCACGCTGGGCTAGGTACACCCGGTCAGCGACACCAGGAAAGGGACACCCGGTCAGGGACACCCAGCAAAGGGACACCCAGCAAAGGGACACCCAGCCAGGAACACCCGTCCATGAGCCCCCGGCCCTACCGCTGCTCCTCACCCAGGTGACGGCCTCCAGGACGCAGTAGCGGGGCACCAGGCCGGGCAGGGGCCGCTGCTTTCCTCCTGGCTCCCGGCCATCCCCAGGCCGCCCATCCTGGCAACCGGCCGCTCTGAAACAACCAGAAAACACCAACCCCGTGAGGGCAGAACCGAGCCCGCGTCCCCGACCCCCCGCAGCGGCCCGCGGGCAGGGGACGCCCCGCTCCTGCCGCAGGTCGGGCCCCGGGCCGCACTCACCGCTCGGGGCCGGGCCCGTCGGGGCGGTCGGCGGCGCAGGCGGGCCGGGCGGGGGGCGCCCAGCAGCGGCCCAGCCCGCGGCCCAGCAGCTGCCGCCACATGCCGCCCGCGGGATCATAGAGAGGCCGCGTTGCCGAGCGACGGCGGCCGGGGCCGCAGAGAAGAGGGAGCGGGGGAGCGGCCGAGTGGAGCGGTTAGTCTCGGCGGGCCTCCCGCGGGGCGGCGCTGGCCCCCGCACCGGGCTCCGGGGCGAGCGGGGCGGCGAAGCCCCGGGGAGCTGTTTCGGGCGGCCGGAGCCCGTCACGCGGGAAAGGCTAGAGCGGCGCCTGACCATAGAGAGCAGCTAGAGCGGCGCCCGGGCCGCCCCCCGCGGAGCGCGGGAACAGCGCGGCCGCTGCGGCTGGGAGGAGCAGCACGGGGGGAGGGGCGGGTTGTGCGGGCTCTGGGGTCTCCTCTGCCTCGGGGTCCCTTGTGGGCTCGGCGGGTGCCGGGGGGTTCCCCGAAGGCCCAGAGGTGTTCCCTGGGGATCCTGGGGTGGGTTAGAAGGGGGTGGTCAGTAGGTCAGAGAGGTTCTCCTGCCCCTCTGCTCTGCCCTGGGGAGACCACACCTGGAATATTGTGTCCAGTTGTGGCCCCTCAGTTCCAGCAGGACAGGGAACTGCTGGAGAGAGTCCAGCGCAGCCACCAAGATGCTGAAGGGAGTGGAGCATCTCCCGTGTGAGGAAAGGCTGAGGGAGCTGGGGCTCTGGAGCTGGACAAGAGGAGACTGAGGGGGGACTCATTCCTGGGGATCAATATGGAAAGGAGGAGTGTCAGGAGGGTGGAGCCAGGCTCTTCTGGTGACAACCAGTGACAGGACAAGGGGCAATGGGTGCAAACTGGAACACAGGAGGTTCCACTTAAACATGAGAAGAAACTTGTTCCCGGTGAGGGTGCCAGAGCCTGGCCCAGGCTGCCCAGGGGGTTGTGGAGTCTCCTTCTCTGAGACATTCCAACCCCCTGGACCCACCTGTGTGATCTGCTCTGTGACCCTGCGTGAGCAGGGCTGGGGATCTCCAGAGGTCCCTGCAGCACAACCGCGCTGTGAAAGGATGAGTGGGTGGGAGCAGCTGGTTGTGCTGCAGATTTGGGGTTTCTCTGAGGAGTCCCTGAGCCCAGAGATGAGCCCTGGGCTGAGGTCTTAATGTAGGTACCAAATTAGTATTGGGGAGCACTGAAGTATATCTGAGCCTGTGATTACCTGGTAAACATAATAAATGGTGTCTTTTCCTGACCCAGAATAGCCTGCAACAGGGGAACATTTGGTTGCACTGCAATTGGGTTAGACAAAAAACTGCATATTGCAAAGTACTTTTCTTATGGCAAAAAGGCAATTTCAGGTGTGTTCAGAAACTCAGTTAATCTTCCTGGAATTGGCGATGTGATTAATTATATTTGGGAAACGAGTATAAACGTGAAGCATTCGTGAATGGAAATGTGTGAAAACTGCATTGAGGGGTGGTTACGGTTTGCGTTGTGCAGGAACCTGCATCCACGTCTCGATGCTGTGACTGATGGTGCTCGTGGGGACCTTCCTCACCTTATACCTGCTGAACGTCTGTTTGTTTCCACGGTGTTGCAACAGGAGATGGCAGAGTTCCCAGCGAGAGCGTGGCGTGCCCGTGTGAGAAAGAGATATGCTTTATATTCTCCTTACCCTGTTGGTTTCCTTCAGAAGTACGAGTATTGCTGCCCCAAGCTCATTCCAGCTGAGCGCTGTACGTTTGTGTTTATTTCTTCATTCCACAGGCACAGAAATTCTTGGTCATTTTGGCAGTTTGTCTCTCTTTCCAGAATATGGGTTTCTGTTTGCTGGTAATTCCTGTTATAGTTCTTACAGTTCTTGTTCAGTATTATCCCTGTTTTCTGCTTGGCTGGCTGCAAGTTTAGCTCCAAGTGTGGCTTAACATGAGATACATAATCTCTCTTTCATCAGCCTAAACACTTGCTTTAAACTAACAAATTTCTTTTGGTTTTCCACAGCTTTTATTTTTTTGTAGTGTCACATGGGATACAAATCCTTCATCCTTTTCACCCCAGATTTGGCTTAGCACCTTCATTACAAAGTTGTTTGGTTGTCTGTTTTAGTGAGTGTGTCTGTAATTGTTTCATGTTAGCAGGCAGGTATTTCCTAAGCTACTAGAGTTTGTTTGGGGTTGAAAATTACATGCAAAGTAGAAATATTGGCATCTTCACTCTAAAATCTTGCCTTTTCTTGCTTATCAAGTTGATATGAGTAATTAATGCTCCAGAAACTTAAACTGCATTTGTTGGTTTTGGTTCATCCAAGCTCTTCCCAGCTAATCACTCTGTTTTTAATGCCATTGGTACTAGTTTTCTTTCGAGTCCCCAGCCATTTGGTCTTTTCTGCAGCCAGCAGGCCAACTGCAGAGCCAACCTGTTGTGATCCATATTGCGAGGAGGCCAGAGGAGCTTGAACAATGTCATTGTGCAGTTGCTGTGTGTCTTTGACTCTCCAGAGGGAAAACAGCCGAGTGAATTTGAAATGAGAGGGGAGTTCTGAGAGACGAAGGGAACTGTCCAGAGAAAGAGCAAAGCTGAGGTAGTGAAGATCGGAGATGCAGGCAGCATAGAGTAATGTGGCTGAAGGAGTAAATGTTGTAGAGAGAAGAGACTCGAGCTGTGCAGGCAGGAGGATGGCGCGTTCTGTGCGAGGGCTGCTCCTGGCCTCTGTCTTTCCGGCTCAGCTCCTTTGTGTCCTCGCAGCTTGTGGTCAGAGAGAGGAAAGGATGTTGAGAGGGAAGGGGTGAGGAACCAGGAGGAGTTGTTGCACGTGCGGAGTGTCTTGCTACAACTTTTCTGTCTGTTGGTATTTTGTTCCCTGAGGGAAGTGGCTGATGTCATCTCAGAGCCACTTTGAAATGTCACAGTAATCAGGAGAGGATTCTGATGGCTGAACAAGGATGAACATCATACACTGATTCAAGAAGGGGAAGAAGAAGGGTTGGGCAACTCTAAAACGCTCTATTTATCCTGGGTTTTTGGAAGGCGATGGCACAACTTGTCCTGGAAGCTTTGTTTTAAGGATGTGAAGGACAAGCAGGTAAAGAACCAGTGTGGGTCTGCCAGGGACAGTCGTGCCCACCCAGCCTGGTTGCCTTCGTGGTGGGCCTGGCTCAGAGAACAAAGGGAGAGCAGTGGCTTTGTTAAGCTTGACTTTAGCAAAGCCTTTGACGTGATCTCCCACAGGATCCTCTTAGCAAACTGGTGAGGTATGGGTTGAGTAAATGGGATGAAAAATGGCCTGGACCGTTGGCCCAGGTGATGGTGGGTGGTGGGCTGGCACACAAGAAGAGACTGAGAAAACTGGTTTTGTTATCGCACAGTCATTTTAGGAAAATAAATACTTTGCTCTTTAGGGAAATAAATGCTGTGCTCCTTAAGAAATGTAGTTATTTTAGTGGGAAAGGGAAATCAGACCGGTTGCAGAAAGCAAGTTAAAAACAAACATCAAAGTCCTAGGAGGTTATACACATTCTGGGGCCTTTAAAATTTTGTAAATGAAAAAATGAAAGTATTATTTAGTTCACTGGTTTGAACACTCACTCATGCCAGTGCCCCCCTAAGGTCTAGGCAAAATCAGCATATTTCCAAGTCTTTGATTGTTTCTTTGAGGCACAATTGTCACTGGAACTTTGTTCCCTGGGCGCTGGAGCTGTTTCCTCTTGTCTCGTATTTGTCTCCTGTAGGTGAGGTTTTCATCTGCAATTTTGTTTTTCTGCATCTTGAGTGACGTAACTTTGTGGAACATGTAAGCTTTGATAAACAACAGGTTTTTTTGTAAAGCCAAAGAAATTTCTGGCTAAAAACACCATGCGACTTTAACCAAGTATATTTGAAACAGTGTAGTTACAGATGATCTAGTTTCACAGCTCAGAGACAAAGAAAATGTGTTTGTTTTACTTTGTTAGATTTCTTATAATATGTTCATACAAAACCAAATGTGCGTACACACACTCTGTCAATAATGCCAACTGCAATTTATTAAGTTTTATAAATTTTTTCCACTATGTCGCTGTATTCCCAAACAGACATTGATCAATGCTGAAGATGGGAAGGCTGAATTTCAAAGTAAACAATCTCATCTTTCTCTTAATAAGTGTATAAGGGGCATTTTTGAGGAAGTCTTAATTAATCATGGGCCCAAAACCGCTCTTAATGTGGTTGTATTTTCCTAACAAGAAAATAAAGGGAAGGTGTTTGGACACAAGCGGTAGCTTGCGCGGCCGTTTCACTCTTCACTGACGGCTGCAAAGCCCCTCAGTCAGTCATTATAATCCAGAGCTGGAACTGGGAGCGCGTTTTGGGGATATATCTTGTTACTTGGCGATGAACTCAGAGGCCCTGGGAGAATCTCGTGGTGTTGACAGCCCCTGACAGTAAATGTCACATGGATTCGGAGGGAGCTCAGAGCCTTCTGGTGACTGCTATGAGAAGAGACGTGGTGACAGAAAACCTGATTGATGAGCCGTGCCACGAATAGAGGGAGCGCTGTGTGGTGATTGCCTATAATTGAATGGTCCATGGGAGTTATTTCTGGGTTTCCTGTGAGCACTGACATACGCTCCAGAAGTGTTTGCGCAGGGGAAACCTGCGGGTTTTAACCCAGGTACTCAGCGCCTCCCTGTTAACGCAGCGTTAATAGACTTTAAAACTTAACGGGCTGTTGTAGCTTCATGCCTAAGCATAATAATGAAGCAAAACGACAACTGGAGATGGTCAGTCATGCAATTACCTTTAGAAACGTTCTTTTGACAGCTTTTGCCTCCTCTTTAGTGCCTTCTCCTCGTGGCTCGGCTCTGTGATCTGACAACGCGGCGACGTTGATTATCAGGGTTCTTCCTGATCCTGACGATGTGCTCCTCTGACACAGGCTTGTCGCAGCCACGCTCAGCGCAGCGGTGACGCTCCTGGCATTAACGGGGAATGTGAGATGTTAGAGCCCACTCGCCCAGCACAGCATCTGCTCACACTGACCAATTAAATGGGCTTCTCTCTCATTAAAACCCTTATGTGGACTCTGGTATGTCACAGATCTTTAAAATCTCCATTATGAATTCCACTTTCTTCTGGGTATTTTTAGCTTATACTTGAAGAACTGATTATTGTCTCTTGCACTTAAACATATCCATTTCGGCTCCACAGACATCTCCTCTGGGCCATATTCTGGGACCTGAGCTGACTTGAACTGCTGAATCCGTAGGGAGAATTTCAACACAGCTCGAAGCGCTTGGACATTGGAGCTGTGTGAAAAGGAAGAGAAATTGAAGCCCTCCCCCCTTCCCTTTGGTAAGCCAGGAGCACATCCCTTACAGATTCACTTGGTTGTGCCAATTTAATGTGATTTCTTCTGAGGGCCAGGAACCACTCAAGGAAGGCTGACAGGTTTTATCAACAGAATGGAAACTGAAGTGATAAGGTGAGAGTTATTGACCTGATAACTAACAAACAGAAAACTTCAGTGTCCCTCAAGCTAAATATTGCACTCAGCAGGTACGTAAAAGATGGCAACAGCTGTGGTCTTGTCACTGACTGAGAGGGTGTTTTAGTGGAGAGGAGCAGGAGGTGAACTGTGAAAACAAACACATCAGTTTGCTACACACTATTTCCCTCTATTACTTTTAATGAGAGCTAAACTCCAAAATGCACAATGGGACAATAATATTTGAGATAGAAGGAACTCTTCGTACAGCTCCTAAATTCTAGACACCCGCTTGCAATTAAAATGATTGCTTGCATATTATTAATAGCTCACCAGTAGTCTGAGGCTGTTATCAGCTATGGGACCAGTTGGAATTTGCCGCTACACAACCGAATGGAAAGTAATGCTGTCGTTGAAGGAACTGAGTTAACAACCTGAACCCACAGCGCTCAAAGGAGTTTGAAACAGGAGAGAAATGGAAAAAGGTGAGAGGAGCTGTGTTAAAATGCAGCGCTGTAGAGGCTGGTGAGCAACATGGCTGGATTTCCATAGTCGGGTGGTAGCAAATGCTGCCTAAGTGGTTTTTTATTTATTTTAATTCTGAAATTGTAGCACGGGGAGGGCAGATGGGAAAGCAAGTGGAGACCCCTAATGAATTATGATTAGAAGTAATGGAAACAAAATGTTCTGCAAGTACAGCGGTCCTTTGTTCCTCCTTTTTCCCTTTATATTTTTGCCTGAAAACATACTGGGATTGTGCATGAAACCCAGCTGTCACAATGCTCACACATCCCTTGAAATTCTCATCTGACAGAGTACGAAGGCTTCAGCAGCTGAACAAAAAGGCAGGAGCCAGAGCTCTTGTCCGACATCCGTCCCCCCTTCCTGGCACCCGGCCTGCTCGGAGCAATCGGGAAAGGCAAATGGCAAGTGATCGCTTCCTATTCAACTTCTGCAAGCTTTGTTTTTCAGAGGGAAGCAGTTTTGCACTTCGTACCGTGTTTGTCATTCTGCCATGTGTCTTTTCTTTTACCTGTTACACTTTTAGTTTCTTCTTTATTTTTCTTTTTGGGTTTTGAGGTGAAGGTACCAGAGCTGCACTTGCTATTCCAGAAGCAGATATACCATGAATTCATACAGTGGCAAAATCATACTTTTCTCTCCTAAGAATTCTGAGCTTCTGCTTTTCTTTTTTTTTGACTGCTATTGAGCAATGAGGTGGCATATTCATAGAACTAGCTATTAAAACGTCAAGATGCATTTCCTAAATGACGCAAACCATTTCAGAGCCCATCACTCTGCGTGTAAAGCAAGCGCTGCTTTTTGTGGGGAGCCAGATTATAGCTGTCAGGGCTGAAACTTATCTTCTGCTTTATCGTGAGCCTGCTGAGTGTCATGAGATCTGAGACTTTTTGTAGTAAATATTATCCTAATTAATTTAATTTTTGTTGGAAGTCTTCGCTCTTCCACCTGCTTTCCAGATCACTTCCAAACACACTGAACACCATGGACCTTAATCCCCGTGGGACTCCACTGATGATCATCCTCCCTTGTGAAAATCCATCCTTTAGTCTTGTCTTTTTTTGCCAATATTAAACTATTATTTAACTCTTTGAGGTTCTTACCTGTAGTTTCTGGCTGTTAGGTTTATTTAAGAGCCTTTGATGAGACCTTCAGAGCTTGAGGTTTCTGCAAGCTTGGGGGGAGTTGGAAATACAGGGAAAATTTCTCAGCTGGATCTGTGTTATTTACATGCTTTTGACTCCTTCAAAGAAGTACAGCAGATTTAGGAGGCTCAGATTCCTTTTACAAGTCGTGTTTACTTTTCCTTAATGTGTTACTTTTATTCATGTATTCGCTAATTCTGGTCTTCACTAGAGCTTCAGCCAATATGCGCATTAGAATTAGTGATTTGTGGTTCCTTGAGTTGCCACTGGATTTAGTTTTTAAAAAACTGTTTTCTTATTAGTTACCCTCCAGTCCTTTGATAATCACAGCAATTTTCAGCAAAAGGTTACATGCTAAGGGTATTAGCTCAGCTGATTCATATTTAAAATTCTGTAAAAATCTTGTATGAATATCATCTGCGCGCAGTGAGACGTCGTTATGCATTTTGTCTGGTTTGTAATCTACACTTAACAACCTTAAATGAAGACAAGCCTTCCTATGAATGCCTTATAAACAAGGTGCTGGTTTCAGAGTTTCCCTGAGATTCTCCAGGTGAACAGAGATATTAAAAAACAAGAGTATGGGATATTTTGTGATGGCATCATCTTTTCTGAGTGCTTCTTTCATACCTGTACAGCTCAAGATGTGTTCAAGAAGGATTTATTACTTTTTTTTTTTTATTTCTTTAGCAAACTGCTTCTAAACTCTTTCTTCGGTCTGCGTTATTGTGCTTTTACATTTAGACTGCCAGAATTTATGTTCTTTTTAGTTTTCCTTTTTCAGACACAACTTCAGCTTTTTGCAGGATACCTTTTAACTTCCAACAGCCTCGCCGATCCTGCTGTTTTATGATGCCAGCTTTTTGTTTTTCCTCTCGAGTCTTTTTTGACAGGTTATATGCATTTGCTTTGAGCCTCCAATATAGGATCCTAAAATAGTCTACCTGCCATCTGAAAACATTTTACCTCTTTGGCTGCCACTTTGAGCATTTTTTTAAACAAATCTCGTCATTGTTGACTCCCCCGTCTCTGGAATCAAGCACAACTGCTGCATTTGCCAACGTTTCTTTATTTCAGAGTGTGCGATCATGAGTTAGATAAAAGTATTAAGTGTTTTGGCCTAGCCCAGTCTCTAGGAAGGCGAGACATACCAGCCATTAACTTCACTAATGTTAATGTCACTAATTTCATTAAGTGAGAAACAAGGAAGGAAGTGGTTTGCCAGGGCTAGAGATGGGAATTGCTGCCCCGGAACATCAGCTTCTCTATCCACCTTCCAAGAGATAAAATGACAGGTAATTGGGGGAAAAAAAAGGCAATTTGGGCTGATGTGTCACCACATCACTGAGGTTTGGTACTAAATAGCTGGAGTATTTTTGGGCAGAGCCATCTCCACTGGGCTAGTGCGAACCAGAGTGAGACAGCACTCATGCTGACCGCATGCAGTTCCCACGTTAGCGGACACAGGAATGAGCTGGTGCACCAAAACATCTGGAAGGACAGCAAATGCGAGTATTAGGGTTGGTGCAAAAAGAATTGTGGTTTTGGACCGTGAATTTGAAATCATTCTAACTAGGCTGAAATGCATCTTTATTAATCAAAGTAGGAACCATTACAATCAACACATCTTTGCCAATGGAAAATAAGTTTGTTTATTCCTGCAGCATAAAAATCTGTGCTTTGGGATTTGGTGGACTCTTGGAAAGCATTTTCTGTATCCTGTTGGTTGTAGAAGTGTTTTCCCTGAAAAAACTTGTTGAGATGCTTGAGGAAGTGGCAGTTGGTTGGTGAGAGTTTGGGTGAATACGGTGGATGAGGCAAAACTTCGTAGCCCAATTTGTTCAACTTTTGAAGTGCTGGTTGTGCGACGTGTGGTCGGGCGTTGTCGAGAAGAATTGGGCCCTTTCTGTTGACGGTTCTTCACTGTGACAGGACTAGAGAACGAGAGCTTAGATTAGTGCATGAGCTCGGTTTGCAGGTGACAAAATCTGGGGTAAGGTCTGACCACAAAAGGACTAAGACTGCAGATAAATCATAGAATCATTTCAGTTGGAAGAGACGCTCAGGTTTACTGAGTCCAACCACAACCCAATTCTTGCACTAAACCATGTCACTACAAACCTCCTCTAAACGCCTTTTAAATCCCTCCAGTGATGGTGACTCCAGCACTGCCCTGGGCAGCCTGTGCCAGTGCCTGACAACCCTTTCTGTGTGCAACTTGAGGCCATTTCCTCTTGTCCTATCACTTGCTACTTGGGAGAAGAGACCAACCCCCTCCATGCTCCAGCCTCCTTTCAAGTAGTTGTAGGCAGTCGTAGATGGCAGAGGCTGGTTTGCTCACCAATTCTTTTCAGGTCTCCCCAATTCCACAGCAATTCCTCGCAGTTAGCTGCTTACTAACAGCTCCAAAAAATGCTCTGAAACTGGTGAGGATAAGCAGTCTTTGCCAAGCAGGTGCTGCACTTGAGCGTACGACTAAAGCTTGCTTACCGGGGAAGAACGTTTACGCTGAGGTTGAAAGGCAGCACCACTCAGCTGCTGCAAAATACACTTAAATCCAGGGTGAAGCAAACGCCACCGGTTCGAGTGTAACTGCTGCCTGGCACCAACTGCTTAGCAACAGCGAGAGTGATACGGATACAGATGAATTGACTGTTTTCGGAGCAAGCTGGGTAGGAACAGAAGTAATTAGCTGCTAGCTGATGAAAAGGCATGCTTAATTATTAGTATAATTATAGATATAATAGACCAGGAATTATTCAGTAAAAGTAAGAAAGCCAATATGTTACAAAGAAGGTAATCAGAATGGAAGAGAAAATGACAGCAGTGTGAATTCTTGAGAAGAAACGTAAAAAATTAAGATGATAAATCTGGAATCTTTGGAGTTTCCACTCTGACATACCAACTCAGTTTAACAATGGCATAAGGCTATACAGAGCTAACAAGGTCTGTGACTTGCGTTATTTCTGGTTTTACGTGATGTTGATTTAACTGATTGCACGCCAGTGAAGTCAAGCTGTATTTTCATAAATCTCACAACCCGCACAACTTCACAAGGGTCTTTATTCTCCTTCCAGCAGTACCAGAGCACAACCATTTCATTGGGTGGATCCTGCAGGAAGCTGAGGTATAGCTGGCTCTGATCAGCATCGGTAATTGATAATAATTATTTGATAAGGCAGCACAGCTTTCCCTGGGCACCCTGAGTAAACAGTTGTGACTACAAAGCAGTTGTGTCAGTCAGCTGCCCTGCCTGCCTGCTGCATCTCAAGCTGTTTTCCGTGCGGAGGTGGCTGGAGATAACACGCTGAACTGCGCTAACAATGACATTAGGAATGTGTTGTTAATATAGGATGTAAAATCACTGAAATGGGTTATCTGGGGAAGATTTTAAATACAACTCTCCCAATGTCAGAATGAATGTAGGTAGCGCTGGCCCTGCTTTTGTGTCAGGGACTGGACTGGTTGCTAATGGCAGCAGCTGTGATCTGGTGTCTTCTGTAAGAATCTGGAGCTGAGAGTCCAGGATATATACAATTTTTTTCTAAACTTGTAGTAGTTTCTAAAATTATGGCAGTGGAACGGGAGACTGGCACCAGCAGCTCTAATCTCGATTCTTTGAGTCCGAGAGTAGTGGCGCCAAATGATTACAAACCCTTTTGCCCAATGCACTGGTTAGAAAGGGAAATCAAGATACAGAGGTTTTATTGAATTACTATTTGAGGACTAATTATTAAAATGGCTTTTGATTAATGAGCTGCGAGTCAAGCTGCTTTGGCAAATAGCATTTTGATAAGGTATTTGTAAGACAGATAGCCTTAAGATGGTAAGATTAACGTAAAATGCTGTAACCTTAATGTTGATGTTAATGCCGAAATGATGTAAATGTGCATGAGCAATTACTATATGAAGTCACTGGGGTACACGAGGACAAATTGAGTACTAACTCTAATCAGCATCAACTGAGCGCAGAATCATTGAAAAGTGAAGCTGGAAGAAATCTCAGCTGAGCACTTAGTCCATCTCCTCCCACAACAGAAACAGATCTGTTTACGACATTCTTGGCAGATGCAGAACTGTTATTTCTCTTCCATTTTGTAGCAGCGTTTTGTCTGCAGCAGGACTGTTACTGCACCGATCCTGACTCATTGCATCTGTCTGTGGTCTTCTCTTTTTTGAGCACCTCCTGTTCTCAGTCTCTTGCTTCAGGTCATGTTTTCCAGCCCTCTAACCACTATTGTTATTCTTGCTGCTCAGTCCGTCAGCCTTTCCTGAGGAGCAGCACCCAGGACTGGACATGCCTCTGAACTCAGGCGTTACTAATATGAGTACAGCGAAAGGACCTGCAAGATGTCTTGCAGGTAATTCTTCTGTTAATATATCTGTGTAGTGTTTTCTCTTTGCTCAGGGCAATAACCCTTGTGATCTATCAGAACCTTCAGATCATTTTTTTCCAGACCGCTTTCTGCCCAGCTGATGTCTATCCTGTATTTATGCACTTTACTCTTGCCTAAGTTAAAACACTATGCTTTTTACAATTGAGAGGGTTCCTGTCTTTATAGAGAACTTGTCCAAGTTGTCAAAAGTTTTTAATACTGCTATCCCCCATGTATTTGTAGCCACTCTTCACAGATTTAATCTTGGCAGATTTAATAAACACACAGCCCATTCCCTCATCCAGGCTATCAATAAAATATTGAATGGAACTTATGAACAGCTGAGTAACCATTCAATTTGTCCTTTAAATTTCACAGTGAGCCCTTGGAAACGACTCTCAGAGTGTGCATTCCAACCAGATTTCTGTCAGGACTTCAGCTAGGGCATCCTCGTGCTCACAAATGTCACATGGGACAATGTCAGGAGCCTCAGTGACATTGAGGTATGTGGTACCTGCTGCTTTGTCCCTGCCCGCAGAGTCTCATCCATCGGAGAGGGAAATTAGATTGACTCCGCTTGTTTTGTTCCTGAGGAATTCATGTTGACAAGTACTCATCTCCTTATTAGTTTCTATGCACTTAGAAATCGTTAAATCTTTTGGTATCCTAGTTAATTCTGTTTGACTTGTAGAAGATGATCACTAGTGGTTCCAGTTGTCTGAAAGTATAAGGACTTTGGGGACAGTTGTGAAGGCAACAGATACACACCTGTCACCAGGAGAAACCCTGCGACAAATATAAAATTCCTGTGATAAAGCACAGAGGCACAAAAGGTTCTCAAGAGAATGGTGGAAGGAACTTTTTCACAAAAACAAATTATTTTGTTTCAGTTTGAGCAATTATGATGCAAATAAGCTTAATTTAAATAAGAAATTTCAGGCTAGCTTGAGAGAATTCTGGATGATTTGAACCATGAGTCTGAACAGTCTTGTAGAAATATGGTCAGGGTCATGTAAAAGGAGGAGTTGGGAAACCTTAATCTTGGGCTGTACTGACGTCTTTGCCTGTAATAGATTGGTAGTGAGCACCTAAGAAAACAGAGATTAGCCTAAATTTCATGACCTTTTAACCTAGAAAGCCTGGATCTCCTCAGCAGAGTGTTTTGTGAACTCTAACGTATACTCACTGTTGACAGGGGCTTGTTCACAGGACAGAATGACCTTTGCACAGCTCAACAAGAAGCGCGTGTGCGGTGAGTTTTTGGATCTCCCGTTCAAGGCACCCACCAGACTGTACATTGGATTTTCCCAAAGCGAGGTGTTTTAATCCCTCATCTTGCAGCACATCTGCTGGAGCGTTTGATGCTGTGTGTATATTTATATGAACGCTCCAGTGTTTGAGTCAAGGAAGAAGGAATATGCGTTCCATTGGTAGGAATGGTTTGCTGTTTTTCAGAAACTTTGTGTTTGCCTGAATTCGATATTCTTAAGGGTAAAAAAGTACTACCCGACAAACTCTGTGTGTTAACAAGCCTTTGGGTCAGCACCATTGCCGCTGTGCATTTTGTTATTACATATAGAGTTCTCATCATGGTCGTGCCTTGACCTGTTTGGAAGGTGGAACTGCTGGCAGAGGAGGGAAATCAAAAGTGTCGTCAAACTCCCGAAATAGAGGCAGAAGTGTTCTGTGTTGGCTGCGGGAATTTTGAAGTGTGTCTGGGGGCTGTGTTAGGACTCTTTCTTCTTTCACCACTTTTTCAACATCTTCTCCAATATAGATCCCCTTCTGTTTCCTGGTCCTTTAAGCTTGGATTGCCTTGGTGATGAGGTGGAGACATACGTGAATATATTGAGGACAGGGTGCAAGGCGATGCAGCACAGATTTTGTAACACAGAGGTGAGTCGTTTCTTAACAGTGAGGACTTTTAAATAATAACTCTAGGTGACTTCTACTACAAGGCAGCTGTTAACACATTACTATGAATCGGTTTAAAAAAAAAAAAGATTAAAATTGCATAAGTAGATAAATTTTAGAGACACAGAAATAATAATGACATTAAAATTGGCTGGAAGAACTGAGCTACAGTAACAATGGAACATTTTAAAAATAAATGGGTAGCTAGGAAAGGGTGTAGGGAGACATGCTGCTCGGAGATCACAGAGGCATCTAAGCTTGACAGTTTCTGTGACTGCATGAAACAGAAACACAGCCAAGCCCCTGCTCTCTCCCAGCATATTATACTGCACAGCAATCAGGTTTAGTAACACATTGCTGAGAAAACGACTCCCACTATTTAGTATTCATTATAGATGGCATTTTTCACATTGCAGCGCAGCAGTGGATACAAGCCACACTGGAGGAAGAGTGGAGAACAACATTTCTCCAAGCTCTGATTTATTTCTTGTTAATATTCACAAACTGTACAAAACTATGGTAGCACCAATTTTAGGAAGGGAAAGTAACTCTCAAACAGCCACCATTTTCCAGTGTTCTTGCAGGAAGTCAACACAACAGGAGGCAAAACACAATTCTCGCAGTAGGACAGGCGTGTGGCTCCCCTGTGAGCCTGAAACATCTGGTAGATTTGTCTGCGAGTCGTTGTGGATCTGCAGGCCTGCCTGGGTTCTGCCAGCTGCCTCATTTCTATTCCATTTACGTTGCATTTTGTAAATCTAGTCTGCGCCAGGATGGACCCTGTCCCCACAGACAGGGTGCTGCTGTGCTGAGACACCCCTGTCCGTGAGCAGAGAGCTGCCTGGACAGAGCAGTATCCTGAGTACCCTGAGTGTGACCAGCCACGGTCACATCCAAGTGCGGGATGACACCAGGCAGTGACAAAGCAACCAGAGACCTGTCCTGCCTTGCAGAGAACGGTGCACAGCCCACGCTGCACCCTGTGGGGACTGGCCCCTCTTTTTTTGGAGCGAGATCCTTTCTTCCAGGAGAGCTGGGTGCCAGCCACCTAGAAAAGCAACTCAGCTTTTCCATCACCCATGAATCAGTAATTCCTGGAAGCCCCAAGGGTACTGAGCACTGCAGCATAGGTGTGAGCCATGTACTTGGTGCCAGCGAGACCAGACCTCTAATCCTGGGGTCAGTTTTGGGCCCCTCATGCCCTTAAGGTGCTGGAGCGAGTTGAGAGATGGGAATGGAGCTGGTGAGGGGCTGGAGCACAAGTGTGATGGGAGCGGCTGAGGGACCTGGGGTGTTCAGCCGGAGAACAGGAGCTGAGGGGAGACCTTCTGATCTCTGAACTGCCTGAAAGGAGCTTGGAGCCAGGGGGGTCGGGCTCTGCTCCCCAGGAACAAGCGCCAGGAGCAGAGGAAACGGCCTCAAGTTGCGCCAGGGGAGGTTGAGGTTGGATGTGGGAACAATTTCTTCCCCAAAGGGCTGTGGGGCATTGGAACAGGCTGCCCAGGGCAGTGCTGGAGTCACCATCCCTGGAGGGCTGGACAGACGGACTTGAGGTTCTCAGGACATGGGGCAGTGCCAAGGGTGGGTTAACGGTTGGACTCGATATTAAGGGTCTCTTCCAACCAAAATGATTCTATGATTCTATTCTATGGTGTAGGGAAATGCACATTTACTTTCACCCCAAGCTCCCCGCGGCCCCCCTGGCAGAAAAACAGCCACGTGTGACAGCTCTGCTGCACACCCACCGCCTGCGTGAGCACAGAGAGCCTGTAATAACGGAGGATCTTTCCGGCTCCCGTCTCTGAACGAGTTACTTTGCCTCGTTCTGCTGACACTGGTGGATTGCTGCTTTTGAACAAAAATCCTCCTTTGGGATTTGCTCCTCCACATTCCCTGCCTGTTTTTTACCTGCTCTGACACAGCCTCCTCGCAGGCCCTCGGTGACGGGTTCCTCTGCCCTCCTCGCCCACCATCCCTGTCCCTGCTCCCTGCAGCACCGTGGCAGAGTCCTCCCCATCCTTCCCCTTCCAGACGGAGGTATTAGATATTCTCTTTCCTCCAAATCCTCCCGTCTTTGAAAACATCTTGGTAGATACCTATTTTTTTCAATTATTTTTCGGAGGGATTCGTGACAGAGCGTCTTAGGAGTATTTGATTTTCCCCCACAACTACCTCACAGTAATAACCAACTTAAAAATGGGACCTATTCAAAAGTGCAGGAGCTTCTTAAAAGGAAATTAAAAGCAGCTGCTATAAGGATGCAGAAGATGAGAAACTAGATAAAAACACCCTATCTGAAGCTCAGAGCAATATATCACTAAGTGAAATAATTCTACAAGGGACCAAAAAGGCAATAATCTAACAGCAGAATGGAAGAGAGTATTCAAAATGTGGGATTTCTGGGCAAATAAAGAAACTATTGAAAAAAAAAAAAAAGCATTACCTGTGAAGCTAAATCTGTAGGGCAAGGGAATATTTTAAGGTGCAAATTCACTAAAGCAATAATAAAAATAATAGTAAAAATATTTTCAAAGTTGCCCAAGTCAGGTACTTTTCCAGAGGTTTAATTGACAGATGACCAGACTCTCAAAGCGCTGCTGTAGGAGAGGAAAAGTGCTGCTGAAAATAAACCCAAGCTTGTTTTGGTGCTTGCTATGGTTGAGGCAGGTTATTCTCCCATGAGAGCCAAACTTATGGGGACAAGTGTAAGGAACTGTCTGAAATTAAATGACATTAAAATGCATTCTAGGACTAATTGGTAAGATGAAGAGTCAGAAATTGCCAAGACCATATGGTAATCACTCAAGAGCTCTGGAGGAAAACAAATATGCAATTATGGAGCTACTATAGTGTGTAACCCGTCACTTAAATCAGTTTCCCTGCAGGAGGGATGGAAGATGGTAAATGCGACAACAATCCCTGAGAAGGTCCCCAGGAGCGAAGCGGAGAACTGTGGACTGTCACACTGGAGTCTGTGCGGAGCCAGTGAGTAGAAATTAGAAGAATAAAATGATGAAATGGATAAAACCCAACATATCGGGGAAAGCTTTTTTTTCCTCTAGTGAGAAACCATATTTCAAAAATTTGCTGGAGCTCTTGAAAGGGTCCTGAAGATGCAACTAAGATGAGTTAGGCATAACAATGCAATAAATGCTCTGGTGGGTCAGAGCAGCGTCCATCTGCCTGTGATCGTGATTTTCTAAGTCTCACTCATATCCCCCTCGTCACTTTCTTTCCAAAGTGAGAAGCCCCTTTAGTGACTCTTCCACAGCAACGACTAGAAAGCAATTTAACCTGGTTGATGGTTCTTTACAAAACTTGTAATTAAGCTGTAAAATCCCTTGCCATAGGATATAATGGATGCTCAAAGTTTACTTGTGCTCTGGGGGTAGCAGGAAAAGTTAATGGAGAGAAGTTAAAGCGTAACCTGTTAAATAGTAAAACCAAGGATTGTGGCTCAAAAAGTCCCAAGACACGTATTGTTGGAAAACAGAATAATATTCTGAGAAAGCACCGCTGCATGCCTGGGATGCTTTTAAACTCCTTCCCCAGGCATCTGTATTGAAAAACAGATGCTGCAGAAGAGGAACCTTCGATCTGACCCAGAGCAGCTTTTCTTGTGCTTTGTTATGTTCTGTCAAAAGAAAATGAAACATAGATATGAATGTAAACACTTCTGATGGTAACGGTGAACACTGAACAGTGAACGCTGAACTCATCTCCCCGCTATACAAGCAAACAATGCATTTTTATTTGAATGCTAATGAAGATCTCACCACGGTGCTGCTAGGTCTCGTCTAGCAATATAAAGAGAAGAGCTACATGGTGGAAATAAAGAAAGGATCTCTATAAAGGGATGAAAATGTATTGCAAATATTGATGTCATTAACCACTCGGAGGTCAAAAATACCCTTGAAGATACTGATGTGATTTGAATTAGGTGAACAAGTATTAAGACGAACGATTTCTTACAATTAGTGCATCTGTTACGATGTGAAAAGGAGAAATTGGTATTTCTTGTATCCCTTTAACTCCAAGTCATCCACAGTTTGTAGTCACAAAGCAGATCTTTCTACAGCTGTCTAATCTATTCTAGATCTCTTTTGGTTTTTGGATCAGAGCTGAAGTGAGCTTATTTTACAAATTTGTGCTGCAGTCTACTAAAGGCGCCGTTCCTTGCCAGGAGAATGTTACATACAGTTCTGAGAAAAATGAACAGAGTCAGCTCGTTTGAGAGTAACTGATGCTTACTCACAGCACTGATAAGCCTGACATTTGCTGAGAAGCGCCGCAATTCTCAGTCCAGTGAAAAATCCCAAGAGGATGTTGTTTTTCAGTGATGCTTCACATTCTATTGACTCAGGATAAGCTGGAGTCTTTGGAAGTATTTTATTCAAAAAAATAATGTGGAGCCCAACTCCTCCGCTCGAATTACATACAGATGTACTAACCTTCCTCGGCACATTTGTTAATGATCGTGGTGTGTTTAATGATGCTCTACAAGCCGTCAGTGCCTCCTGTGTCATTTTTCATGCCTGTAGTGTATTAAAAGCACTTATGCAAGAGTTCTCGGTGCCTTGATTGCAATTACAAAAATTGTACTTGGAATAACGCCACCTCACACCTCCCTCCACAGAAAAGCCGGAGCTCATAGTGAAATATCGGTTTGTGATACCAGGCAGCGTTGCGGCCGTTGGCGGCGTCTGTGCGTCGTGGTCTGCGCTTCGGCTTCCTGTAGCATCCGCGGCACCCAGCCATGCCGGATTCTTCTGGAACGGGCCTCAAAAAGGCTGTCAGGAGGCTTTGGAATGTTCAAGTAGATTATGTCAAGCGGTTCCCTTTTGATCATTATTATAAAGATAGGTTCAAATAATTCTCAAATATTAGTGATGCAAAGTTTTCATTACAGACACTGAGATAATTAGCTCCTACCGTACCGTGCTCCTTATCTAGGAATTCCATTATTCTGCTTCTAATTATCATTTTGACCAACTTTCAGCGTACAAAGCTTTTCTCTGGCACTTTAAAATAGACAAGTAATCCAAGTAGTGGCTAAGAATTTTCTGACAAAATTGTTTTTCAGGGGAAAAAAAAATCTTATTTATCAAAACTTGAACTTTTCACAGGAACATATGTTCCAGATGTCAAGAGTCGCAAAATCCATCACTTCAGGTGGTAGTTTGTTCCCAAATTTAATCATCACTGCTGTTAAAAAATGTGTGTTTCATTTCTGGTTTGAATCACTTTCATTTTTCAGCTCGTAGTCTTTCTTCTGTCTCT
The DNA here is from genome assembly GCF_036013475.1 of Columba livia. Classification (NCBI taxonomy): domain Eukaryota; kingdom Metazoa; phylum Chordata; class Aves; order Columbiformes; family Columbidae; genus Columba; species Columba livia. The sequence goes on along the minus strand of NC_088615.1, from coordinate 18,666,308 downwards.
GCTAGATTAAAAAGTGCCGGTTGATATTTCCCCCTTGTGAAAGTATTTATCGAATCGCCCCACAATTGAGCTGTTTAAGTTTGTCAGTTACATGTTCTTCTCTCCTCATATAGTTTTTATGGCTCTTTTCTGCCCCCAGTCTAATCTTTCAACAGCTTTAAATGTGAACATCAGAATTAGATGTACTAGCGGTTTCCGTGCTGTGCAACCCAGAGGTTGAACGGATTCCTGATTTCTAATCACTTTGCCCATTTTATCACACTTTTACCTTGAGCGTGTGTGGGGAGCTCCTGGCCCATTAAGACCTCCCGAGTCACAACCGTTGCACTCCAAAATAGAGCTTTCTGTTCCGTAAGTGCAGCCCACATTTGCTGTTGGTTCATTGAACTGCCTCTTCTTGAACTTACTCCTCTTGTACCTCGAATAATATTAAGTAGAGAGCAGCCTCTCCTCTTGGATGTTCAGGATCGAATAGTTCTGAACAGCAGTCATACTATGTTTCTGTAAATTGGTTCTCTAACCTTTTTTTTCCTTTGTGCCATTCTCTCGATTTATTTATGAATAATAGAGGTCCCCGTGTTTAGTATTTCACCTCTCAACATTAAGCGCTTAATTGTCTTTCTGTGGTGATAGATGGGATAACTCTACTCATATTTACGTTCCTACTGTCAGGCAGTTTCAGTGTATAGTCTTTTCCAGTAAGAATTTTAGTCTGACTACATTGCTTAAAACTTTTTCTTTGACATAACAAAGATTCTTTCTCTTTTAGGACTTACGCTCTCTTTTCTGTAGTTTTTAGCCGCATACTATGGTATAGCATTGGTTTTGTCACTGGGATTTACTATTTTTTGCTGTGTCAAGATTTGATTGTATTACCTGTGGTTTACTTCATTTAGCTTTCTTTTTTTTTTTTAATTAAAAACCATTTTTATATACATGCATTTATAGTTCTTAATTTGGGGGCACCTTTCTTTCACTTCTTAGTCTAATGTCATTTTCATATAATAAAATTTCCCCTATGAGCTGTTCCTATCCCCGTACTAAGCTTTTTCTCTGAACTAGCTGGATACACGGAGTATTTTTGTTTTACCAACCCCGAGCGATCTGTTTGCCGTAGCACATGACAGATTTCCCCCAGCTCCCTCTTAATTAAACACATCGTATATGTTTTCCTTGTGAAAAGTCTGATTTCATGTTTGACTTTTGACGGAGACCATCACCTCCGGATAGCGTCGTCTTCCCCTCTGCCTAATTGGAGTTGTGTATATAACTGGAAGGATTTCAGACAAACTGTCAACGGTACCCTGGGGCTAAATCTTCAAGCCAGCAGCCTGACTTTGCCTTCCAGGATCCTTCGCTTGTGTTTCCCTTTAAAATCCGTGACATGCAGCAGGACCTCGTGCTCCTCCCCAGCACTTTCCAGCGCCCACCTCGGTGTCTCAGAAAAGACCCCTTCATATTCTGCCTACGAGTCGGTAAATCTCTGTCATCACACTCTGCCGGTGTGCTCCTGGTATTTAAATTCCCATCAGCACAGCAGAATAAAAGTTCTCAACTGAAAATGTATTTTCAGATACAGCCTTCCTGGAGTTGTCAGCTTGCTTTTCCTCAGCTGGAAGACAGACTCCTGCTATGTTAATGCTACGCTGTGCTCTGCTATGCTAAACTATCTGTTGTGAGAGAAGGCTGAGCTTCCTCAAAGGCGAGAGGAGAGCAAGAAACCTGAGCCCAGCCTAGTCCCTCATACCCTTTTACACTGTTGTTTTTTTTCCTTATATTTGTTTTCTCTTTGTTTCTCCAGATTAGAAGCTCTGGCCCCGAACTGCTCTGGGTATGTGCTGTGAGAGCCATGTGGGCAATGAAGAGAGTAGCTGAAGCAATTACTGAAGCATTAGCGACTACCCTGGAAGCTCTGGGAAGGCAGGTGAGATCACTGAGCACTCGAGAAAGGCAAACGCAGTTTACTGTTTTGAAAGAAGAGAAATCAGGGAATTAGAGTTGAGTCTTCCTAGAAATAAGGCTGAAAAAATATTACATGAGCAATTTACAGCAAATGGAAGATAAAAAGAAAAACAAGCAAACAACAACAAAACAAAAAAGATTTACCAAGAATAAATCACGCGATCTTACTCTAATTTCCATCTTCGAGAAAATAATGTCTAGTAGAGGAGGCAGCAGATGGGACATATTTTGCTTTAGGAAAGCTTTTGAAACTGTTCCACATGATTCTCTCAGAAGCAGACTAAAGAAATATGGTCTATATCAGTGTGCCCAGTGTTTCTGGCTGGGTGAGGCACTTACCTTGTTTCTGTATAAGGGAGCGACCATATGTTGCAGCCCTTCCTCTAATGCAGAACTGTACTGTGCAAGTGTAGAAAAGCCAGTACTTCCCGGGGCAAAGAGATTTATTGCAGATATGCAGACAGACCCATGCTCTGCCACGATCAGAGGCATTAAACGGGCTCCCAGCAAAGACGGCCTGTGGTGCACTCAAAATAGTCCGTCCAGTGGACAGCGAGGAAGACCATGGCCAAGTTCATTGTCCTGGCAGGCCACGTGCAGGTCATAGCTGGAGGTTTATCATTTAGAAGGCACGTGATATTATCGTAAGGTCATAAAACCTCTCAGACTGGGAGGTTATTTTGACCAGAGCCCTGCTGGCACATGTCCTGTGCCTCAGTTCTATTCATTTTTTTAATTAAAGACCTATATGACTGAACAAAGAACTCAGAAAATTTGTGGATAAACCAAGATGCACTTTGAAGGTCAAGATCAGATTTCTGATGATCTTGAGAAACTAGAGAAAGTGACCCAGAAATCAACAGTATGAGGCAAAAAGAAACAAGTGCTGTGTGCTGCATGTACAAAAGAGGAAACAAATACTAAAATATAAAAAAGGTATAACTGACTGCCCGAAGTACGCCAGGAAAAGATATGGGAATTAGAGATAATTAAAAATTAAACATGAGTGAACAATCACAAAAGTCTCATACTGGGAGGTGTTAATGAAATGTACTATTGAAACATGGGAGGAAGTCTCGTTTTCTGCAGTGCTGTTGAGACCTTTGCTGGACTTTTGTGTCCACATTTAAGTGCTGGAGGGAGCCGGCGATGTGAATGATGTGAGTACCCATGGCAGAGGAATGAGTAGGAAAGAAGTTTTGAAAGTGGAATCACAGTGTTATAAATTGTCGTGGTACCAGACAAGCCGATTCTCAGCTGTTGGTGAGATAGTTTTTACAGGAGAGATAAGCTATATAAATCAATGTGAAACTGGATTGCAAGGTTTTAACATTGAAAAGCAATGAGGTATTTTTATAGTTGACAGTCATGGAAACTCACCAAATAAGCAACAGCACACGGTTCAAGATCGCAACTGCTCTTCAAGAGAAATAAGAAGATTCTTGTAATTTAGAAAAATGGGAGGAACTGAAATCAATAACATTGAGGAAGGAAATAGCAAAGAATGGTCTCAGCAATTAAAGTCCCAGCTAAGCAGGCCCCATGAAAAATGGACAACTAGATCAATAAAAAAAATGTAGAAATATATCTATACAAATGCTGCAACTCTGAAGCCTACAAGAGGTGAACTAGAACGTCGGATTTTTAAGGAAGCTATTGACATAATAAATGCCTCAGAAACTTGGCAGAAGGGTGGGAAACTGTAATAATAGGGAACAAATTATAGAGGATGGCTGGAAAGCAGAACATTAGTGGTGAAGCAGAAGAGAGTATGAGGGATTGTCCCTAAATGAAGTTTCAGCAGAGGACATTTTGGAACAAATCAATAAAATGAACAGTGAGAAAGCACCAAGATAAGATGATACTCAATCAAGAGTTCTGAAAGACCTCAAACACTAGATTAAGAGAAAGCTAAATGTAGCATGAAAAGTGTCATTTAAGTTGACCACACTGCAAGAAGGATGGAAAGTGGCAAATGTGTCTTCAGCCTTGAGAAAAAGGACTCCAGGACAAATGTGGAAAACTACAGATCAGTAAATCTCACTTCTAAACTGAGTAAGAGGGTAAAAAAACTACAATAATAAGGAAGAGGAGCAACAGACAATTTCATAAATGTGATTTATTTGGAAAAAGTCATTGCAGTTCTTGCAGAAGGAGACTGTGTCTCGTAAATCTATTTGAACTCTTTGAAGATGTCAACAAGCTTGTAGGTAAGGCTGATCTAGTTGATAAAGTGTGTACGGACTTCCAAACAAATGTCAATAAGTCTTTCTGCAAAGACTCTTAAAGTAGTTAAGCTGAGATAATAAGATGTCCTCTTGTAAGTAAATAAGAGGGAGACAAAATGGGACAAAAAGTGGGAGAAAGAGCAGTTTTCCCAGTGAAAGGAGCTCTACAGCTTAGTCATGCAACTGCATGATTTAAGGCCTGTGCTTTTCAGTATCTTTATAAATGATTTGGAAAGGGGGGGGGTGTGTGTGTGTGAATGTTGCAGCGACAAGGTTTGTGGATGACACAGAATTAGCTGAGAAAGTCAGATCTGACCCTGAGAGGAGAAGCAGATGGTTCTCATGGCAGCAAGTGACTGTGTCAGAAACAGCGTGTGAAAGTCAATGCTAATAAATGCAAAGTAGTTTGTCTGGGAGTATACATATTCAATTCTATATTATACTTATTCAATTGCAGACTGAACGTTACGTTATTGTCACTCAGAAATAGAGATACTGTAGGATGACTCTATGAAAACACTAATGCGGTGACCACAGCAATAAAATATTCAAACCGAATGAGAGAAATTTTTAGAAAAGGAAAAAAGGAAAAGAAAAACACGATTATGAGATTATGTCACTGTATAAATGTTTGGCAAACCCACATATTGATTAATATGTGCAGTTCTGTTCATCCTGTCTCCAGAAAGAATAAAACAGAACTAAAAAGGATGGGTGGGAGTTATTTAGCTCAGAGATTTAGACACCTAAATTTAGGTTTCTACCTGTAGGTGTCAATCTATGAGGTGGATATCTAAACTCCAACACTAAATCAAAGCTTTTTAATCTGAATTCCGCCCACAGAAAGTGGATGAGGATGGAATGGTTTTCATATCAGGCAGAGAAAATAGGCATAGGACAGAAATATCTAGATCTCCTAGCTAGGTAGGAAACAATGAGGAGGGGATGGCTGTATTATTTTTAAGAATAGGAGAAGTTAAGAATACCTTACAAAATTATTAGGCATCAGGTCTAAACCAGAAAGTCATACATTCTCATATAACATATTATTAAATTGTGGAACTTATTGCCAGAGGCTATTGTGTAGGTCAAAAGTATAAATGAATTAAGAGTTTCTGGGAGGCTGATGGGAAGCCAGTGTCCTGCCAAACAGAATTACGAAGGCTCATTCAACTGTCAAAAGCCAGGTAGAGGTGCATGGGAAGGACTCCGAGGTAGCTAAGTGGGACAAGAAAGGCAGTTTCTAGGCCAGAACGGAGAGCATGAGTGAGAAAATGGGGCGCAGCCCACCAGCAGGTCTTCTTGCAGGTGGAGGGACACCAGGGAGAACCCCAACTGGGATCTCGGGGGTAGAAAATGATGTACTCCAGCACGGGCTGGGGGAAGGACAGGGAAAGAAAATCCTGTGCAGAAATTTTAGGGAAGAGCGAGACTGATCATAGCCATAAAGCAATAGAATGATAGAATCATTTCAGTTGGAAGAGACCCTCAGGATCATCAAGTCCAACCATAACCTAACTCTAGCACTAAACCGTGTCTCCAAGAACCTTGTCTAAACGCCTTTTAAATCCCTCCAAGGATGGTGACTCCACCGCTTGTCCAAGGTAATGTCTGGAATGTGGGAACAAGCAGCCGTGTTCATTGTTCATGATCTTGGAGTTGACTGGGTGGAGACAAAAAAGCAGTACAGTTGTTCCAGGGCTTGCGGCTGGTCACTCCTGCCTGGGGCTTGACATATAGTACTAGAATTCACTTGCTAAGCCTGATCTTTACTAGAGCAATGCTCTAGTGGTTTTCATAGACTTAAATTTCTAACAACCACCTTCAGCCCAGCTAATCTCACTCAGTCCAAACGCCTGGGTTTCACTGACCAGCAGTATTTCAGTCATTTCTGAAGTTGCAGATGGGATCCCAAACACAATTGATAATGGTCCAAACATGGTCAGTTTGAATGGATTCTCTCAGAGGAGCAGTCAACACGGTCCACAGGGCTGGAGAACATCTCCAGCTCTTGTGTCTGGGAAAGAGCTGAATTACAAACGTGACTCACGCTGTAGTTAAGTTTAGTTTAGTATAAAGTTGCTTGTAGTGGTCGCAAACTTTCCTCTTTCAATCCTGCTTTCAATTTTCCATTTTGTTTGGATATATTTTCATAATTCGTTTTGTGCTTGAGGAAAAAGCCTCGTTTGTGTTTGGGGAGACTCAGCTGTCTGTCCCCAGGGTGTCCCGTCTGGCTCTCAAACGCTTGCAGGTATGTTCTGCGTGCTCAGGCAGCCAGGAATGCGGCTCCACAGCCCCCAGAAGGACTCAGAGTGCTCTGGAAAGCGAGATTGCTCGTCTGCAGGGTGCAAACTTGGAGGATGATGACTTAATTAGATTGGTAGCACTACTGAAAAGCAAAATTGGAATCGAATGCAGCTGTCTTTAAAGCACACTTCAGTATTACATAAGAAGCCCATAATAACATCAGAAGTGGAAACCTTTAAATGAGTGTAAATTTGATGGCAACTTTATATGCTTTATTGTCAAGTGTGCGGAGCTGCAACATGGTAAAACCCATTAGGACTTGGGGCCTTTGTTTTATTTTTTTTTTAAAGTTGGGAACTATTCATTAGCTCAAAGTGAAACTTCCTGTAAAAACACACAAGTTCTGGTGGGAGTTGCTGTTGCGGGTTGAAGAAGCAGCGTCCTCGGCCAGAATAACCCGAGTCTCGTGTCCCTGAGCCTGGCAGAGGAGCAGCCTCATGGACAGCCACATCAAACTCCTGCTTTATTCAACACCTCAACCAAAAACCATAATTACAAGTGCATTTCTTCCAGCGCCAGCATGAGACTACAGCAGTTTGCATCCCCTCTGTCCCAAATCCCTTTTGATCACGATGGGGCTGCCCAAGATCCAGGCTCAGAGAATGGGGCTGCCTACAAAATACTTTTCCCAAAACGGGGCGATTCTTACCTGCGATCCCCCTCGATGCACTTTGGTATTCAGCCCCAACACTGTCACAACTGTGGGGCTGTCACAGGAGCTTCTTATGCTGGCAGAGCCTCTGAAAGGAAAAGATTTGTAATTACATGCAAAAAAGAGAATGCTCCGAATAATCTCCGAGCTTTGGTATGCATATGGATGTTCTTGCGTCTCTGGGTAGGGATGATCTGCTTTACATGAGTACTCATCACCAGAGCAGGACTTTGAGCTTTGCTGCCTGATGCTCCATTTGAATTCTGTGACCGCAGGACTGTTCCCAGCATTTCTTGCTGGTTCTGACCTAGAAAATATTTACTTATTTTCTTTTTTATAAATCTGTCCCTTGAAAAATTTAATAAGGTATTTTGGTGCCTGTCAGGGAGTTGCCAATGGAAATCGGGGTCAAAATGGTAGCATAGTTCTGGACTTAATTAGATAGGCTGTTTTATTTGGGAGATGTTATTTTAAAGAGTTGGACACTGGGGAATTTTCTGCATTGAGTTAAGAAGAAAACAGCTTTAAAATTTGTTTCTTCATTTCCTAGAAAATGAGTTTCCTACACGGTTTCGGATTGTTCAGCCAAATGTCTCTGTTTTTTCGTGATATGTTTCACAACATATTTGTTACGTCCAGACGTACAATGTTAGAATTAATCAAAACTAAAATATTTATGGAGAAAGCCATTTCACGTCCATCTCTGTCAAGAGACTGGCTGCTCTGATAGGGATTAGAGGTTGTTACACTAATGACTTAGACTTTTGTCTCATTGCCAGAACAGTTTCCCAATTTAGAACCTTTTCTTCTGATTAATATTTGTATTCCTCCCACAATTCCTCTTCTTATAGGAACTCGTACTGGGAATTATTCCAGAACTACATAATGTCTCTAAAATCTTTTTATCCCTCTGTTTGCTGATCAGTGGAAAGGATTTTAATGCCAGGTTAGGTAATCGAGATAAATCCTAACTTCATCTAACTTTATCCCTCCACCATGTCTTGGATATTCTAGAAACATTTTTTGTGATCCATAAATAAATTCACATAGGATTTTGATTAATCTTTTTCTTTTTTTTTTCCCTCTTTTTTTCAGTGAAGCCTCATTACATTAAATGGGAGATCAAACAGAGTGTATTACAACTTCCAATATGCACCAGCTTGTTTCGTGCAGTGCTTTTTTTGAGGGGGTTGAAAACATTGGTAAGTTATAAAGACAAAGTTTTGTGCAGAGCTGCACACTTATAATGTATTTTGGTGCTATCCTGAAGCAGCAATGGCTTCTGGTAGCTGATAATGCTTTCTAGCCCCACTCAATTGTTTGAATCAGCTTACACAGTGGTGCAAGGTGTGGTACACACTGATTTAATTCACTTCTAACTGCAGCTGGTTACAAAGAAGAGGGACTCAAGCTTGTTTTAAGTAGGTCTCTTGCTGACACTTGAAGGCAGCAGAGGTGCAGGTGCCCGTGGGATTTGAGAGAGGCAGAGCCGCAGCACCACACACCCCGAGCTTCTCTGTGCCCATCTGGGACATTTTTTGGCCACAAACCAACTTTTTCTCATGCACAGTTGCTGGGAGAAGCACTCACCTCAGGAAAAGCCACACAAAGACCCTACATCCTGGTTAGAAAACTCTTGCATGTGGACAATAACAGGGAGCGGGGCTTGAGCCAGTATCGCTTTATCCTTTTTTGTTTGACTTTCTTAACTCAGGCAGAAGGTTCTGAGCTAACCCAGAAGTCAAAGGTTTCTTACCAAGAAGAAAACTTTGGTCTGCGTGAGTGCCGAGTGACAACTCGGTACCTCAGAGCCATCAGGTTAAATGAGCTTGGGAAGGATGACGGCATCAGTTCGTTAGGAGAACCGGACTCCACGTTACCCTTGACCGTCCTAACAGTAGATAGGATGGAAAAAAACCCTCCTTTACTTTGACCCAGAGTTGCTCTTTCCTCTGATGGTTCATTGATTCCCTTTGCTTCCCTTCGCATTTAATAGATTTTTATAAGTTGGGCATTTACAGATCTGCTGCTATTAACATTCAGCGTTAGTGGACCCGAGAGCTTCTCTGCCAACCACGCTGGAGCTTCTGAGCCTGCTGATTTAAAAATGTTCATTGCTGATAGATTCTAACATCTCTCTCAGTTACTAATAGACTGGAAAGTATTTCATCATCTTCAAGCAATGAAAGCAAACCATCCTTCTTTCCAAATACCGAATAAAAGTCTGTTTGAACATTTCTGCATTTTCTGCATAATCCTTCACAATTCTCCTGTCTGCACCGAGCAGTGACCCCGTACTGTTGCTAGGATTTCTTTTGCAAACACAACTTCCTTGTGCTAAGCTCTGTCAGCCATGGATTTTATTCTGAGGTTTATTTGTTTCATGCTTCTGTTCATGTAGGTCAGGAATTTTCCTGGCTATTAATTTACAACTGGTTATGTGCAGTACTAGTGTTTGACATCTCTGTCTTTGTTTTTCTTTGCTGATATCACTACCAAGCTTTAACCGTGTGAGTCAATTGTTTTTTGTGTTGAGTGTCTGACTCAGTCTGGTATTTTTCACATTTTTTAAAGTATTGGGTAAAGTGGCAAAAGAATTAGGAAAAAATATCATTTTCCCAATTCTTTAAATACATACATATATATCTCTTTAATATATGTTTAATATTGAATGTATATACAGAAATAAAACCCTCAACAGCAATGCCTTTTGACAAGCTAGAGTCTTAATATTTGAATTAAAGGCTTGAAATTTAGGAAAGGAATAACCCAGGTGAAAGATGTGCATTTTTTATTTTCTTTTGAAATCTGAGGTGTCCCGAGTCTCTCATCGTGTCAGTCCGCGTGTGTTCAGCTGAGACGTGCCAGCGTTCGGCTGCGTGTTCCACAGAGGCCTCGTCCGAGGAGCCGCTGCGTACCGGCAGATCCCAGCGGCAAACCAGATGTAAGGTAGGAAGAGAGGAAAAAATGGCTGGACAGGCACAGGGGGGGCCAGGGCAAGTCCACAGGATGGAGACGAAAAGATCGGTGCTCGTTCAAGCGTGTTGCCTGTTAAGAACGTGGAACGGAGCCCAGCACCGCTCTGTGCTGGCAGCAATACATGAAACCACCAGCACATGTAAGGTCTTTATAAAGCATGACAACATCGTCCTGTTATCAGTAACCTTGTTATTTGTAGATACCAGGCCACAGAAGAGGATGAGGACCCATAATGCTGTCTCCATCAGCAGCAGTATGTGGGGAGGAGCCCCATCCAGCTCCCTCCAACTCCAGAGGGATCCTGACACCGGCTCAGCCAGGCTGGAGGTGAGGCAGGTGGTAAAAGAGGGTTTGCAGATTATGGTGGGATCACTGAAGTTCAGGTGGCAAATCTGCCCTCTTTCAGAATGATTTGTGCTCCCCAAACTCTCATATATCTTGTGCTTCATCCCCCCATGTCAGAGATCATAATTTCTTTATCAAAACTGACATTGAGGTACTGGAGAGTTCGGAGGAGGGTGACAAGGCTGGTGAGGGGCTGGAGCACAAGGGTGAAGGCTGAGGGACCTGGGGGGTTCAGCTGGAGAACAGGAGCTGAGGGGAGACCTTCTGATCTCTGAAATGCCTGAAAGGAGCTTGGAGCCAGGGGGGTCGGGCTCTGCTCCCCAGGAACAAGCGCCAGGAGCAGAGGAAACGGCCTCAAGTTGCGCCAGGGGAGGTTGAGGTTGGATGTGGGAACAATTTCTTCCCCAAAGGGCTGTGGGGCATTGGAACAGGCTGCCCAGGGCAGTGCTGGAGTCACCAGCCCTGGAGGGTTGGACAGACGTGGAGATGGGTCAGTGCTGGGGGTGGGTTATGGTTGGACTCCATGATCTTGAGGGTCTTTTCCAACCAAAATGATTCTATGATTCTATCTCTTGTTCACACCAGTCTCCTCACACCGCTGTGCTGTCCCTGGATGGAGGATGTGGGCAGGTAAATGTGCAGAATACATCCATGTATAATAGAGATACATGTAGTTCCTGACCAGCAAACCCACACCATAGTGCTGTATCCCCTCCCTCTGTTCACTTGTGTTTGCTTCGGATTGGAAATTTCAGTGACTACAGGCTATTAACTGACAATCCAGAAAATTCTCCAGGAAAAGAATATGTATTTGTCCTATGCTATAAGGTTTTTCTGTAGCACCCACTACAGATCGTAAGAGGTGAGCAGAGAGAGGCCACGGCCCTTTCATTTGTCTGAGGAGGATGGTTTTTGTGTCCTTTGTACCTTGAAGCCCAGTGGCTTCTTTTCTCATAACTGTAGTTATAGCACTTTCAATCTGAAGGGCTTTTCCGTAGTGAACCTTTTTCTTCTTCTCGCTCCACTGTATCTCTTCATTTTCATTATTAGCAGATGGAGCATGAGTCCCAGTTCTTTCCTTCCATCCTTCCTGCCAAGAGATCTCTGGTGCCTTGGCATATTTTGTGGATACTTAACCTTGCGCTACTATTCTTCCAGTGATTTTGATTAATTTTATCCATGTACATAAAATTATTTTTTGAGTGACACTTTCCATTAAAAAAACATCTTTAAAGTTAGTTTTATTGACCCGATGCCAGTGAAAACATTTCATGTTCCCTTTTTTTTTTTTTCCAGTTTGATTGTCATTATTATTTTTCTGTAATCCGCTTTTAATTGTAAGTACCCAGCATTCTGCTAGTTCACGCGGCACCAAGTGACACAAGGTTGCTCTGGAGTGCTCCAGCGAGTCGCTTTTGGGGAATATTGAAATTCCATGGAAACAACACGAGAACCATTATCTGAAACAGCCTCTTCAGGCAAACCATATGGGGTGAAATATTCTGCACTGCTTCGATAACCCGAGCACAGATATGTTCACTGGTAACTCTGCAGCGAGCATCCATCATTTGCTTTGTCTGCGCGCTATTAATGAGCCATTTCGATAGACAGCAGGTTTCGATTATATTTGCTGCATATTCATGTTGCTTCCTTCAAATTGTTTCAAAACTCTTTCTGCTCGATTGACTAGGAAGCCTCCGTTGTTCTGGCAGGTGCTGGGTACCAAAGGCATGGACCATCCTGTCCTTCCCAGTCTGGCGAGTGTTTGTACTGGGCACGCTGCCTCTGCTGAGCTGCCCCCAGCTGGGAGGCTTTGCTGTTTGCTGGGACTGCTTCTTTCTGTGCACGTGAAACCTCCTTTTTGCTTTCTGGTTCGTCTGCTGTGCAGGGGTTGTGGCTGTTAGCAAGCGATGGAGCCTTGAGACACTTTTTGCAGATGGGCACATGTTGTTATAGTGGAGAAGTGAGAATACGCACAACCCAGAATAGGGAGCACAGTGGGAAGGGTTGTATGCTTTGATAAGGCTGATCTGTGCTGCGCCTGTGAGCATCTCTCCGTGATGCTGTGGTGATATGGTCAGGGGAGCTGAAACACTCCAGACGGTGGTGTGGGTACCTGCAGATCCTCCCCATGCACAGATGTGGGATTTTCCATGGGGCAGAAAAATTCAAAAAAATTCTTACACAAGCTTTGGAAACACTAACGCACACAGAAACCTCTGGGAGGGCACTGAAAATGGGGGCTCTGGTGAGTAGTGAAAGCCACGTGGAAGGCTTCAGGGGGCACCTGAAGTCACTTGAAATTTAAGAAATACTTTAAATTCTCTTTGTGAGCATCCAGAAACACAGACCTTCCGTAATCTTAGGCCCTGGTTCTGTTAGCTACATGGAGCTTAACCTGGACAGCAGCTTAAAATACATATATATAAATAGGTTAGTAAGGTTACTTACAGTTCTTGCCATGGAAAGACACACCACAAATCTTGAACTAACCACTTCCCAAGCAAGGGGACTCACAGATTTACACAGATCCACAAGGATAATTAGAAGAGTCTGGAGGCTGCCAGCACCAGACTAGATTGGCTGAAGTGCTGGTAGATGGGGCGGGGGGGAGAGAGGGGTTTTTAATTTAAGCTCTTTTTTTTAATGCTACATCTGTCTTACCAAAAAGGAGTAGAAAGCGAGCATGTGATTTATCCAGCAGGACGGAGCCAGTGGTGCGGTGGTTGAGGTGGAGGACGGCAGCTGAGGGCTGGAGGCAGCAGCTGCATCCTCGAGCTCGGTGTGTTGCCGTGATTGTGCCAGGGCTGCAGGGGGAAGAGCCAGCCTGGCTGAATTCTGCCGTGGTGCAAGAGCCACAGGTGAGGGGTGTTTTTCCTTCCTTTTTGGGAACAACCTTCTGAAGGGAAAGAGCACAGACTAATGAATAGCACAGATGTCCTGCACCCTTTCAAGTCCTTGTATTACTTTTGATGTGTTGTTAGAAGAAGGTTTTATTGTATTGGTTTTTCCTGTTCTGTAAAAAATGAACCAATACAATTACACCATCTCACCTCCAAGGCCTTGCTGGTTGGCTCCCTCTCTCACATCAGTCGATGCCCTACCCTGAGTTCCCTCCGGAGCAGGTACAACATCAGGTGGCTGTGCTGTTCCTTTTCTTTCTATCTCCGGAAACCACAATAATTTTAAGTATCTCCCCTTGTTGCTGAGGCAGCTTCTCTATTCCCAGGGGCAGACATCCCCCTGCCTTGGCACAGGCTCTTCTGCAGGGCTGCTGGGATGGAGCACAGCCGCGAGGGCTTTTGCATCCTGTGCCATGGTGAGGGGCATGCTCTGCCCAGCTGAGGCTCTTTGCCCCCCTCACTATTCTCCCCAGGGTTTGTCTCCAGGTGCTGCAGAGGTGCCTGGTCTCAGCAGCATGTGACAAACACACTGGTGCAGTGTGCAGGGGCTGTAGTGCTGAGGTTTTTGGGGGGATGCAAAGCAGTTGCTGGTGTTACTCTTCCAAATTGACCCAGGAGATGGGGAGTTTCATTCCTCTGTGTCTGATCGCTTGGTTCCCCATTACGATCTGTGGGTGGTTTTGGATCATAGAATCATTTCAGTTGGAAGACAACCTTAACATCATCGAGTTCAAACATAACCCACCCATGTCCCTGAGAACCTCATCTGTGGTCTGTTCAACCCATCCAGGGATGGTGACTCCAGCACTGCCCTGGGCAGCCTGTTCCAATGCCCCACAGCCCTTTGGGGAAGAAATTGTTCCCAGATCCAACCTCAACCTCCCCTGGCGCAACTTGAGGCCGTTTCCTCTGCTCCTGGCGCTTGTTCCTGGGGAGCAGAGCCCGACCCCCCTGGCTCCAAGCTCCTTTCAGGCAGTGCAGAGATCAGAAGGTCTCCCCTCAGCTCCTGTTCTCCAGCTGAACCCCCCAGGTCCCTCAGCTGCTCTCATCACACTTGTGCTCCAGCCCCTCACCAGGATCACAAGGATCTGTGCCAGAGAGGAGCGTGGGGGTCATTTATGTCACCAGGAGTATTTGCAGCAGGAGCCTTTGTCCCCCAAAGGGCTGTGTGGCCAGTTCCTGAGATGGGAACATTGCCACTATGGGCAACATTGCAGGGGGCTGGGGGAGCTCTTTGTTATTGGTCTTTGTACAAAGATCCCCCAAGTGTAGCTTGTGGAGGAAAAGGAGAGATAAAGTGAGTGCCTGTCCCTGTCCTAGTGCAGGATCATTTGGGGTCCCTGTGTGTGTCCTCCATGGGTCTGTGGGGCAGGGTGTGTGGTGGGCATGCTGCTCTGTGCAGGGCACAAGAGATGGCCTGTCAGATGAGAAATGTTGTGTGCTGTTCCCTGTCAGGCTGCTGCTGGGATTTGGGGCTCTTCCTCAGCAAGCGAGCCAATTCCCAAACAGCATTTGTTAGATTGGAGTTCACAAGGTGGGAGAATGATGTGGGACCTGGGGCATTGGTCTGATTGTACCTTCATTTACTCACAGGGAACTTTTCTTTCAGCAGAGACTATACTATTTTGCCACAGTGAAGCATCAGAAGTCGCTGGTGAGGAGCACAGCCCTGATGATATGGAGAGCAAGGGATGATGTGGGCACAGGAGATGTCAGAGAAATGCCCCGAAGTGGTGAGTGATCAAAGCTAAACCCCAAGGAGGCTTTGGGGGCTCAGGGTCTAGCACAGGACAGACATGGACCTGCTGGAGAGGGGCCAGAGGAGCCCCAGAAATGATCCAAGGCTGGAACAGCTCTGCTGGGAGGACAGGCTGAGAGAGCTGGGGTGTTCAGCTGAAGAAGCTCTGGGAAGACGTCGTTGCTCCTTTGTGTACTTAAAAGGGGCCAATAAAAAAGGTGAGGACAGACTTTTCACCAGGGCCTGTTGTGATAGGACAAGGGGTGATGGTTTTAAACTAAATGAGGGAGATTCAGGCTGGACACGAGGAAGAAATTGTTGCCCCTGAGGGTGGTGAGAGCCTGGCCCAGGTTGGCCAGAGAGGTGGTGGATGAACCATCCCTGGAGACATCCCAGGCCAGGCTGGACGGGGCTCTGAGCAACCTGAGCTGGTGAAGATGTCCCTGCCATGGCAGCAGTGGCACTGGGGGAGCTGGGAAGGTCCCTTCAACCCAAATCATTCTGTGATTCAATGACTGAGGTGGTGATGGAGGGGCTGTTTTCAGGGCTCACAGTGAAAGCACAGAGTGCTGTGCTGCAGAGGCAAGAGCTGGACCATGCTCTCTCCATGGGAAAGGCTGGTGGGGGTCAAACAAGCAGGAGCACAGTTAAATCTGAGCTGAAGAGTTTGTTTCTGAGCCACTGTTTGAGAAGAACACCCAGAGGACCTGGTGCCCTCTTCCCAGGGCTGCAGGAGGGCTGCCCTCCAGGGCAGTCGGCTGCTGAGCTGAGGCTGTTTGGAGTGGGTGGTAGTTGGCTTCTGGACTGAGGTCATCTCTGTGGTGCTGGGGTTGCCTGTGGACATGTCTCGTCAGGCTGGCTGGGACTAAAGGTAGCAGCTGGCTCAACCTTCCGTTGTCAGGTGCTCTTTGGTGCAGATAAAAGCTTTTTCTGATCATTCTAGTTCCTGAGGCTGGCAAGGGGTTTGTAAATGGCGAAGGCTGTCACTGCGGGTCAGCCCTTTGGGAAGTCTTTCTCATCCATCTACCCCAGGAGTGGGCTGGCAAACCATCTTCCTTTCCTAACTGTGCTGGCAAGAACAAGTGTCTCTGTGTTTGAACTACAACCCGCTCGAGGTGACAGTTGTGTTCCTGTGGCTGCCCTGTGCTTTTGGACAAGCTTTGGGAGAGGTTTTGTCTTGCCCAGCTCTGGCTGAAGCTCTGTCTCCTGCCATGTGTGGAGAAATGAAGCCCTGGGCTTGGCTGGGGGCTGCTGGAGCAAAGGAACACGAATCCAGTGAGCACATCTGCACACCTGCCCCTGGTTTGGTGAAAACAGGGGGTTGAGTCCTATTGTTTGTAGAAGAAAACTGACTGGAGTTTCTAAGTGCTCATTGCTAAGAATAACTGCTATTTCACCTCTTGCCTGCCCTCCACCAGCTGCTTGGGGGCACCATTTTAGACTTCAGCTTAAGCTGCAAGGAGTAAGTGACCTTGTTTACCAGAGACCATGAGCAGGAACTAGATTTTGCCTTCATTTACCCCTGGAGGAGCTGCCAGAGGAGCAAAGGGCCTGTGTTGGCAGGTTTCCTGCAGCCTTTGCTGGGGAGCTGCACCATGGGAAGCACTGAGCAGGAATCAAGCATGCTGGCATCACGCTGGGTTAGTTTTCCTCTTGGAAGTAAGAAGTGGAGCAAGCCACAGCTGAGACAAGGTGACTTTGGGTTTGTTCAATGCACTGTTTACTTAGTGCCTGGTTACAGATCTCTGGTGCAGACCTTGCCCTGCTCCTTGTCCTCAGCTTGTCCCATGGTTCCTGCATCAGAAGGAGCTTGTTGCTGTGCTGGTGGAGCTCAAAGGGGGCAGCCAACAGCCGTGGCTGTCTTGCTGCAGCAGCTCTTATTTCCTTGCAGCAGGCAAGTACCAGAAGGGGCCGTTTCTCTGCTTTCACAGGTGCTCCCTTCAGTCTAGCTTGCTCTTTACTCTGTTTCAGCAAGGGCCCAGCAAACTCAGCTCCAGCTGCTGAAGTCCTTGTTCCAATATGCTTCATAAATATTGCCATTAAACAGAGGGTAGAAAGTATTTATTCAGGGGGAGGGTAGTAGGGCACCTGGAAAGACAGACAAGGGCACCGCAACTTATCTGGAAGTTGAACAGTGATTGCCACTCGGGGTTTCTGCCTCCACACAACCCTCTGTCTGCAGCCATCACTGGTCTTAAGAGCCCTGGGTGCTGGAGCAGAGCATGTTAACAGACCAAACCTGTTTCCCAAAAGGGAATCCCTGTGCAATTTTGGGCGTTGTTTGCAGTTGGTACAGAAACAAGCTAATTGCAGTGTGACTGATGGGCAGGACGTTGCTCTGCTTGGGGAGCTGGCACCAGGGCAGAACCAGCACGGCCATGTTCCTCCAGGATGCTGCTACCAACTAATGCAGCTGAGGTCAAAACTTGACTCTTCTTCCTACCTAATATGTCTGTTCAGTCTGAATCACCACTTTGCTGTTGGGAAGAGCTCCAAGATAAAACTGCAGAAACTTACTTGTGTCTCCTACTGCTTAAATCTCCCCAAAAGGGGCAGTTGCTGCTCTACCCACCTCCTCAGGGACATCCTGGCAGGCCCACAGCAGCTTCTTCCACAGGTGGGGGCACTGGAGATGGGGCTGCTCATCCTGTCCCTGGGGAGAAGGTGAGGCTGTGTGCATGGCCAGGCTGTCTGGATGGATTTCTGCTGTTGCTTGTCCAGTGCATGATGTGCTGTAGAGACAAGAAAACAGCTTTATTGCCCTGATCCTGCCTCTCTTCCTTGGGCACACAGCCCTGCACCCAGCCCCTGCTCCAGACGGCTCTCAGGACTGAAGCAAGGTGGCTCTCTCCTCTGCCCCTTGCCCTGGCTCTGCTGGGAACAGGAGACTTGAGGGACACCAGCTTCTTCTGAGCAGCTCTTCCCTGCTTATAACCACAGGGAAACCAAAACAATACAAATAACCTGGCTTTGGCTGTAAAAAAGCAAGTAAAACAAAGAAGTGAAAAGCTGCGATGGAGATTTGGAGGAGCTTTTTCCTCCTTTGCTTTTGCACACAAACAGGGGCTGCCTTGGGCTCCGGTCCTGCAAGGAGCCTGCCCTGGCTGGGGGAGGCAGCCCCAGAAAGCAGCACAAGGCATCAGTTTTAGGGAGTTTTATGTGTTCTTTGCTTGCCACTTTCTCCAACCTCCAGTGCTGGCCTCTACAGTGAAACAAGTCTGCACCAGGTGGGATGAAGGCTCCAGGGGGTCACAGCAGAGAGGGCCACATCTACGGGAGGTACCCAGAGCCACCAGCCTCGCACCACTGACATCTGAGGTGGTTTTTCACATGACTTTTAACTGCACAATTCACTTTGCTAACACCACCTTTGCCACAGAGTGAAACCCTTCACAGCAGAGCAGCCTCCTGCGCTGTCCCTCGGGTGAGTCCTGGTTCCCCCCACCTGGAGCAGATCCAGCTCTCATCCTGCCCTTCTGCTTCACACCAACTCATTGGCAACTGGCTTAAAAAAGATGTGTCCGCTGTCCCAGCCCTGTGCAGGTGGCTGTGAGACTGTGGGTCCTGCCCCTGCCTAACTGCTGTGTGATGGGACTGATAGTTCTGATGGCCCACAGAGCACATGGAGGTCTCCTGGGGGCACTTAATCCAACAGATTTCCAGGGGCAGGGGCACCAAAAAGCATATTGAAAGCTCTAGGACACCCCAAAAGGCACACCAAGGCCCTTGAGGGCACTGGCCAAGAAACAGAGGGGCTCCAGGGGTACCCAAAACCACCCTGAGTGGCACTGGTGGAGCAGAAGGACAAAGAGCAGTGCTGGTTTCCCTCTTGCATCTCCAGCAAGCTGGGGAACTGCAAAAGCAAACCAAGAGGCTGAGGGAGCCAGAGTGGAGAGAGAGGGATTCAAGGCACTGAAAAGCAGATGGATTTGGGGAGCCCTGGTGGCACCAAAAACCATATGCAGGAATGTGGGGGGGCACAATAAAAGAACAGAAGCCTCTGGGGGCACCAGAGGGGCAGCCAAACCAAATTCATAGCATGTGCAAGAGCCCTGTTTCTTTTTTTCAGCAGAAGGCGTCCTATATCTGTCCTTTTGCCTCCGTGCGCTGGCATCCAGGTTTCAGATGAATTTTACGGTACGTGAGCATCTCAGGAGAATTTCCTTCTTGTTCACGCTACGGAAGAGAAACCCTCGTGTTTCTACTCGGATCTTACAATGGCTTGTCAGTGACAAAACATTCCCAAATCCTCTCATTTATCAAATGGCCAATCCTGTTAACAGCTTAAGAAACATAATTACCTGCAATCTCTTCTGCTATTCATTTTATGCCTACACTTCCCTCTCTCTGGCAGCTTACCAGCAGGCAAGGCGAGAGCTGAAACACGGCTGCAGCTGCGGAGTTCAGCAATGCAATTTCCTCTCGTCACCTGCACGAGGTTCACAGGAGTTTTGCCTCCCGGTTTGGAGCAGCGAGAACAGGTGGGTGAGGAAAGCACCTGGCCAAAAGCAGTGGCCGACACGTCACCAGTTGTGCGTAGGGTTCCAAGCGTGGCGATGTGTGAAGTGCTGTTCCACCTGTGTGGTGGGAACATGGTTGATTAGGATTTGCTTTTGGGGCACAGGAAATCTGTGGTGGTTGTTCCTGCCACCACCACAGCTTCTCTGCACCCCTCATTATCCCCCACGATCTCTGGAGCTGTCAACAAGGCAGCTGGTGGCTCTTTAGCACCTTTTGTCCCCCAGTGTCCCTGTGCTCACCTGCACACCTCCGTCAGTGTGACTGTCACATCCTCCTGGTGCACAGTGATTCCTTACAGCCACTTCTCCCAGTTGGGGGGCAGGAGGGACAGGACCCCTGGTTCTTAGGTGGGTCCTCAGCTCAGAAGGGGCCCAGAGAAGCTTCTGGAACAGCTGGTGACCAGCACAGCCAGACCCGACCGGGCTGGAACACGGGGCCCCCACCAGAGCCCCTTGGAGTGGTCTGGGAGCAGCGGGACTGTGATCGGAGCCTCCTTTGAGTCCAGAACAGAGCTCTCACCTGCTCCTTGGGGAGGGATTTTCTGCTGGATTGTGCCCCCAGGCAAGCGATTATTTCTGCCGGGTCCCCCCGAGTGACAGAGGCCTCTTCATGTGAGTGAATGCGGGCTGGGGATCATCATCCTGGTGTGCCCGTGTGTTGAGAATATCCCCAACTGGGACATCCAACCAGGCTGGAGAGCTTCTGCCTTCCTAAATGTTGGTATGTACAGGACAGCCTGAGCTGAAGAGAAATCCCTGGGATCACCACAGCTTCCCCAACTGCCCAGGGACTAGAAAATTCCCAGATTTGTCCTGCTGAGGAAATTGCCTTTTGTACCTTAAAATCTTGTGCTAGCCCAACACTGTTATTGTACATTTAACTGGCCAAGACATGCTTCCG
Source organism: Columba livia (assembly GCF_036013475.1). Lineage (NCBI taxonomy): Eukaryota > Metazoa > Chordata > Aves > Columbiformes > Columbidae > Columba > Columba livia. The sequence continues at coordinate 18,645,773 of NC_088615.1, read as the reverse complement.
TCTACACTCTCTATGAGCTATTTCAGATCCTTAACGTTTTTGGTAAACGTTATACATTTCTTCTGATACTTTTGTATGTTATTTAAAACAGTTTTTATGCTGGTTGCCAACATTTTATCCTTACAATTCTTCGCATTTTGTATTTAAAACCCTATGAACAATCTGTATACAAAACAGAACGTCTTTTTTTAAAGTCAGACATCATCTTAGCGGATTTGGGTCTTTTTCATCCTGCTTTTCCTATTGAAAATAGTTTAATTTACTTCAGTAGGGCCCAAACGTCACGCAGAAGCCAAAGAGCTTGGGTAGCTCTGGGCTACCTGCCCGGAGCCTTGTGCTGCCTGGGAACAGCAAGGACTTGGGTGAGAAACTGTGCAAGTCTTGAGGAGGGACTGGAGCAAGCTCGGTTCTTGTGTTCAACAAGATATAACATATACGTAAGGAAGTCAAGTATTGCAAATGAATAAACTCTACCTAAAGAAAGTGAGAAGTGCCCCAGTAAAAAAAAAAAAAAAAAGTAGGACAGCTGTGCTTTTATACAAGAACTTATGATTTCTTTTTATGACATTTATTTCAAATCATGCAAGCCCTTCAGAGCAGCTTTAATGCCCAGTGGAGTTCTCCAATCTCAGTGTCTCGTCGTCAGTGTAAGAAACAAAGATAATGTAATTTGAATGCTGGATGCAACAGCGTAGGCTGCTCTGGAGGCTGATTCTCCCTGCTCCAAATGGGAACGATGGCTCCAAACAGGCTCACCAGAACAGACGGAAAAGCAGGCTTCTCATTTGTGAGGAAATGGCCAATATCTCAGCTTTTTTACTCCCATTTGTTTCTTCCTGGAAAGAGAAACAAAAAAACAGTTGCATAAAGCCATTGCTATTTCAAAGCAAATTTAAAACCATTTCTGATTTGCAAATGGCATTGCAGCGTTTTCATGAGAATAAAACGCTACTATGATTCCGTGTTTAAATATTTCATTCCCGCTCCCTGAATAATCTTAAAATCTTATTATAAGTCGTTTTGACATAAAAGTGCGCTTCTCCGTGGTGCCCGTAGCTGAGACGTCTCCGGCTTCAAGCGCAGCTGCAGGAGCCCTCCCTGCTCACGGCTGATCAAAGGCGAACCCGCTGCCGCCCGCCAGCCGCTGCTCGTCCCCAGCACCCGCCCAGCAGAAGAATCGGATCCCGAACCTCCCGAGTGCGTCTTCCCCGGGGGCGACACCGTCTGCGAAGAATCCGTGCCGCTGTCATAACCCTGCTGTGAAAAGGCTTGAGCGAGTTTAGCAAACAAAAATACTTCGCTTTGGTTTAAATCGTGCTGAAACAAAACATCAGCCAGCGCTGGCTGCTCAATTAAACAGTTTGTCATGCAGCCTTTGGGGAAGAAATGCTGAAAACCAAAAAAAAAAGGATTTCAGGGAATGTGTGGAGAAAATGCTTGTGATTCCCGTGCGCTGCCGTTCCCTGGCACGCAACATGCGCGTTGTGTTGCCCTTGGATTTGGAGGACGGCTCGTGGCTGCGTGTGACTGTGCTGTGACAGGGACCAGGCTGTACGTGGGGCTGCAGGGGGGGTACATTTTAGTTAAGTGCACGTGTAGTCCCGATGTGGGAGGAAGGAGCTGTTGTTCCCCTCCTGGAGGCCTGAGCACAACTTTTTGTAGAATCATAGAATCATTTTGGTTGGAAGAGACCCTTAAGATCATCGAGTCCAGCCATAACCTAAATCTAGCACTAAACCATATCCCTAAGAACCTCATCTACGTGTCTGTTTTAGGAGATGCTGCTTTCCTCTTCCTCAATGTGGGCATTTAACCCCAAAATATGCATTGCTACCCTGCCACCCCTTTATTCCCTTGCTCCTTGCAGTTACGTGCCACACTGATTTGGCTGGGGCTGAGATCTGCAATGACACTGTGGTGGCAGCTCTCGCAGGGGCACCCAGGACAAGTTTTGGGACTCGGAGCATCCTGACTCTGGCTGTGTGAGCCCACGGCTCTGTTCAGTGCGATGCTTGGGTATTTCTTGTGGTGTCTCTGCCCTTGATAACACCCCGACCCATGGGGTGGGTGTAGGGCTGAGCCTGCAGAAGCCCACGTCGTGGCTGTGGGTTTTCCACATCAGGACACGTGTGTTGTAGGAGAGGACAGGGTGACTTGCTGTCTCACCACCCAGCCACCAAACAGCCTTTGGGGTAAGCACTAGCCTGTTTTGCATCTCCATCGTTCTTGCTGAGCAGCTTTGACGGCTCTCGGTGCGTGCGGATGAGGCCCCATCCAGCATGCGGGGAGGGTACAAGCAACTGGCAGTCAGGGCTTATGTTTGCCACTGATAAATGTATTAGTCTTTAAAGCGGAATTTAAACTACAACCCTTTTTCAGGCACCTCAGCACTCCGTTATTTTGCAGGCCTTGTAAGGGAATGTGATTTTGCCTTTTAACTGGAGTGTATCTTATGCTAAGCAGTGAGATTAAGCGTAGGGATCCAAAAGAAGTTGCTGAATGGCAGAATTGCCTTTATAAATAACATTAATAATTTATCCAATCCAGGGGTTTTTTGGGTAAATGAAATACCTGCCTCTGTATAAAGCCCACTGAATAGGAACACATCTCCGCTTTTATGAGGCTTGGATTAAAGAAGGGAAACGCTAAGGGGCTTATCTTCACTTCAATTTGCAGCCCTTCCGGCTAATGGCAAACTCATTTAAGAAGCTCCTGTGTTTGTGCCAACTCTGCCTTTATTCTCGGTGCTGGAGCTTGGCTGCATTTCTCGCCGCAGTGCTGGGGAGAGCGGAGGGGAAGCAGTTTGTTTTCTTGACCTCAGATTACCAGACAAAAGCCAGCGAGAAGAATTTTCCTCGGAGTCCTCCCTATTACGGGTTGCTGAAAGCGTCTGCAGGGCGGCTGCCGAGAAGCTGGTGGTCCGGGGACCCCACGTGTGGAGCAGGACGGGGATGAGTGGAAAGAGTATCTGTCATCCTTCTGGGACACCTGCATCCTGCGCGGACACTCGTGAAATGGCAAAACTCATCCTCCGCGAAGCCCACGAGCTGTCACTTCTCAGCTCTTCTTTTATGCCGGTAAAAATCAATTGCTTCAAAGTTCACTGGAGGTGAAGACAACATTTGCTTTCCATTCAGAGCTAAGCGGGCCATCTTCGAGAGCAAATGCTCTCAAAAGGGAGAATAGCAAAAATCAGCAGAAAAAAATGTCTGAATAATTTGGACTGGGAAAGGAAAAAGCAATTTGCTCCCAGTTATTCCACAGACAAAAGTATGAATAAAAAAATCATGAGCTATTTACCCTGCCTGGACTGTTTGCATGAGTTTTATGCTATTCCAGTTCTGCTTCACCAACCCCCAAAGACCTTATCGCTGGATCCTCAAGGCTCTTAAAGACAACATGGTGTTTTTTTGGGTTGGTTTTTTAACATGCTGGGTCAGCAGGGACCAAAAGCAGAGAAAACAAAAAGGGTCCTGAATCCAAACCACGCTGTTGCTTGTATGTGCGTTGACCCGGATCAGAGACCCAAGACTCTGGCCGGCCAAATCTACCAGCACAGAAATTGTGTCCAACAGAGAATTGCAAGCTGGGGTGCTTTGCATTCAGATAGCGAGGCTGTGGCAAAGGCACGGTGCGTATTTACAATCTGCTTTAGAAAAACCTGATACGTGTCGTTAGCGGTTCTGCCGTAAAGACAGTTTATGTCACCCACATCTGCTGCTTTCGGTGGCCCAGCCAGGCGGCTGGCACTGCTCAACATGCCGGGGACTGCGCTGCTGCCGTGGGGAGAGGGAAAAGAAGGGAAGATGGAGACCTTGTAAGCTTTATCAGAAAACACCAACAAGTCAGGAGATTTGGGGATTACGCTGTGTAATTACGTTACCTTCAGAAAAAAAGTTTACTGAAAATTTCCTGTTTTGTGTTGCCAGCGCTTTTCAGCCATTAGTAACACATCACTCCTCATTGTCTTTTCCCGAGGCACAGATGGGCTAATTTTCAGCTACCTGATAATTACACATTGTTTGAAACTGTATCAAAAGCTTCTGTTCCCGCATTCCTCCAGCAGCCGTTCTGACAGCTCAGAGTCCCTTGGCTGGGGCTCTCAAGGGTCCCCATCTGTCAGTCTGTCAGTCCGTCTGTCCATCCGGAGGGCTGGGAGCACAGCAGCAAAGCCTCCGTGCTCACACCCAGGCTTCATAAGCTGCTGGTGCAGATTTACACCATTTCCAAACCAGGTGAAGTGGCCGAAGCTCCACCGAAAGCATCTCCTCGGATGGATGCAGGTGTCCAAGGTTAATATGGGATAATGCTGCATCAAAATGTTTCTACTTAAATATGCATGGGGATGTGAGGGAGAAATTAAGGATAAACCAGGATGAGATGCTAGAAATTGGCATAACGAAGGCTTAGCCTCAAATTTCCTTGGGCAAAGCTGTGGACTGCCACGTTGGCGGAAGGCAACCCATAGGCTGTATGGAGGGGACGGGTGACAGCCCCTCCGGAGACATCGAGGACACTGGAGGAACCTTCTCCTCCTTTGGACCCTCCTCGGTGGGAGCGGTTCCCCTGCCGTTTGAGCTCTGGTTGTTTTTAGAGGGTGTTTTCTTGGCTGCTTCAAGACTGTCTGGTGGGAAAATGCAAAAGGCTTCATTTGTGTTTTCTCCTTCCCCATCATCAAGTACGTCTGTTGCGTTATCAAAGAAGGAAATTAAATTGGGTTGACGTGACTGGTTCTTGACAAACTCATGTTCTTTGATTTTGTTCATCATTTTACATCTTACAAGCTGCTTTCTTCCAGCCTCTCTCAGAGGATTGAGATTAAGATGATTATTCAATTTTTTAACATTTTTTTTTTAGGTATCCTCTTTAATGAGAGGTGCTTCTCTCATCTCCAGGGACCTCTACACCTCTATGAATTTTGAAGATATAGCCACCAAGGGTTCAGTGTTCTTGGGTGCATTTAGTCAGATCTTCTCTTTTTGAATACACTTGACATATCCAAATGGCTTTAAACTTCTTTCCTTATGCTGGCCTTCTCCACAGTTTCCTTCAAAGCCTGTTTCGTCAGGTTTCATTCATAATTAACCTTTTTATAAAGACTGAAACAAGGGAGACGGGGCAAATTCCTGCTTTGAACACTCAGTCCGTTCTCCTTCCCCAGACATGTACGCCTCTACGCATCTTGCTGTTCTCATTTTGCATCTAATTTATTTGCAGACTCTTGCTGTTTGCCTCCAAAACCTCATGCGTGCAGACTTAGCCTCTCTCACGCTGTTAACCTGGATTATTCCTCTGTTCTCCCCCCAGGTACGTGCCTGTTTTGACTTTCCATACGATTTCTTTCCAGCTCCCAGACCCTGCTGCCGCCGTAATACCATCTAATTATGCTGCTTATCAGCTTTCGCAGGGGAGCAGTTTGCTGTTGTGCACTGTCTTTGGTCTCTTTTGGGAACTGCCAGTTCTCATACATTTCCTCACCGCATATTTCCATCCAAGAGAGCTTCTCCACCACTTCCCCGATCTCTGTCAGATGCTCATTACTTTGTTATTTCTATTATTCTGTCTCACTGTGCTGGTGGGAAGATGCACTCGGGTTATACGCAGCTTCTCCTAGTCCCGAATCTCTTGGGGTGTGAGTTAAGGACTGGCCTGATAAGGCTGCAAAACCGAAGAGAGGGGTCACTGAAAGCTCCTAAAATCCTCCTGGCAGTGGTCCCAGGTGGGACAAACTGGTCATGGCTGCAGAGGGGTGTTGCTTGGGGAAAAAGAGCCAAAATTGGCCGTTTGGTCCATGTTGGATGGTACGTGGGAAGCGGGGCTCTGGGGCAGGACCCTGGAGTGAGGTCTGATGTTCTCCATCTGCATGGGGATGGGATGAAAAGAACCCAGCAGCTCTGCCCGTGCCTTGACTCCTCAGGTGATGTCTGGACCCTCGTCTCGAGAGGACCAAAGTCTCCCCACCTCCCTAGCCCTGTTTCTGGGCACATTTGGCCGGAGCCTTTGTGCAGCGGCAACACTCGCATGCCTGACATTTACCGCGCTGGCCTGAAAGTCTTCTCATTCCTCCCGTGGCCACTCGGAGTTAAGTGCCACTGGAAATGTGGCTCCTGCAGGGAGGAATTTCAGGCTCCCTTGGTTCAGACATTTCTGAGTGCAATTCTGTTTTGGATTTTACAAATGCTCTTCCGCTCGCTTGCTTGCCTCGAGTAATGAAGCAGCGAGATAAAAGACAGGGCCACAGAAGGTTGTTAAAAAATTACTTGCAAATTAATGTGAGGACAAGGTGTATGAGTTAATATCATATAAAGACCCTTGAAATCGGCATACATGCGTGCACCCTCCGAGCACTGACATTCGCAGGCAGAACTACACTGGTAAACCGAGCCCAAGGGGCTTGATTAACAGGAAATTTTCAGAATGCCAATTAGAGCAAAGTTTACCGAACAAATTGTTTGCACTTGTACCCTAGAACCATCATGAATTTTAATTCAGCATGGATTTATGTGGCTGAAACAATAATTAAAGATACATGAACGCCTCATGTTCAGGAGATGCCCCCACAGCTACGCCGTAGTTTTGGGTGGGGAACAGGGTGAAGAGCTGGTTTGGACAGGGGCTGCTCTTGCCTGGGATGACATGGGGTGTGAGGCTTTTACCCACTGAGATGGAAGCGATTTTCTGAATACTGAGCTCACTGATTTGTGCAGTATTTAGTCTTTGATTTCTTTATATATGTGTATGTATATATATATATATATATTTCTTCTTTTTAATTCTTCAGGTATGTACTCTGACAAAGAATGATCCATGGGGTGTTTTCTCGGTAAATGATGGCTTCTCTTTTCCTGCCTTCCACTTTTAGTGGCTGAGAGATGTTAAATGAGCTCCTTGGTCCCCCCCAAGACTGGAGCCTTGCCCTGTGCTCTCCCCACATCCCAGTGGGGGACACGGGGATCTCCTCGCTCCTTGTCCCTGCTCCTCTTTGGCGTGTCCCAGGTCTGGATGTGGGACAAAACCCCTGCACTCCACTATAACGCAGGGAGCAGCTTTGCTGGAGGAGAAAGTGGTTCTGCCACGCGGCATCAGCGAAAAGTCACAGTCAAGTGGCACTACGTATACGTATGTCATGATTTGAATTCTTCGCTCCCCCCTCCTCGTGCTGGTAAATAAGTTACACATATTTTTAGAAGAAGTTATTTTCTGTCACTGCACTTTTAAATGTCAAGCTCCTGGAGAGGAGTCTTCAACATGGTTTAAGGTCAGTCAGGCTTCAAGGGAGAAATAGGCAGGTAAGGGAGAAAAGCTGCTGTTGGGCTGTGGTCCAGCCTAAATGGGGGCTGTGGTAGCCTGAACTGGGGCTGTGGTCTAAATGACGAGCAAGTGTGAGCATCAGCCAGGGAGCACCCAGGGGCATTGCTCTCCTTGTTCTTCAGCAATTGCCCTCTGTTATGGAGTAACTAAAGTCTTTGACAAAAAACCCAGTGGCTGAAAATGATCTGGTCTGTTGTTTCGGGAGTCCTGATGAATAATGCATACATCCAAAGGTCGGTTTACAAATGATTAATTAACCTTAAGAGAGGTTATCCTCATCGGCAACATCCGCTGTCCTAAACCTCTTAATCATGTCTGCACAGCATAACATATTTGAAACACAATTGTTTGAGGAAAAATATTGAGGAATGATGGAGCAAGTGCCAGAAACCCACACTGCTCACCGCAGAGATGGGCAAACAGACAGGACTGTGACCCCATCTCCAGGCTTTGCTGTGCTGGAGTGCCGCTGAGCGGAACCCATTCCTGCTCACGGGCACGCCAGGGTATGGCTCTGGAGGGGCAGAAATCACACCTTTGCGATGGTAAACAGTTTGGGCATTTGTTTTCCTGCTTTGATGCGAAAGCGCGGTTCTCCCGCCAGCGAGAGCGGCTCCCGGTGCCTCCTGCTGCGACTAATGGCTGCGGCGCTTGGTGGGGATGAGCAGACAGGCCGTTAGTCCAAGGGCTTTTTGCATTTGTTATCAGCGATTTGTTATCCGCAACCATAACTAAAGCACTCCTAAAAAGCATTTCTGCTGTCTGGAGTAATTTCTGGCTGGTACCTGGATGCCTCCAGCGAGCAGCATCCCTGCCAGGGACCTGAGCTGCTGGTGGGGACCTGGGCTGGTCCCTGCTCCGGGGAGAGCTGAGCATTTCTGCTCGCCGTTCAGCTTCAGGAGAGCCCCCAAGTCCAGGCGGGGTCACTTCAGATGACCATTTTTTTAGTTTTAAAATAAATGGCTTTGTTCTATTGTGGTAGAGCCATGAAGTGTTTCAGCTCAACTTTGGCGTTTCTGAGAGCAGAAGGATCACTCTCCATGGAGGAAGAGAGTATCTGGGTGGAAAAGACAAAAATATATGTCCTAAGCAGTTGGTTTTCGCTTTGTCTGGCAGAGCCAAACCTCAGGAGGGCAGAGAGGTGTCTGAAATACAACTTGGGTGAGGTGTTGAGCCCTGAGGTGGGTTCAGTGACCTGTACAAACATCTACTAGCCTAGTCACCTTTAGAGAACCAGGTACTGAGGGTGCCCGTGCTCATGGGTTCAACTGAGAAATGGTGGGGACCCCATGCAAAGCTCGGTACCACCACACTAAGCTGGTGAAGCACCGAGCTTTTCCCATCTGTCTGCTCTTCTCCCGTGTCTCCTGGTTGCCACGTCCGTGGAGAATCCCTCCCGACGTGCTGGGAACGGGAGCGGCGATGCCAGAGGAGCAGCACCCGCCGCAGCTGCTCCACCTGGGGCATCCGCAACTCGAGGCGCCTCCTGGGGCTACAGCTTTAATACATGTTTATGCATTTTTATGGGGTTTTTTCGGAGCATGAAAATGATTTACAACATTTCATATTACATTTTTTTTAATCCTTTAAAATGCAAACAAATATTTTCCCTGCTTTGCCCAGTTTTAAGGTATCTCTTTTGTTCGGCTCTTGCAGAGAAATATGGATGGAAGAAACTCGTAAAATCCCCAACCACTGGAAACAAAATTGGTATTTTTCCAAGTTAAGTACTATAACAGGGCGAACATATATGTTTAATTTGAAAATGTTGATTCCAAATGGATTTTTCTTTAAAAAAACCCTTCCCCCAAGCAAGTCAATATTTGTAATCAAATTGAAATTTCCTCTGGGAATTATTTATTTTCATGAGGCCTAATTTTTGCAGGAGAAAATTCTGTGCAGGATGGTTTTGGGTCTCTTTAAACGAGCTTGAGGAATCTGGGTGCTGGGAAATCCCACTCAGGCTGTGCCCCACTTGCCTTTGATGAGGGTGATCTGAGGAAAGAGTTTAAACTCTTCCCTCTTTGAAGAGGGGAAGGAGTGAGCAGAGAGGAAGGAAATGGGAAAAGAGGAGGTGTCCAACACCAGTTCCTCTCCTCCTCCCTTATATTTATTGAAAACACAGCAGCACAGCACGGGGGTCACCTCTGGCAACATTAGACATCAAAGCGAGACAACCGAGCTGGCTATTTTTGGCTTCCTACAGCCCCTTATCTGACATCTCCTGCGGGATGAGATGAGTTGTGCCATCGACCTCATCTGCCTCCAGCAGACAAGGAGCTGATGGTGACAAGTCCATGGCCACCGGAGCCTGATGGATCCCACTGGCAATGCCTGACCTGATGGAGCGGGAATGTAGCTGGGGGTCCTGCAGCCCCTCCCGAGGAGAAACCGGCACCTCCTACTGCAATTAGTGCATTAACGAGGGTCCCAGCCAGCACTCCAAACCACCCACACATGGGTCTTCCAGCACCTGTACGACAATCATTCAGAGGACATGGCTCAACCTAAAGATTTTCTTACAAAATTTGTGTCCGTGTAAGAGCAGCAGTTAGGGTTAATTATGTGCATAATTACGCTTTTTATTTTTGTATTATGATAAATTGCCTGCCTTCATGTTTCTTTTTTTATCATGATGCTCCGAGGCCGCGCTGTAGTGGTGTGAGCACTGCGATGTCGCGCTGCGCTGTCAGGCTCACCCGCAGAACCGCGTCCACAGGCGCACAGCCCCGTGTCGGGTTATTAGCTCCCAGGCAACTGCCGACATGCAGGTTTATTGGAAATGAAAACAAGGTAATTCAAGATTTATTTTCTCTCCAAGAAAGTGCCAGCAGGCAGGAGGCAGCCCCCAGCATCTCCTGTCACACACCCGGCACGTAGTAACTCGCTGCTCCTCAACCTGCGCCCACGGACTCGGGATTTTTAAGTGACCTTTTCAGAAGGACAATTTTTCTCCTTGTCCCCAAACTGTGCCCTAAAGGGAGCAATGGAGAGGGCCTGACTCTGGATTCATTCTACCTGGAGGGAAATAAGAACCCCCCGATGTTGTCGTGGCTCCTGATCACACACCCTCAAAGCTTCACAAACATTCTGATTGCTTTCCAACCCTTCAGTACCTTCAGAATATTGCTGTCTTAGCCCCTTTTCTAATGGATTAGGGTGAACTGATGACCAAACAAAACTCTTTATTAACAATTATCTACCATGCCCTGATTTTTTTGCTCTGCCCAAATACAAGCCGTGCCTGGGCAGACACAGGCAGATGCTGCGGCTCTGCTGAAAGCATTGAGGAAATGGGAGGAAAATTATCAGAATAATTGGAGTGATTAATTTAGAGTTGTTGAAGACCACTTAAAAAGATGCCCCAAATGTGTTCAAAAAAGCCATGTTGATTAAAAAAGCAATGAAGAAGAGGCACCTTGATTAGGTGAACGGAGAAAGAAGCAATAAAAACAAATAAAACAAGCTATATAATAAATGGGATAAGAGCAAGGTGACAGCAACAATCAGCAGTCAGAAAGCAAGAGATGTAAACAATGCCTGACAATAAGCCGTGTCGGGAAAGGAGCCTTAATGGAGATGGAAAGGCAGTTTCCCAGCTTGGGTGTTTGGGTTCACAGTCCTGCGAAGGAGGAGCATGGCAGGGCCGTGCTGGAACACTCTGTGTCTGTTTTACATAGAGATTTGCTGGCGTTTTTGGGCTGTACTGAACTGCTTATGAAATATGCCTGTCTCCCCCTAGATATATATATTTTTTTAAATCTGAAAACCAAAGCTTGGAAACCTAACTCTTCAGAAGAAAAAGCAAACCCACTTATTTTCTCAGCTTCTGATCAATCTTTTTCAGCCCTCCTATCACTCATAAGGACGCAGAAAGAAGATCTTGTGGGGTTTTTCTATCTTCCAAACTGACATCACTGGCGGGACCCAAAAAACTATGTGTTCAGCATGACCAGGTTGGACTTGCTGCCCATGGACAGTTGGTTTGGCACAAATCAGGCATTTCACAGGGCAGAAATACGCTGTGCAATGTGAGAACATCATGGTGCGGGACGGCATCCACGGAACGATGCTGAAAACTCCCAACCCCAGTCCCTCCTCCTGGTGCCCGGGAGCTTTGGCCGCCACCCGTGCACAGCTCAGGCAGACACCACTGGTTCTGTGGGCAAAATGGGCTTTTCCTGCTTGGTTCAAATAGTTCTGTTCTGTTTGAGGATCCAGGTTCTCCAGCCTGGAAGCCAGAGGTGCTGGAAAAGGCTCAGTGTCAGACCTCAGGCAGGGGGCTCAGGATCTTCTCTGGTCCCCAGCGATGGTAGGAATCCCCCTGCACACACCCAGGGAGCCTTTGGCCTCTGGTGGCATTGGCACAGAAACCGAGAAGACATTTACTTCCCGGAGCAGAGGCAAACACAGGGAACTGCCAATTGGCCAAACTCAAATAAAACGTGACCTCTGATGAACCAGAGCCTTAATACTTTCAAACAACCCTGCACTCAATATTGGCAATGTAATAGTTTACCTTTGAGACACGAGGGCTGAGGGAGAAAGGAAACCTGAAGCTCCCGGAGATGTTTCATTACCATCGGTTCTGTTATTGATAAGAAGCCAGCTCTGGGAGGGCCTGCCTGCACCTTTTCCCCAAGGAAAAGCACAAATCTCGAGAGCTGGTTTTATTAGAGTACCTGAACCTCTTCAATTACAGAAAATTCAGAATGAGACAGAATAGAAATCTTGTCCCCTGGTGGGTAAATCCTTTCTCTGAGGTTTGTTTTCAATCCTGCCACCCCCAGCCACTCCTTGGGTAACCACACACACACACAGCCTGCTGGCCCCCAGAAAAAACCCATTTCTTTCCTTTGAAGCGGAGCAGAGACCCCCAGGGAACAAACCTGATGTTAGAAATAATGGGAGCCCTTTGGGGGAAAAACAGAAATCTGAGTTTGATTATAACCACAGAGAAAGAAACGGAAGCTTATCTGCAATACACAACCTCTCCCAATCAAATTAACACCCCAGATCACAGTCCTGTCCAGAAGTAGTGTAAATATCTCAGTAACTCATTACCTTGTTACCTGGATCACTCCGAGCTTTTTGGGACCAGCCTGAAGAACAAGCCAATCCATGAAAAATTTGATTTCTTTTATTTCTCTCTGGCTGCCTCTAACTCCAGTCCCCTTGCTGTTAAAATTTGGTTAGAGTAAATTCACCCTTTGCTTTTATTGTATGTTTTTCCCAGTAAGGTGTTTTCTACATTTTTAAGATATGTCCCTCTGGTTTCCCTTGCGTGTCCTGGGGTCACTGAGGCTGAAGCTGCAGCTGTTGGTTATGGGTCTATAACCCTCTTCCTGACCCAACCCCAGGGGAAAACAGGCTGCTGTCAGCAATTATGGGCTTGTGCCTCCTCCCTGGCTACACCTGCACCCATGGGGTGCTGGAGGTTACACTGAACTAAAGCTCCTTCTGCCAAAATCTGAGCTTCTGGGTATGCTCATCTTGCCGTGAGGTTTATCCAGAGAAGCTGGATAAGAGGTCCCTCATTTGGGTGCTTCAAAACCCAGGGCGAGCACATAAATGGGAAGCACAGCTGGAGGCAGTTTGTGCTGGATGCTGCACTTCTTTTTTCCCCAAAATTTGAAGGCAGGGGAACCAACAGGCTGTGAGACTCTCTGCTGCCATACCCTTTATAAACCATCCAGTAACTCATTTTTCAAGGCATTTAGACATTTGTAACCTGCTGCTTAAGAGGAACGGTGGCACCATATGAGATTGGACATGGCAATAGCATATGGGGAGCCATATGCTCCAGCAGTAGAGGAGCCTACAGCGATTGGGAGAGGGGCCAACCCTGGACAGAAGTGTCTGGGGTCATGGCTGAGGCTGCCAGAGATGTGGGTCCTGCTCCCAGCTCTGCAAACCACAGCTCAGCACAGCCCTTCTCCCCGAGAGCCAGCAGCGCTCTTGCTGCCTTGGAAGGAGGTGAAATCCACGCACAGCCCATCCTTTGCACATACAATACCCCAAATTTTCAGCTGTAGGGGAAGACCAAACAGTCCAGCCTTCTCCTTGCCCCATGAAAAACCACTTTGCACCCTCGTAGCGGCAGCAGAGCTGCTGTACCAGCACTGGGCAACGGTGCCCAGGGCACCTGCCCCCAGCATCCCAGCTCCGGCAGCCCCCCCAGACCCAGATGTGTGGAAAAACCTGCGAGATGACAGGGAGCTCTTATTCCTGCTGCAATTAGTACCTTTGGAATTCAATTAACAAGCTCCCCAACGGAGCTATCAAGCCACCTTCAGTTCAGCAAACAGGTGTACAAGCCAGAACAGGTCCTTTATATAAATAATACAGCACATCTGAGGGGAGCATGGCCTTCCACACCCTCTGCAGATTTAAAGAGTTGCCCAGCTGGTGGGAATTTAAGGGCTTTGCTGATGACCAGAAGCACCTGTGAGCCCCTGCTCACCCTTCCCAGCAGTGCCAGGGAAAGCGTCATCCCTGCCATGACCGCAGCACCCCGGGGCTGACCCTGCTCTGGCAGGGTGACGTTGTGCAAGGTGTGAATGAGCTGTCAGCTCCGCCGTCCCCGTGTGCCAGCGTGGTCCTGGGCACGTAGGCACCGAGTGTGACCCCAGTGGGGTTGTCTGGCCTGTCTCCACAGTGTGTGATTGGGCTGAGGTATACACCGGTGATGCTGACTAACAACCCATTGCTGCAAGGGCTAGATGACTTGTGATTTTTAAGGTTTTTCTGGCTTTTTCTATGCGCTTGGCCAGGCTGGAAATGGAGAAGCTGATGTTTTCTGAGTTGTTCTCTTGGGCTTCTGGAAGTGGGGAGAGGAGAGCTCAGTTCAGTCCAGTCATTTTCAAAAACCAGTGAGGCAGGGTTTGAAATAGCCTGGGACAAGAGAAGCTCTGGGGAGACCTTATTGTGGCCTTACTGTGCTTAAAAGGGGCCAGTAACAAAGATAGGCACAGACTTTTCAGCAGGGCCTGTTGTGATAAGACAAGGAGTGATGGTTTTAAAGTGAAGGAGGGAGATTCAGGCCAGACATGAGGAAGGAATTGTTGCCCTGAGGGTGGTGAGAGCCTGGCCCAGGTTGGCCAGAGAGGTGGTGGATGAACCATCCCTGGAGACATCCCAGGCCAGGCTGGACGGGGCTCTGAGCAACCTGAGCTGGGGAAGATGTCCCTGTCATGGCAGGGGGGGCACTGGGGGAGCTGGGAAGGTCCCTCCAACCCAAATTGTTCTGTGATAAGACTTAATACACATCTCCCTCCAGGGTGAGTTGGGGCCAAGGAAGGGGGATGCTCCATACCTGAGCACAACCTCACCTGTGCCTGTTAGAAAAGTGTCAGGATGTGACACCTGTGCTACAGGTGATTGAGGAACCGGTTCTTGCACAAAGGTCCATGCACCTCCTCTGCCTTCACAGCCCGGGAGTGCCCGAGGCTGCAGGGAGAAGCTGCAGACGGTGCGGCCGCAGTTGGAGTTTGGGGCTTCAGCCTGGGCTGCGGGTGATAAAATACACCCAACTCCTGGCTCTGGCGCAGGAAAATGCATTCGCCTGCTATGACAAGTATTTCAGCTCAGCGAACTCTATTCAAAATGAAAGCCATTATGGCAAAGAAAGAAAAAAAATCTTTAATGTTTGTACTGCATCAAAATGAATGATGTCACGCTTTCTGACTGCCTTGGAAAGCACTGAATTGCCGAAAGATGGTGAATGTTTTCAATATCAAGTGAGAAGGACCAGAAGGGAGATGATAAAACCTGCAGAAACTTTCCAGCTAATCATTCTGTTGATGCATTTTTCTTTGGGGAGCACCTTCTGCTTTGATTTAAAGGTGCCCTTATGACACTGGGGACCTGATAACAGTGCTGGTGGCCACTTCATATCAATGTATGTATGTTGCCACCCCGTCTGTGCTTCAGACAGCTTTTCTCCAGGCCCAGCTTTGCCTTCAGCATCGGTGTCCCGCTCCAGTCTCTCCTTCACTCACCCAGGATGAACTTGCACCTGGGCTTGGGCTCATCTACAACCTCAGTGCAGATGTAGCCAGGAGCCTTCTGGCTCTGAATAACCTGAATTACCGAATCTCACGCGGTTCGTGGGGGCAGTGGGAGAGGAGCACATTGTGTTCCCGGCTTAAAGCTCCCCATGGTGCCCTCACACAGCGCTGGCTTTGTCCTGGGGGATGTTTGATGTCCCTCCAGCTATTCCCACCGTCACATGGTGGTACCAGCCAGGACACAGCTGTGCAAGGACCTGCCGAAATACAGGACAGCCGGCAATGCCAAAGCCACCGGTTCCAGCATACCCCAGCGGGTGTTAATTCTTTCTGTAGCAGCGCAGGGGCCCTTCCACGCCAGTTTGCTGCCCAATTAGGCTGAGATCAGACAAAGCTTAAACAACACGTACTACTGGCAGCTTGACTCCAGCTAGTCACGTTGGAAGCCATCACACAAAGGATGGAGTTTGCTCGGGCAGAAACAAAGAGGCAGCAACATGCTCCTTCCCACCCAAATCACTGTTCTTACAAAGTCCTGCCAGCAATTCAGCATCTCTTTTCCATAGCAAAGCCTCCCCAGCCCGGCCAAATGAGAGAAGCGGTGTCATGGAAGGACGGACAAGCTGGAGGAAGGCTTGAGGGAGTTATTTCTTAAGGATGTTCTTTTGGAACCCAGATCACCTGGTTTTTGCTTCTGTTTGCCCACATTTTGCGGCAGAGGTGGAATGCATCATTTCCCCAGTTAAACATCAGTTCGCTTGTGTTGCTTCAAGATTTCTAATACAATTAGGGTCACAGTGACCCTGCAATGATTTTGCTGATATTCCGCTTGAGTTGTGGTGATTTAACTGAGAGCAAACCCCTGAATGTCCAAAATCACCCTTAATCTCACAAATCACACCTTCCACAGCACCTTCTACCTGCTGTGACCCAACAAACTAAAGTGTCTCAAAACTTTGTTCTGGAATAACAAGGACAATAAACTTCTGCGTCAAAGGCTCACAAGGTGCTTTTGGAAACACTTTTTTGTTCCAACTTATAAAAAAAACATTGTATTTTTGATGCTGAGGGGAAAACAAAGGAGGGTAGTTTATAGCCTAGACCCGGCCTAAGCCTATAGCGGAATAGGGATGTACAGAGGGAAGGGAGAAGCCTTAGGGGACAGTGACAGACCCAGTGTGGTGTCATGGGGGTTGATGATACACCATAACCCCATTTTTCACTCTCAATACCACCGTAACAACGGCTTTATTCTTTCATTCTTTTAAAATATTTAGCTTTTTTCTTTTTCCCCCCACAAATTTAGAAACAAGTTGGCTGATCAGGCAGCTGAAAACTACTTGAAAAATTAATTGAAAGATTTTAAAAATTAATAATTATTTCAGTTAATTAAGGTTGCAGCTTAACATGTTTTAAGCCGTTAACAATTTGGTAGCTGCTACGCAATCACTGTTGGAAGAGAAAATGATGGGGACCAAGAGCTGGAAATATGTTGTCTTCATCACTTTGCAGAGCAGGTTTTTGGGCTCTTCTGCACCATCTGCATTATTATTGAGAGCGTTACTGCACCAATCAAAAAATGGATCTATGGCATCATCGTTTTGCTAAAATTTCTTTTGTTCCACATAATTTAAACGCTTTCTTGTTGTCCATAACACATTTGGATATGGATTCTTTTAATGGATACTTTTATTTCTCGTATCCATTATTCTTATTCCATAGCATCTGATTTTTAATCACAACCATTATCTTCCTCCCTCTCCTGATTTGTTACCTCTTACCTGTAGCTCAACTCGCTCTTCTTGCTTCCTTTATCTTTTTGCCAGGATTTGTTGTGATCTTTTCTTTGTGATCATCATAAATACGCCTGTCAAGAAGGAACTGAAACAAAAGGCATTTATTTCTCTTAGAATCAGAGAAATTTCTGTTTTCCAATGAGTCGGTGGAGAGAGCTATAACAGAAGTGCTGTGTGTGTGAGAACTGGCCAGCAGATTTTGCTGCGGGCTTCTGCCTCGTTACCGCATCCAAACAGGCTGGTTAATCCCTGGGGCCTCTCAGGCAGATTTGGAGCCCAACAGCAGGAGCTGCTGTGCACCCTGGCCTGGGCTCAGCACCAAAAATCACCTTATTTTCCCACATCCTGAGCTATGGTGGTTATAAATTCATAAATGTGAATATGTGCTGTCCTGCAGACATGGACATGGAGGAAGGCGACCACACATCTCCCTGCACAGAGCATCCCATCCAGCGGAGCGCGGCTGAAATGCCATGCAGGAAAAGAGGGTGAAGGTATAGGGTGTGTTTAATAATGTCCCATCGACCAGAGGGACACACCAGAAGCGTTGCGCTGGCACCACATACACCCGGCTGCCATGGTCCACGTCTGCTCTGCCCTCGCCGGCTGCAGCGTGCACCAAGGCTGCTCCCATCTGCCACTTGATTTGTTCACATTGATTCTAGAATAATGGCTTTTCATGAAATAAATTTCAATTGAGAAAATAAATTGTTTTCTCATTTGGGCGCGCGCTCGCCAGCCCTGTCGGCGTTGATTCCCCGTTACGAGCACATCATCGGCGGGGCTCGGGCGGCGCCAGAATTTCCATTCAAATGAGAAGTATTCAAAACTTTATGTATTTCACTTTTCATGCAGAAAATCTGCCTATTTCTACTCAGCACAAGAGGAACTTTTGTTGGGTTGTTTAACCTTGAACGAACGAAGTTTTAACTATTTTCAGGACAGTAGAATGAAAAATTACACCGCCGCTGTTACGCGCCGCTGCTCCGTGGCCGATGGTTTAAACCTGAACGTGGCAGAACTGCAGCCTGTAAGCAAAATACACATTTTAAATTATTTTTCTGTTGTTCCAGTGCTGCAGAGGAAATGTGCTTTGAGCCCTGCTTTGTTTTAGCAACGTGCTTTGAAGCTGTGCCCTGTTGTTTTCCTTTCCCTGGCTGTGTTTGATGACCTGCCAGCCCTCGGCTGGCACCGCGGCGGCTCCGCACAGGATCAGATGGGAGCTGCTGCATGGGCTCGTCCCAGCGATGCCGCCTCCCTCTGCGGGTTCAGCTACACCGCTGCTCGATGAATTTTAAAAAATAGCCTTCCTCAAAGGCTGTTCAAGAATTTAAACCCTCGTCCTGACGCTCTCCTTACAATAACAGAAGGTACGCATGATGTACAATGGGGAATCCTCTTAGGGGAGGAGCTGGATGTGGATATGGAAGGTCTTATGTTTCAGCCTGAAATCCCATCTCCTCTGTCAAAGGCAGACTCATTTTGCAGTCTGGACTAGATGTGCAGAAATATGTGCTTGTAGTCCCCCCTTATCCTCCTCTGAGCTCAAACTAAAGCTTGGCCCAGGTCATCTAATTCATGAATTTCCTGATGGATCCCATGAAACTTAAAAAACAGAAATAAAAATTAAGAAAAGCAAGCAATCCCCCCTGGGGAGGTGTTGTAAAGCCAATGGATCTCCTCAGCCTTAAATTGTTTGGTTATTCTGCAGCCCATCCAAACCTTACAACAGCACCATGTGGGGCAGAATTTTAGTTACACAAAATATGAAGAAAAGCATTTTCTTCTTGCCTGTTCCCAACGTCCCCACCCATGGTTTGATACCCCTAGTTTTTGTGCTGTGGGGAACCATGCTGTGCTGCTCCTCAACATACGATGATTAAGGGAGTGGAGCATCTCCCGTGTGAGGAAAGGCTGAGGGAGCTGGGGCTCTGGAGCTGGACAAGAGGAGACTGAGGGGGGACTCATTCCTGGGGATCAATATGGAAAGGGGGAGTGTCAGGAGGATGGAGCCAGGCTCTTCTGGTGACAACCAGTGACAGGACAAGGGGCAGTGGGTGCAAACTGGAACACAGGAGGTTCCACTGAAAGAGGAGAAGAAACTTGTTTGGGGTGAGGGTGGCAGAGCCTGGCCCAGGCTGCCCAGGGGGGTTGTGGAGTCTCCTTCTGTGCAGACATTCCAACCCGCCTGGACACCTTCCTGTGTAACCTCATCTGGGTGTTCCTGCTCCATGGGGGGATTGCACTGGATGAGCTTTCCAGGGCCCTTCCAACCCCTGACACTCTGTGGTTCTGTGATATGGCTCATCTCTCACTTCATCCAGGACGAAGAGTCTCAGTTCATGTAAACTCTCCTGCAGAGCCATTCCCCAACCTTCACCTTTCCCACCTCCCTCTGCAAGTTTTCTAGTTTTTAGGGTATTTTTCTGTCTTTTTTTTTCTCCTCCAGTGGAGGGAAACAATTTGCAAACAGTATTTAACTAGCAGGTGAATTATTGATCTTCACTATGACAAATTGATCTCTTCTGTTTTGTTTAACACTGTTCACCTAAAAATTTCCACACTCAATTTGCTTTTTAGGCAATCACAGATCACTGAGTTGATGTTTTTGTAACACTACCTGCAACATGGGTATGCAAGGACTAAGTTGTCTTTCCTGAGCAGCAATAGCTCATTTAAGTCTTATGACTGGTTGAAGTACAAATGGGCTGATTCACCCATGTACATGATTTTGCATGTCCTGCTACTGAATTTCAGCCTTGTTTTACTGCCCAGCTGCTCGGTATTGAGAGATCAGCCACAGCTTTGCACAATCAACTCTGAATATTGAAGTATTGCCAACAAACTTCAACTGTTTTCTTTTCCCTCTCCAGATCATCTCCTGATCTGGGGATGCTGCTCCACCACAGGTCCCTGGTGCCTCTCTTGGCACCTTCCTTCCACTGCAAAATCTGCTAAGGTATTCCTAATTTGTATTTCACATCCTCACGCAGTTACTATGCAGAGGAGGTCTTTCTCTTGTATACTACAGTGGTTTAACTTCTGTAAGAGCATCTAATGAAGACAATTTTTCAAAGCTCCTGCTGAACGCACCTCCTGCTCTGCGAGCTCCCCAAGGGCTCCCAGTGCAGGAATCCCTCTGCAAAACCTGTACCAACTCTTTCATATTTATTCTTGCACCTACTGATGTCTTTGTCATATTTTTTTCTGAGTGCTTGCCCAGCACAATCCCCCTTTTAACTATTATTATTACTATTGCATTTACCACCTTTGCTTCCTCTGGTGCCACGGTTGTTTTAAACAGCCCCTCGCGCACCACTAAGTGGCTGTTTCACGCAGGACACCCTTCGGGCTCTGGGTGAATGCCGCCTGCTCCTTCCAATACTCTTAATTTCCCCAGTTTGCTCCCCAGTCTCTTCCAAGAGTGGCTGATGTTGGGATGGGTCCTGCATGATGGGAAGAGCCCTGGGCAGCTCCACAGCTGCTGAGGGGGTTGAGAAAAATGGTCTGTTACTAGATTTTCACACCTTAGAAAGCTGATCATCAAAAAAAAAAGGTTTGTCTTCTTTGTCGTAGTTTTACACTAATTTGTCATCTCAAGCTTTTTATTTTCCTCATTTGGACACGACTTCTACTTTTTAAAGGATCCTATTTTACCTCTGACGGGCTCATTTAGTCAGTTCTTTATGAGCACAGCTGATTTTTTGCCTTTTAAAAATCTCTTTTGATAATTGTATAGATTTGCTCTCATCATCTAATAGGTCTTTAAACAATATATATGTGCCCTGGAAAAATTTTACCCTTTTGGTTGCTGCTTTTAATTTATTTTAACAAGCCTCTCCACTTTCATGTGGTTAGCCTTTTTGAAATCAAGTCTCAATGAACTTTTTCCATTTTTATTTTTAAATTTCTACAATGTTACTGAGTTTAAGTACATTGTGGGCACTTTCACAAAGGAAGTCTTCAATAATAATATTTTAAATTAGCCCTGTAGCCTGCTCAGGATTAAATCTAGAGTTGCTTGTCCTAGCTGTCCTGGGAAGGAGTTATTTTCTATGTTGTCTCCAGAGATCTATCCTTTTCTGTCTTGGACTATTTGAAGTTCTCACAGTATTGGTCTGGTTTCCGCCTCTGTGTGCTGCCATCCAGAGACCTGGACAGGCTGGAGAGCTGGCTGGGTAAAAATTTAATATAATATAACAAGGGCAAGTGTAGAGTCTTGAATCTGGGCAGGAACAACCCCAGGTTCCAGTGTAAGTTGGGGAATGACCTATTAGAGAGCAGTGTAGGGGAAAGGGACCTGGGGGTCCTGGGGACAGCAGGATGACCATGAGCCAGCACTGGGCCCTTGTGGCCAGGAAGCCAATGGTACCTGGGGTGGGTTAGAAGGGGGTGGTCAGTAGGTCAGAGAGGTTCTCCTGCCCCTCTGCTCTGCCCTGGGGAGACCACACCTGGAATATTGTGTCCAGTTGTGGCCCCTCAGTTCCAGCAGGACAGGGAACTGCTGGAGAGAGTCCAGCGCAGCCACCAAGATGCTGAAGGGAGTGGAGCATCTCCCGTGTGAGGAAAGGCTGAGGGAGCTGGGGCTCTGGAGCTGGACAAGAGGAGACTGAGGGGGGACTCATTCCTGGGGATCAGTATGGAAAGGGGGAGTGTCAGGAGGATGGAGCCAGGCTCTTCTGGTGACAACCAGTGACAGGACAAGGGGCAATGGGTACAAACTGGAACACAGGAGGTTCCACTTAAGCTTGAGAAGAAACTTGTTCCCGGTGAGGGTGGCAGAGCCTGGCCCAGGCTGCCCAGGGGGGTTGTGGAGTCTCCTTCTGTGCAGACATTCCAACCCGCCTGGACACCTTCCTGTGTAACCTCATCTGGGTGTTCCTGCTCCATGGGGGGATTGCACTGCATGAGCTTTCCAGGACCCTTCAACCCCTCACATTCTGGGGTTCTGTGATTTGGTTACCTGTCCCTTCTGTCTGATCCCGAATGGTGTGACATGTGCCTGGCTGTGTCCTGGACAGCACATCCCTGGGAAAGATTCAGACAATCTTCTGACCCCATCACATGTGTTCCAAGCCCTCCTGTCTCTTCATCGTGAACACCAGCACCCTGGTCCTGTCCCACCATCCCTCCTGTCACATGCTGCCCACCAAGGTGCAAAGGTCCTTCCGACCAACGCCTCTGTCCAGTCCTACTGATCCTTGCACAGCCTGGGAGCTCTTGGGGCTTACACACATCGATCCCTCTGATCCTGGCACAACCCAAGTATGTTCAGATCTGCCTGTTCTCCCAACTCCCTGCCCCCACAGCGTTTCCAAGAGGAATCTCCCCTTTTCCCACTTTGCAGCAGGATGGGAGCTAGGGGAAGGTGGCAGGAGACAGTGAAACCATCTGGTGCTTCCATTCCACCTGGTACCGAGCCCTCCTGCTTAATATTAAAGGCGCAGTGAAGCCTCTTATGGACACATGTGCAACCTCGTGATAAATGACACTCCCGATTTCCAAAGAGCAGCGCTGCAAAGGGCAGCATGGAAATCCATGGATCCCTCTTGTGTACCTTTGCCTTTGGGCTGCGTTTCCCTGAAGCACCAAAAACACCCATAGAAAGAGTGGGGAAACAGGCGAGGGAGGTGTTGGGGGCAGCCCTGGTTCCTGCTGCTGGGCCCACCAGTCCTGGGAGCCAGAAAAGCCTTGATGGTGAGCTGAGCTGTTGGAAATGAGCCCAGCACACACACAGAGCCAGAGAGCAGTTCTTGTGATGAACCCTGCAAACCTGTGTTGGTGGATCCTACAGACACCATCCCACCACACAGGGGGCACCTGGGGAAGCAGAAGGGTTTGGGATAGAATCATAGAATAATTTTGGTTGGAGGAGACCCTCAAGATCATTGAGTCCAACCATAACCCACCCCGGCACTGCCCCACGTCCTGAGAACCTCATGTCCGTCTGTCCAGCCCTCCAGGGCTGGTGACTCCAGCACTGCCCTGGGCAGCCTGTTCCAATGCCCCACAGCCCTTTGGGGAAGAAATTGTTCCCCACATCCAACTTCAACCTCCCCTGGCGCAACTTGAGGCCGTTTCCTCTGCTCCTGGCGCTTGTTCCTGGGGAGCAGAGCCCGACCCCCCTGGCTCCAAGCTCCTTTCAGGCAGTTCAGAGATCAGAAGGTCTCCCCTCAGCTCCTGTTCTCCAGCTGAACCCCCCAGGTCCCTCAGCCATGACCAGGCACTATCCCAGCATTTCCTGAAACAGCAGCTATGGCCTGCCTCCATGGTTCGAGAAGGTCTTACCTCTCTTCAGGATGTCCATGAACTTGTCCTGGTGGTGGTCCAGGTCTCTCCTCTCCTCCAGCCACCTTCTCAGATGGGCTGGGACCTCTTTTGGGGCACCTTGAACTTCTGCAGATGTCTGTGTGCTGCTCCTCTGCTGCAGCCCCCAGAGGCCATGGTTGGCCAAGCAGTGCCACGTCCTCTTGGGTCTCCTGAGCCACCGCTGGGATTTCAGGCCATGGCTGAGCCCGGCAGAGGAGCGATGAGTCTCAGCCTGTGGATTTTGCTGGGACCTGACCCCACAGGCTGATCCCAACGCACTGAGCAGCTCGAGAACCCAAGCCTGTCGCCAGGCTGACTTTGTAGTTTTTGCTGAATTAAGTGTTATTCCAGGTGAGACAACATTCAAGAGCAATTAAAAGGTTCAGTCGATACCTGAAAAAAAAAAAAAAGTAATCAAAAATTGCCCAAACACATTTTTGACACTTTCTAAATTACAAAACAGACCCCTCCTCCCCACTTCTCAGTTCACAGACTTTAAACCAGCGCTGCCATTTTAAGGGAATATTTTAAAAGTTGCCTTTTTATTTAAAAAATAATAATAAAAAAATATGTTAAGTGTTTTTCGGGTTTCTTTTCAGATTGCAACTTGCCATCATACTCCACGACCAGAAATACTGTCTGCAAAGGCCACCACAGCCCCCACATCCCACTCGCTTTAGAGGAGCCAGGAGCACGGGACGACACGAGGGAGGGATGTGAAAATCCAAGCACCTTTCCCTTCCCCGTGTTCCAGGCTGAAATCAGTATTATTTCCAGGTCTTGTCGTTTCATCTGAGCTTTTTATCACAGCTAAAAACTGCCAGGATCATTCAACAAGGGAGGAAGAAAGGGAAACGCAGCAGCAGAAACTGGGTAGCACAGGCAGGATCTGCCTGAAAACATTCGTAAAGCACGTCTGCTCTGCATTAAGACAGTGGGGAAAGCCTTGTTCATGCCAGAAAAATTTGTCCCAGCAAGATGTGAAGCAGATACACTTAGATTCAAACTGAAAAGCAGCGCTGGCGGGGTTGACTTTGCCTCTGTCACAGGGAGCAGAGCGGCTGCACAGGCTCTGCTGGTTCATGTTTTCTACTTTTTTGTGTGATCTCTTAGCAAACTGGTGGCAAACACATTGCCCTGTTTCTAACAAAACAAAACAAACCCAAACCCCTGCAAAACCTCAGTATCACCACTAAATAAATCTGGGCTCACCAGAACCAGCAAGTTTCCCTCCGTGTGACTGTGGACAACATTTCCCAGGCTTTTCAGTTTCCCCTTTCAAAACACGCAGCCTGCTGATTTATTCACAGCTGTCACAGTTTCACTTCTTCCCTGTTCATGCCTTGAGCATCACTTCTCCTCCTCTGCATCCAGAGCCTTAAATGCTGCCGAAGGCGGCTCCCGTTGGACGCTGTACCTGGTTGTCACTGCGCAGTGACGTTGTTGTCTCGCACAGCTCCAGCCTGTTTGCTGGTCTCTGTGCAATCCCCTCCCGGGGGCTGCGCAGGATTCTGCTTGCACTGCACAGGATTCTGTTTGCACTGCACAGGCTCAGGCCCTGGGCTTCAGGGATAAGCCAGATTTTCTTCTGATTAAACACTTCTGAAAGATTAAAGTTACACAGCCAGGGCCCAAGTCAAAGCTGCAAAGCAAAGATCATTCTGCAACTTTTCAGTTTGCGATTGGATTTTTTTTTTTTAATTCAGTCATTTCTCCTGCATTTTTAAACATGTAAACTGGAAGAGGCAACCTACCACAGAGCATCACAGTGTCCCTGGTTGAGAGCAGGACTGAAAATGGAGCCCTGTGTTATGGCACAGCCAGTCCAGCTTTGCGGGATGAGTCTCCCACTCCCATCCAGCCCCAGCTCCTGCTTCATTCTGATCTGACCCACTTCTCTTTTCCTCCCATACCAGTACTTGTCTCCATCCCACATATACAAACCTCCCCACCCTCCTCCATGTCCTTTTCCTCAGCCTGGATGAGAGCAAAGGTCCCTCCATCTCCCTGAAAAGAGGTTCTTTCCCAAGGCCACGGGCAGAACATGCTCTTCTTATGCACCAGAGGTGGTTACATGGCCAGGCTGGCTGGACAAACAGGCCAAGGGCAGGGGACACATCCACCATCTCCAAAGCAACATGTGTAGCAGGGGATGGTGCACTGGACCTGCGGGAGCCAGGGACATCTCTCCAGCGCAGCCTTCCAGCTCCAGGCACCAAAGTCTTAATGTGATCACCCTCCAGGACACCCACCTGAACCACACCAGGCAAACTGTCTCTCCCTTTTCTCACTTGTGCTTGCTGAGCATGGGACCACATGGTGGCATCTGTCCAGAGTGTGGCCAGTGTCATCACCCCTAAAGAGGGTTCTCTCCAGCAAAAAACAGGATGTGCCCAGTAAAACTTTTTGCAGTACCTATTTCTGTCCCTGAACACACCCATCAAGCCACCTCAGCACCAAGCAGCAGGTGTCATCTGTGCTACTGGAACCCCTATGTGATCTTCATGTAGGACAGTCCGAACGTTCTCCTGTGGTTGATTTATGTTACTATATGGTGTTGCCTGAAGCCAGGAGCCATCTGAGCAACATCAGCCTGTCCCAATCTGTAAAAGGACGAGCACAGAGCAGTCCAGACAGGCATCCAGCTCTGTCCCAGCAGATGCTTTGGGACCCAAGTGCAGGGGATGCACCTGTGGGAGCTCCTGGTGGCATCGTGTGGCCATGGATGGTCCTGCCCTGCTGTCACCATGCTCATCAGCTGTTCCCAAAGAGCGAGCAGGTGCCTATAGCCCTGAGAAAAACATAACTGATTTCCTCTGTGTAGAGAGCATCCCTAAAAGGCTTTTAGAGCAAAAAGGGCCAGTTTTGTTTGACTATATATTAGAATACTTTCTTTTCGTCTGAAATGAAGATAGCTCGAAGCGACCAAGTCAGAGTAGAAATGAAAAGAGTTATGAGCAGAAATAAAAAGGGTTTTGAGCATCCTCCCCCACCACTGCATCCCTGCCGGCTGGTCCTTCCTCCCAGCTGACAATAACTCACAGCCACAGCACCGCAGGGCCATGGGTGTTTGTCCTTCCGTCACCCCTGCTCCCTTCCACAGACCCTGGGAATGGCCTGCAAACTCTCAGGCTCTCTGCTTAGCTTTTCCTCACCTCCTCCTCCTGCCCCAGGAGGCTGGTCCAGGTCTGGGCTGCCTCCTCGCAAGGAATCCCAGCTCCCTTCACCGGCATCTGCCCGACTCCGACACTTCTGTTTGAAAAACCTGACACACACACATGCCGAGAGCGCACACAGATCAAACAGATGCTGTCTGTCACAGAGCTTAAAGCCTAATTACAGAAGATTACAGGAACTATTTATAAATATTTATATCCATTTAAATATATTTATAAACGTATCAGGAATGGATAAAAGTGTATATTGTTATTTTAGCTTAAGACATTACCAAGTATCATTTATACAATGCTCATACAGTAATCATATATTTGTCTTAAGCTTCTTTTTGATTAACATGGACAGCAGCTGTTAACTTTTGAGTTACTGTTAACACAAAGTATGTTGGCACCAATAGGCAGGTAGATGCTGAGAAGTCTGGAGGCAACAGGAGTAGAAACAGTAGAAAGCTCTTCCCCTCCTTGGGCAGAAACACTCCTGATTCACCAAGAAGGATACTGGGAATACATAGGTAGGTTATGTATCTTCTTTCATCATTGACCTGCCAGTTTATTGTCTCAGCATGGTGCCTGCCAGCCTGGGCAGCGACCACCTCCCACCGCGCAGCTCCCGGGCGCTGCCCGTCTCACCTGGCTGCTCTGCCTGTGCAGCAACACTCAGCAAGTGTAACACCCAAATCACAACCTGGCGACACCTGAGGTTGTCCAGCCTCACCGCTCAGCGCTTTGGCAGCTCACTTTGGATGCTGCAGAGCAACGTGCTCTGCAGGCACCTCCTGATGGCAGAGTTGGTGTTTTCACTGTGCAGCAGCTTCATTCCTTCATCCAACGCTTGGGAAAGGCTCCAGCAAAGGCATTTGGAAAGTCACCTGTGACTTCTTCCTTTCTTTTAGTTTGTCTTCCTAAAGAAAACGAGGTGTATGCTAATTCAGAGGTCTGCCAGGCATTTTAAGCTGATGGCGCAGTCAAAGCTGTGGCTGAGAGGGACAGAAGTCCCCAAATCAACACGTTTCTAGGAGCAGTGCGAAAGTCAGAAGATGAAGCTTTATTTGTGTTCTCATTGAAAGCCCAGTGAGGAAGACTCCAGCCTTACCCATGGCATTCAGCAGCATCCCACCGCCCAGGAGGATTTGGCTGGTGGGCCACTAGCCTGATGGAGGTCTGGACTGACCCCCACGCTGGCTGGCAAACAGGTCTGGATGGATGTGGGCATACTGGGATGCACTGGGAGTGAAGGAAGAAGCTGTGGGGGAAGCCCTGGGGTGGTGAGCAGTGGGGCAGACACAAAATAAACCTGAGGAGCACTGGAAGAGCGGCAGCTGGGAGCAGCAGTGGGAAGCCCAGCAAGATGCTCCCATGGCTGGACCTTGGTGTTCCCACAGCCAGCCCTGGTCCAGAGAAGGGTTCGCATGGGCTCCATCATGGGCAGGCTGCCATGGCATGGGCAAGCCAACCCGTTCCTGCCTCCTTCCGAACACTTTTTTAACGTCAGGAGAAGACAAAGCAGGAAAGTCGCTTTGTGCTCCCGCAGGGTGATTTTGAGCAGGACAATCCCTTTGGTCAGGCATCAAATACGAGCATGGGAGCCATCTGCTTCTTTGACTAAAACACCCAGAGAAAAGCTGCTGGATTGGAAAGAGGATATTAATCTGAAAAGCACACAACAAAGCAACTGCAGGGTGTTTTCCCCCCCTGAGCCAGAGTGAGCGAGGGAAAGCTGATTACCATGACACACAGGAGCCCTGATCTAATATTCCACTTCAAGATTTGCAAATAATGTGCCCATTAACATTCATTAGCTCTTTAAATAATACCTGCCAGACCTTCCAGGCAAGGAGGAAAGGCCCCTGTGCCCAGAAATCAATCATATAACAGCCTCTAATTGTGCATTTTCCACATCTACGCAAAGTTTCAATAAAAACAAGCCAGGACAGCACAGCAGAGCCGGAGCTGTCATCGCTGTGTACAGAGCTGCACACAGACACCCTTTCTGCTCCCGGCTGCAGCACGAGGATCTTTGCTAATTAACGGGTTTCTCTCCGACAGCTCGCCCGGGTTCCGCGGGCGCTGGGGGATGCTCTCTGCAGGAACGCGTCAAGCCAGCCTTTCACCACCCAAAATAACTTCTGTCCTCCAGCTTGTCAGGGCAGCCTGCAGAGATAAGTGCCATGGAAAGAAAGAGGCTGGTGCTGTGCCCATCACATCCCAGATGAGACTTGCTTGAGCTTTGGGAATCCCACATTAATACCCGGATACAGAAAGGTTTGAGGGGCCTCCTGCAGCCCCAGCTGAAGGAACTCCCCGAGAGGTGGAAAATTACTGGTTTGGTGTCAAGGCACGGCAGTGCAGCCGTGACGCTACAAACCTCATTGTTCTCCATCACCTGGACTTTCTGCCCTCCCATGCCCCACTCAGAAAGGGCACATCCTCTGCTGAAGGCAAAAGGGGGGTCAAGGGAAGGGGCCACACCACTCTTTCGTCATAGTGGTCTTGGATGCCCAAAACAAGCTAGTACCTTCCCAACACCCTTGATAAATCAAGTTTCTTAGCTGTTAACTGCAAAACTGCTGCACTGTAAAATTGAGCCAGCAAAGAATATCTGTGTTCAGGCTCTGCCGGGGGGACCTTGTTGTCCTGTCACTACTGTGACCACATCCCAGGTGTGCCAGAGGGATGAGAGTTAGATGATCCACCAGTGTGAACACAGAGGTCACGGGCACTGGTAAAACCACAGTGCTACTTTGTTTTTGGTCTGTGCTTGTGTTGTGCATAGGACTGACAAACCAAAAGCATGGGGATGTGTCCCTGCAGAATTATGAGTTGTGATCCCAATGGATCTTCAGTCCCTGATTCCCATAAGGCAGCTCAACCAGGGTTTGCCATTGGAAGAGGGCTTTATGTGAAGGTTGCTGGGTGCAGAGAAGCGATACCACTACCAACATCTCTTCAGCTTGATTTATATTGGTGCACACAGTTCACTGTATCACCCACCCAGCTACCAGCATGATCAAACTCCCTCTTCCCCACAGTTCCAGCACTGGTT
Organism: Columba livia; assembly: GCF_036013475.1. Taxonomy (NCBI): domain Eukaryota; kingdom Metazoa; phylum Chordata; class Aves; order Columbiformes; family Columbidae; genus Columba; species Columba livia. The sequence continues at coordinate 18,616,129 of NC_088615.1, read as the reverse complement.
TGAGGCTGTGCTGAGCTGTTTGGACACACCAAGTCTAAAAGAAATCAACCTGCCAAAGAGCAAATAACTTCTTGGCAAGATAAAAGGTATGGTCTGAGCTTTGTGTGCAGCAGTTCTGATCCAAATGGTGAGCAGGGTCAGTGCTGTGGCGGACACGATGGCTTTCTGGGTTAGTCATCATCGTCACCCACCTTCAGCGCGCTGAATCACGCTGCTGGCACACAGCAAGCAGCTGCTGGGCACTGTAAAGCTCAAATTAGCTGCTCATACAAGCACACTCTGGATCTTGTCTGGTGCATTTTAGTGCTTTTTAAAAAGAGCTACGACACCAGCTAAGTAGGTCCCTTTGCACAAAGCCACAAGCAAGCCTGGAGGCATCGGGGGTCTGTAGCACATCTTCATGTCCCTTAGAAAATGGCTCCGTGCTGTCACAGATGTTACAGTCAAAGCAAAAACACTGTTTGGGAAAGGCACGCTTTCCTTGAGAAAAACTTTGTGGCAGGGAGGCAGCTCTTTATAGTTGCATTTAATCAGCCCCAAATAAATTTAAGTAGTTAATAGACAACGTGGAGTGACTTTCCTGGTCTAATTAGCCAGGTCGAGGAAGGTCAGCAACAGAAAAGTGACATGGACCGCAAAGGGTCCACACATCTGCAGGATTAGTGAAAACTGTGCTCCCCAAGCAAGAGTATTCTTGAGTGAAGAAGGACTAGGGAAGTTCCTTCAAAGTGTGAAGGTGAAATACAAAGCGAAATGGGGGACAAACACTTTTTTTATGTGCAAATGATGGCAGCGCGGTGGAGAAACGCACAGGAAAAGAAATAGTTTTGCGTAAGTACCTCTCTCTGCAGATATTGCAAAGGAATGCAAGAGCAAAATGAGTTTATGAGCATACTTAAAGGGCAGTGATCTGATGAAGAAAAGAAATACAGAATTAATGTTCTCTCCCAGATTTCTTCACAAATTCACCCAGCAAGATTTTGCCAGTTTGCTCCACATCCCTAGAAAAAAATAAAGAAAAATGGAATTTCCAGTTGCAGAGTGGAGCAGTGGATGTTGCCATCACACTGTGATATGCAGAACAGATGGAGACCACTGCTGCTTGTACAGAAAATAGATTATCCTTAGGCTAGTCCTTCCCCAGCCCTAGCCTCAGCTCTTCTCCCACTGAGCCAAGGTCCCCCAAATTTACTGGGTAACATTTCTCACCTCAGACCTGCTCTACATTATTGCTAAAAGTGCCCACTAATCCTCACTGTTATCTCTCACCAGCTCCTATCTAGTTTATCCTACCAGCTACCACAAACTTATTTAATCTGAGGCTCCTGTAAAAAGAAAAAAAATATAAATCTGTTTTATGCTATGTACTCTCCATTTCCTCATCCAAGACCTGCGTGAACATGGATAAAATCACTATTTAATAGTGCTGGTCAAGCCCTGCTGCCTGTTCAGAAACCTTGCTGCCAGCCTGTTCGGATCAGCTATTAAAAGTTTGTATAAAACTTGTGAACGTGTTCTTGTAGCACACAAGGGAAGGACCGAAGTGCCTGATGCGCAGGAGCAGCCCAGGAGCATTCAGCATCAACTTTCTACCTGGGGACTGAGTTCTGCACCTGAGAAGTTGTGGAGAAGGAGATTCACCCAAACAGATGTTGGGGTGTCCATCAGAGGAGTCTCCTGTGCTTCTGTTACTCTCGATGGAATCACACAATCCCAGAATGTGAGGGATTGGAAGGGCCCTGGAAAGCTCATGCAGTGCAATCCCCCCATGGAGCAGGAACACCCAGATGAGGTTACACAGGAAGGTGTCCAGGCGGGTTGGAATGTCTGCAGAGAAGGAGACTCCACAACCCCCCTGGGCAGCCTGGGCCAGGCTCTGACACCCTCACCGGGAACAAGTTTCTTCTCATCTTTCAGTGGAACCTCCTGTGTTCCAGTTTGCACCCATTGCCCCTTGTCCTGTCACTGGTTGTCACCAGAACAGCCTGGCTCCATCCTCCTGACACTCCCCCTTTCCATATTGATCCCCAGGAATGAGTCCCCCCTCAGTCTCCTCTTGTCCAGCTCCAGAGCCCCAGCTCCCTCAGCCTTTCCTCACACGGGAGATGCTCCACTCCCTTCAGCATCTTGGTGGCTGCGCTGGACTCTCTCCAGCAGTTCTCTGTCCTTCTGGAACTGATGGAGATGAAGCCAAAGGTACTTGAGACGTCACTCAGATCTTTCTAAAGCAGGGAGGGGTTGGGCAGGGGGCCCTGGGTGCATCAACCTCTTTCAGCTGCCAAGGGGACCAGGGCAACATCATTGCAAGGTGATCTACTGCCCAACAGGCTTGTCCATCCTGCAGGTGCTTTCCAGATGCTGGAGCATGTGAACCAGGGTGAGAGGGGTTCTGGAGAACAGACACTGGCTGAAGACGGCCCCACAGTGTCTCTCCAGAGGTGGGAAAAGCTCAGCCTGGGTAAATTTCAAGGAGGTGAAATTTATCCTCAAACAAGTACTTGCATAGTTTTCAGCCCTTTCCCCCCCTCCAGTTTTTTGTTTGTTTGTTTTCTGTTCCTTTTGCAGCACCTTGAATCACCAGCCTCTAATTATTGCCTACAGTTAAACATGCACTTCTCCCTGGAAGAAGCCCATTATTATTTTACCTAAAATTGAGGGCAGTTAGCAGATGCTTGGGTAGCGTGAACACTTGCAATATATTATTAAAACAAGCTCTCACCCCTCTGCTTTGAAATAGCTGCTAATACTGCTTTCTGTAACACTTCTCAGGCTTTTGGGAAAGTTTTTATAATCCCAAGCCTTTAGCAACCCTTAGTCTGAAGAACATCAGACTATGTAATTTAATGGCCTTTCCAGCAGTAAAATCAAGGAGTCAATGAACATTCCTGTGCAGCACATAGTTGCAGCTAAACTCTTGCAGCCATTTAAAGCAGGAGTGGAAGAGCTGAGACATGAGGGAGCCCTTTCAGATTTCACAATTACCTCGTATCAATCGAGCTTGGTCCCCCAGGAACATCCACTAATGCTGGAAACTCAAGGCCTAAAGGCAGAACAACTTCAGACAAAAGCCAGTTCCCATGGTGTCCTTACACCTTCAAAATCTCAGTGCCTGTCACATTTAAAAGCTAGAACAAGGACTGGATTAAGCCATCTGCAACAAATCATCCTGACAATTTCAGTATTAAAAAAATCTTTTTACTTATGGAAAACTGTAAAACAAAGTTAATGTAAAACAAGTTATTTTGAAACCCAAAACTATCATCATGTTTTATTCCTTGACTAAATCCTTGTAGCATCTAAAGAGTTTAAACTTTCATTTTTGATAAAGCAGTATGTTGATAGAAAGAAAATCTTTTACAAACTCTAATGTTTAGTAACTTGTATAAATGCAGAAAGATATGTTTATATTAATCTTCTAATACATATAACCTATTAAAATAAGCAAGACAATGTTAAACTGAACTAAAATTAATATTATTAACATAAGGAACAGAATATCAAACTGGCACTGGGTTTCCATAGAACAGTAGCAGGACATGTTTGCTAGATTGAGTTTCCCATCGACTGTCACTGTTGCTGCTGAAATGACCAGACAGAATCTTTTGCAACATGATTTTCACTATGCAGGGCCTGGGAACATCTGCTGGCTTTGCTCCTGAAGAGGAAGGTGGTGGGACTTGCTGGGTTCCCCTTGGCCCACGAGCTGGTGACTGCAGCCAAAATGAGCTAAAACCATTGATTAGCAGCCATTGTCTAAATTGTTTCATCTTGGACTACTTGAGGGTGCAGCAATCCTCAGTGGTAACCGCACAACAATCAACGGTTTACTTTGAGTCTGGGGGGCTTTTGTGCAACCTGCAACCTTGAGCAAGGAGAAGAAAGCAGCTGTGTTAAGGTACAAGGAAAACACCGAGAACCTGCAGCTTCCTCAGGAGAACCCTGGGGAAGGGACCCTTGCGGCTGCCCTGGCTCATCCTAGTGAAGGTCTTGAAATGCCATCAACCCACCTTGGTGCCCAGACACATTTTCTGCTCCAGGAGGACCAGTGCCACCAGGCTTAGGAGCAGCAGAAGGGTGAGCATCACCTGAGCCAGATACCAGCAGAGTTTTTATGACTGTATGCTTTTTTTTTTTTTATGCTTTTCCATTTCAATTCACAGCATTAATATTATTGTAACTGAAATAATAACTGTTTGTTATATTTTGATTAGACTGTTCAGACTGTAATTAGACTAACAATAAATCCGTAGCTCCGCAGAAGAGGTTTTCCCATGTTACCCTTAATGACATTTTGGATCTGAGAGGTGGGTGAAGCGGGGGAAGGGGCAATTGGGCATATGCAGCTCCCACCATCAGTCACATCCCCGTGAGCAGGGAGAGAACCATCAGGGGACCTTGTTATGGCTTTAAAATGGAGATCCGTGGCTGGTACCAATGTCTGAACATGCTAGACAAGGCTGTCTGAGGACGGCTCAGGATGGCCTCCCAGTTAGCAGGTCATTGAGCCTGCTCCTTGCACAGATCATTATTGGTTGGTGCTGCAATTAGCAGACATCCCAGGATAACTTGTAGCTCTACAATTAATCAGAGGTCAGAGATGGCTGGAGCTGTCTTACCCAAACTGCCAGGACAACTTTTATATTCCCAGAAACACAGAGCAGCCAAAATACAGAATATGCTTTGCTCCCTTCCTGGGAAGGGCCAGGAGAAGATGTGCTCCAGGTGGGCATATCCTATTTTTTAGGATCTTATCACTTTCTCATTAGTAAGTGCCAGCTTTGCCAAGAAAAGGAACACAGGTATTGCCTATAAGAATCTGAATGAAGCACATGTGCTCTGTTCAACACTCCTCTCCCTGGAGCACAAAGCATCCCGATGAAAGCTGACGGTGGGAGCAGCAAGGGGTGGTAGCCATCGATCCATCTGGTTGTGTCTCAAACCGTATCCAAGATGAGCATCCCCATTAACTTTGTTTGTCTGAAATCCTATTTAGGGAACAGTCTCGTAAGATGTGGAGCAACAACAATGTGACTTTCATATCACTTTGAGAGAAAAGTACTTGAATGTGCTCAGTTTATCTTGAGAAACCAGTCATTGCAACTGCGAGCTGGAGCTGGAGAACTCGCTTTCATGCTGGTTCCAATTGATAAGCCCCAAACTGAGCTTGATAGTTGTGTCTTGTTTACCCAAGTCACAAGACGACTCTTTGTGTGTAAATACTTCTCTGAAAGCACATACCTTAGTTACAGCTTTGCAAAGGGCTTCAGTTTTTAATGTTCCCCTTGATTCACAAGGAGAGGAGATGCTGCTGTGCAGGAGCAATGCAGTGCAAAGAACAACCTGTGAACATGAAGCCTGGCAGCAACCATACCCTCAGTTTGCCTGGTTTTATCTGTTTAAAGTTGTTGCTTGTTCAGAAATCATGTTGTTCTTGGTGCCAAAAAACCTTGTTTCACGGAAAACCGCTGCCCGTCTCGAACAAGCTGAACCACTATGACATGGCCAAGAAGGCAGGTCCCAGCCCCTGCTGGCTTGTCCCAAAATGACCCCAAGCCAGGAGAAAAACCCTGGAGAGAGGCAACCCTCCTCAGTCCTGTCAGCCCTGATTTTAGGTGCTTTGCTAAATACTGCTTGCACATTTGCTGCTAAATAGTGGTGAAATCAGTGGGGAAGGGGCTGGAGCACAAGTGTGATGGAGCGGCTGAGGGACCTGGGGGTTCAGCTGGAGAACAGGAGCTGAGAGGAGACCTTCTGATCTCTGAACTGCCTGAAAGGTGCTTGGAGCCAGGGGGGTCGGGCTCTGCTCCCCAGGAACAAGCGCCAGGAGCAGAGGAAACGGCCTCAAGTTGCACCGGGGGAGGTTGAGGTTGGATGTGGGAACAATTTCTTCCCCAAAGGGCTGTGGGGCATTGGAACAGGCTGCCCAGGGCAGTGCTGGAGTCACCGTCCCTGGAGGGCTGGACAGACGGACATGAGGTTCTCATCGACCTAAAAGGTTCTGCAATTCTAAATAGCTCATCCAGGGACTAAAAAGCTGTCTGGAGGTAGGGGATGTGTTTGTGCGCTCAGGTGAGGATGGGATTTGTCCTGTGCCCCAAACGAGTGCTCTGACAACAGGGTTATTTCAGAAATGGCAGAGGAAGGAGATGGGGGAGATTCTCCAGCTGTGGTTTGAGAGCACATGGCAGCTGCTGGGTCTTGTATAGAGTGATATCTTGCACGTGCTTCACAGGACTTGCAGATTACATCCGTCTGGGGAGAAACTATGGCTTTAAAGGCATGTGGTACAGGTTAGCTGCTCAATCCAGAGCCACATTGGTCCTCATCACCACTTCCAATGCAAATCTGATATGGGACAGGGCTTGTAGGATCTCCTGCAAGCTCACCGGGTGCTGGTGAGGGCTCCGCTCTCTTCCAGAAGTCTTCTGCCCCACCAGCAGGCTGCAAATACAGCTCACTCTGGTAACACAACTGTAGGGTGACTTGTATTGACTGCCTTAACTCACTATGCTTCCTCTGTTTTAGCAGCCAGAGTTATCATTCCACATGTTGCACACATGATCAGGTGGCCTGTATTTTGTTCGCTGTAGCTTGTTTTCTTTGTTAATTGTGTTTTGTCTAATAAATTGCTTTAATTTACTCAAATTTCCATATTTTACTGTAGCTAAAGAACAGAGATAAAGGGAGCTCCAACAAACTTTGAATAGATAATTGGTTAATTAAAGCAACTTAACTGGTATGTGGTTTATAACATATTGTTCTCACAGAAGCAACAATATGGTGAACTGCTCTGGATAGGTAATTCCAAGTTCCAGCTGCCTTTTAGGAGTGTATACTATAAAAGGGCTGGTAATTATGACATTCCTCAAATAATTAGACTCCCTTTCTCAGAGAGATCTGAACTGCTATGCATTAAGTCTTTATCCAGTCTGGTCCCCCATCTGCTAAAGATAATTTATAGTTGTTACATGAATGGACTCAACCACACACCCACCTCCCCTCTGCCATCACCAGGACCTGTATGAAGCAGCCTGGGTGGGGAAGACACATTCACAGCTGCCTCCCCTTCCTGAAAGGAGTTTGGATCTGGTGGGATGCTGTGGAGGAAGGAGGAATTGCTGCTGAACCTGCCCCAGGTAGAAGGTTCTGGAGAGGACAGGATGGGTGGTATCATGGTTGAGCTGGTGGAGCTGGGAACTGGCAACTCCAACAGCATCAGAGAGCCCATGGTGAGGAACAGGGGTCAGAGAGCCAAATCTAGGAGAAAGTGGAAAGAGAAAATCTCCTGGGAGGAGGAACAGCTGCTGCAACCCTGAAATCAGTGAACCACTTGCCTAAGTCAAGCCTGGAAGCAAGGAAGAGACATCCTGAGCAGGGGAGGAACTGTTAATAAGCCTTTAAAATGTTTTATTGTGTCTAATAAGCTTCCTTTCAATCACTTTCAGTGTATTTTCTGTCTAATGTTTAGGTTTGGTCTTCTTTGGGCACTAGCAATAAGGTGGAGGTCTGGGCAGATCCACCTCCGAGCTGTGGGTGATGCGGGCTCTGTGGCCAGGCAGCTTGGGGTGGGCAGAGGTGCTCCTGTTTGCAGTGGCTGTCTATAGAGCAGCGTCTTTGGGTCACTTCACTGAGCCTCTGGCTGTCACCCCCTAAAAGAGTTGGTCTGACAGGTGCCGAGAACATGCCTCCCAACTTGGTCTGAGCAGGAGAAACAGCTCATATAGGAAGGGTGTGCTTGGGCTGGAGATGAAGGCACTGAAATCCAGCTTCTTGGTGTGTCTGTGTGCCCTGTGAATCCTACTGTGGTCATTTTAACAGTGGTTCAGACACCTAGCCCTCATGGAGATACCTGCAGCTATGTCCTAAATTTAAATTGAAGCCCACCTGCAGTGGAAGAACAGGTGGGACTGCACATCTCCATCCAGGCAGCAAGACCAAGCATTAGAGAAAAGCTCTCTGGAGGAAGCAAAACAGGACCAAAAGCTCCACTCAAAACAAATACAAAAAAGTAAATAACAGGGAACTCAGGTTTAGTTCTCAGTTCCAGGTGATTTAAGTAATTGGAAAATCATAGTTGTGAAACAACTCTTTGCAGAGCATCATGATCAGCCGCCCAGCTCAGCAGGGCCTAAGCGCAGCAGAGTGGCTCTAAAGACCCCTTGAGGAACGTGCTTTTCTGGGCAAGACGAGTCATTTTGAGATGGCATCTCTAGGAACAGCAATTTCTTCACAAAATATACAAAGTCTTCAGGATCGTAAGGGTGCAGTGATTCATGTAATAATTATTAAGCGACTTTAGCCAGCTTGCTGACAGACACTGTCATTCCAAGGTCTGGCTGCTGCAAGAATACCAACTGTAAATAACGTGCAACTTTTTCACAGCGCAGAGAAAACTGAGCACGAGGAAGATCATAACCTCCAGTCTGAGAGATCTGATATAGGAAATCACCGTGGGCTTTGAGAAGGGAGATGATTGCTCACACAACTAAAGCCACACGCGTGCTTGCTTGCCACACAAGTGACACCTAATAAGGGCTGTGTCTTCCCCAGTGATGTATTCCGATCACACACACTCCCCTTCACATTATTAAGTTTGACTCAGTGCTTTGAATTCTGCTCTGAGCAATCCATAATCTCCAACCAAATAGTTATTAAGACCCTGCTGGCCTTAAAACATATGTCTCTGGCAATAGCAATAAACCCATTTATTACTGTTGTGACCACTGAAGAAAAGACCATGCAATATGAGCAGCACGTCATCCAGATTTAGTGGTAAAGTGAGCCTTACCCAGCACATATTAAATGAGCGAGATAAAAATATTACCCTAAAGATCTACTGATCATGTGTGTGGGCATTTAAATATCAGATACATTTATGACTATAAAGACAGGGAGAGGAAAAAAGGCATAAAATGAGATTAAGACAGAAGGATATAAGCAACCATAAAAGTAACTCAATAAACAAGGCACCGAGCTCTGTACATCCGTGAGCATCTCACCACTGTAAATCCAGGGGTACATGAGGATCAGGTCAAAAAGCCCAAGGAAGGGAAAATGCTTTTTAAGTGGACACAGATTTTTGTCAAAATGTAATAAGACAGTGTAATATGGACCAGGGCACCTATTTCAAAGCTTTGGGACTAGCAAGTGTCTGCTATCTCTGGTGCTCACTAGAGCAAAGCAACTACTACCCCAGAGGTTCTGAAGCAATAAATGTATTGACAGAATAATGATAACATGTTTGCAGTAGAAAATTGCCTATATTCAGGCTGTGTCATGCTATAACTCTGTAACAATAACAGGCAGTCTCAGAAACAGGAAGAGAAACAGATTTGGAGAGATTTTCAGCTTTTAATGAGAATTAAACAAAATGGAAATCACTAGCAACACATGCACTAAAACAGACTTGCACAAAAAAGAGAGGAATGGTGTGGGGTCCACTGGGGTATCTTTACATATTTAAGAATACAAATGTCTACAGGACTGAACAAGCTTTACAGCCTTAGCTTTTCTCCATTGATACATAAAAATCAAGACACTTGCAGAAATAGAGTTAATTCAACATTGCATATGCACAGAGAATAGCTATAATAAAAATGATTGTGCTCCTTGGCTAGTATTTATTTTTCAAATGTTCCCACTAAAATCCTGAGTACGATAGCAGCAGAAGTGCAAGAGGACATTTCAGACTTTTATGGGTAAAAAAAGTAAATCATTAGAGGGAGAGCAGAGGAAATAAGAGATGGCCTTTCCCTATGTAAAAAAAAAAAATACGATCAAGGCTAGACTGAGAAAGCTTTTCTGGTATTACAGATTGTAACGCCAGTCGTAGGAGCTTTCCCCTTCTGCACAGGTTATCTCTGGAGCTGGAATTAGCTGTTGCGGATGCTCTCGGAGCAGTGGATGTCAGTGAATATTAGTTGACTGGGAGTACTCAAATCCCATTTTTCCCTTAAACCCACTGACCCTCACTGCACGGGGAATACAAACACACTGACAAAAAAATACCCTGAATCCTAAAATCAGGGATATCTCTGACAAATGGAATAACATACCAGACTCTGAAGTCAAGAGTATGTATTTCTTGGCTAGCAAATAGCCTTTACTAGGTACATAATCTGCTCACTTCCTTCCATAAAAAGTTTATTCTGCTTTGCGTTTATCAAGGGTAATAACACCGATACAAGAGGGTCTAATACTCTTTAGGCTCTACATATTGCCACTAATGGCAGAGAGAAAGAGCTTAGATTTTAAAAGGCAGAGCTGAGGGAGCCTCCGGCACCAGCAGAAACAAGCGCAGACAGGAGGTGCAGCCACATTTACACCCGTGTATTCGGGATGTGAAGAGCGACTCCGCAGCATCAAAGCTGTCCTACTTCCCGAGCCTTATCATATTTGCCAAAGCACAATTGAGGGAAAAGGACTTCAGCACAAATCACATTCCACTGGAAGACTTGGTAATAAATAAATTACATCCCACTCTAGAAACAATGTCCCATGATCAATAATGAATAAAAAAAAGGCAGGTCCAAAGAAGTGGTGTGACAGCGTGACACGTGAGTGACAGCAAGGATTTTGCTTCAGTAGCAAAATCAGTGCCTGATAAAACATCACATTTCCCTAGGACTCAAAAGATACTGCAAAATAGGAAGAAAAACTCAACACCCCCAATAAGGGTCCTGCAGCACAGTTTTGAACAAGACAAAAATGTGTCCTGGTCTGAGTTGCTGCAGTGCACAGACAAAACACTGCACTAGGACACAGGTGCAAGGATGGGTGCAGTAACCAGCTTGCACTGAGGACCAGGGTAGCCACCCCTTTGCACAAGGGCTGTGAGGTAAGGATGATGGGCATTTTCGTACCAGCTCATGAGCATGTGCCCTGATAATCACCCACGTCTCTGGGAGCAGCCTCAGCTGACCAAGCATTAGCAAAATATGGGATGACTGATCACTGGGTGCAGCACTCGGGGGTGAAATGAGAGATGGGATCTCTGCTGCAGAATAGCCGCAGATGTCCTACTACCCTGGTCCTTCACCATCTCAACCACCTTCTGACATGGAACCCATTCTGCTCTCCACATTTTGTGGACATGCCAAGATTTATTGCTGAATTGCTAATGGCAATTCAACTTGCAGCTTATGCAACAGCTAAATTTTGACTCTTCCAGCTGTCTCTAGAGGTCTCAATACAGCAACCAATAAAACTCATTCCCTGAAAGAGCCAAGACAAATAGGTGCGATAAGAAATAGCAGTCCAAAAAGCTTCTGTCACTCTGGATGAAAAGTTTGTACCATGGGGAGGAACTACTCAAATTCATATCTGAATAGCTTGTACGTAAACCATTAGGAAGTCCACAAAGATCGCTGTGCCTCTCTGGAGACATTAAGGCAGAACTACCCTGCTGGGGCTGAGCTGCTGCTTCTCTAGAAAAGCACCTCGATTTTTGGAGGATAATCTTGGTTCTTGCTTAGACACACCAAACCTGATTGTAACCAGTAGGAACATGGAGCTCAGTTGATGGAGCAGCCACATCCATGAGCCAAGACCTTGCTGTCCTGCTTGTGTCTGAACACTCATGCTACCAGGGCTCAAGTAACCATGGCATTCGTGAGGTTATTATGTGCTGTCACTTAATGTGAAGAGGGCCATGTCCAACTCTAGACTAGATATCAACTTCACAGATGGAAACAAAATCACAGAAGCAAACATTTTTTTTGTGACCACAGTTTACAGTTTCAGTGACTCAGCTACAAGCAGACAAAGTGCAAATCCTCCCAGCTGTGTATTTACTTAAAAGCCTTGTAAAAAGCCATTTCACGTAACTGAGAACACTTGCACAACAACCATCTGAGGAAAACAACAAGCCTAAAAGAAAAAACCCACCACACACAAAGAAAATGAGCATAATTGGGAAATGTCTCAGGAATAATTGACATGATGCCAAAACCCCACCATCTCAGAACTTAAAAAGGAGCTGTGCTGCTCTAACAGCATTCCTGATGGCTCAGTGTGGGGAGGACCTGGGAGGACACATGCCCACCAGCCATCACCCCCAGTGTGCACCCACGGGCCAGCTTCAGCTTCCAGCCTCCCTGATAAACCGAGTCCTGACCAAAATCTGAAAATTAAGCTTCCAGAGCTCACAGCGAGCTTTGCTTTCCCACTCACAGGCAGTGAGTCAGACAGCTCTGCAGAGCAGCGCCATGCTGAAGATCAAGAAGGAAAAGGAAATGGGCTGACGAGCAGGCAGCAACCAGCTGCTCCTCTCCCAAAACAGAGCAAGAAGCTTTTCAAGTCCCACTCTCTAGTTTTTCAGTAAAACCAACCATGACACCAGCTGAGTCATCCCACCTCCCTCCAAGGACACGGTGGCTGCAGGTTGGGGCTGTGGGACATCACCACAGCTCCCACTGGGGTGAGCTGCCCCAGCATCGCGTTGGGTGGTTGCTCCCATCTGCCCAGCACTTCTGCAGGACAGGAGCACCCCAATCCATGCCACCACCACCCTGGACACCTCTGTACATCCTACACCAGCCCTCCTCCTCCTCCAGACAGGAGATGGTGAGAAATTGCCGCTTGTGATAGGAGAGTTTGGGTGTACAGTTCCTTGGTGTATCTAAACAGGGGATGCAAGATTTATTTAGTACGCCATGCTTAGGCTATGTATAATCCTGTGGTCTCAGGGATCAGGAAGAATTACTGTTTCTGCCACTTGATGTATAACTTGGGTTTTGGATTTGTTTATTTTTTTCTTCTGTAGCATCAGCAAGCAGCCATAGGTAAAGGTGGATTTGGCAAGGGAAGATGCAACCTGCTACCATGCCCACAATTAACCTGATCTCCAAGTTTGGGGTTGAGAAGGATGTTTTCCTTAAGTCAAGGATCATAGGGATGTCTTTATGTTTTTCCCCTTCTGTAAGATGGCATTACACTATCAAAGGCCACCTGGACATTTTTATTGGGTAAATACCCTGTTGCTGCAGAAGCCCACGACACTGGCAACATTCAGTCTCTCCTGCTTTCTACTTCTGACACATTGCTTTTTGTATTTGTATTTGGTATTTTAGACTTGGAGTTAAGTACATTAAAGTATGTTGGAGGATTATCTGTGGCTTTTGAAGCTCCAGGATGTTCCTCTGAACCCCTGGATTTAATTTCTATTTCAGAGCTGGCTGAGCTCGCAGTGGCCCCACGCAGTGCCCAACCTCCTGTTTCACCAGCTATGGAACACCACACACCACCGAGAGGTACCCAAGAAAATCACTCCAGTGATTATCCTTACCAACTTACAATATTTTACCAGTAACGCTCTGAAAAGCCTTCTGAGTGGCTGTAATATACCATTATAATAACTCTATATTCTCAGTGAATTATTAGCTGTATTTTTACCAGCTATCCTACTATTTTATGTAGGATCAGTGTTCAAAGTAACTTCAGCAATTTCATTCTGTTCATTGTTTTGGCCCACTGTTCTCTTTTCCCCAGCCGCTGAAGCTTCCTCAGTATTTCACTTTATCACAGTAGATATTATTAAGCCACAAGTTCCCCAGGAGTTTATCCAAAACACTTGGAAGCCCATTGCACAGCATCTCTAATTTAAATGCATTTGAGTCAATAATACGATTTAATAACCACCATAGATACAGTTTAGAATGAAAAATATCTCATTAACTCTGTAAACTTCCAGTATGCTGTCCTTTTTTTTTTTTTTAATTAACAAGCAGGAAAATTTTTGAACATTTTTGACTTTTCAGCAACACTACCATCAATTTTATCATGCCCACTCAGTAGTGGGCCTTATACCAGCATTAGATTCCTTTTAATTACCAATATCAGATTTCTTCTAGTCTTAATATGTTTTCATTTTCTTCTTTTGCGCTCTACCTCTCTAACCACGTACTTTCAAATAATATAATTGCCCCACTTAAAAGGTAAAATTGGTGTTGTATTAATTATTCTCTCTTCCTTTCTTTACCTATGTGCCTGCATATATGTCTGCACTAACAGCCACTGCCTGTCACCTACACTTAAAGAAACATCTTCACCTGTAGCACATAACAATATTATGTATGTACATATATCATTTATATCTGTTTACTGTCAAGACACTAGCAGCCATCCAGCTGCCAACCTTATAAATACAAACAGAGAAACTGGAGAGGGGGCAGACCATGATTTCAGTGTAGCTGTTGACTCACAGACCAAGTTATTATTCCTTTCTGACAGGACCAGGCTTGGTCTTTTGCATTACTCTAAGATGCAAAACAACTTTTATTTATTTATTTATTTGTTTGTTTGTTTTGCCCAGCAGAATCCTGGGTCTTTGGTATCTAACTGAACATGCAAGAAGAACCTCTCTGAGAAGAAGCAAGCTTCTCTGTGTTTTCCTTCATCACCAGTTTTGCTCAGCACTGATGCTGTCAGGAGAAGGCAATACAGCATCTCCCCGCTCTGGTCCCCCTCACTCCTCCAGGCCATAGCTATCCCTCACCCAGCAAAAATGAAGGGACCCACTTGTGTCTCCTGGGGTATCATGGGGTCTGGATCAGCAACAGGCTGGTACCCACCTACCCCCGTTCCCTGCATCCACCTTTCACTGGGATTCCCCCGACACATCCCTCACAACTGTGTCCCCAGTGGTGGCTTCAGCTTACCAGGAGCGAACACATTGTGACCAGGGCTCATCTCCACACTGGAACCAGAAGAAAGTGGTGATCCTAGAAAAAACCTCTCCTGGAGCAAGCACAGCTTTTAAAGGCTGAAATGTGTCACAGCTGATGGTACTCAGGGTATCAGCCTCATCAGCTGCTCCCTAGTGTTTGGGCTCTACCAGCAGCCACCTGGTTCAGCTCAGCATTTGCTGGTCCTGCTGTAGGCAGATCCTTGTGGTACCTGTCCTGCCCCCAACCACTGAGTCTGTCTACCTCTATGGCAGTACCAAACCATGGAGAGAAGGTAGGACTCATCTGCAGGGGCTGCTGCTGCCTTGCTGGAGAACCACAGAATCACTTTTGTTGAAGGCCATCAGGATCACTGAGCCCAACTGTTAACCCAAGCCCAACTGTTAACCCACCCCTGGCACTGACCCATGTCCGTGAGAACCTCATCTCTGTGTCCGTTCAACCCCTCCAGGGATGGTGACTCCACCGCTGCCCTGGGTGGCTTGTTCCAATGCCCCACAGCCCTTTCTGGGAAGAAATTGTTCCTAATATTCAATCTAAACCTTCCCTGGTGCAACTTGAAGACATTTCCTCTTGTCCTATTGTTTACTACTTGAGAGAAGAGACCAACAACCACTTCACTCCAACCTCCTTTCAAGCAGTTGCAGAGAGCAGGAAGGTCTCCCCTCAGTCTCCTGTTCTCCAGGCTGAACCTGAGCTGCTCCCCATCACACAGTGGAGCAGGTGGGTTTGCACAGAGAAGCTGTGCCAGAAGCCTTCAGGAAAGCAAGAGCATAAAGGGATGCATAAGGGCTTCTCTGCATCCATCCAAGTACGTTGAGGCATTGACTTAATAAATGCTCACTTTATTTGCATGAGCTCCCCCATGATGATCTCTGTCCTGCCAAGCTGCACCACCCTTCTAAGCCTGAGTCCCGCAGTGGGGACAGAGGAGCTCAGAGCAGGGATTCATGCTGCCAGGTGGAGGGGATGCAGGCAGGATGCTCAGGGACAGGCCAGGCAGTGTCCAGGAGGGCTGTGTGCCCAGGTGGGCTGTGTGCCCAGGTGGGCTGTGACAGCCGTGGGCTGTGACAGGCTCAGACAGACCTGAGAGCTGCTCTCCCCCTCCTCAGCGCCTCCCCCCACCTCTCTGTGCACTCCCTTCCCTGCCCTCCGGTTCTACGGCTATAATCAAATCATAACTTTTATTAAATTTGAGATTACTTTTTAATGGAATCAATTTCTTGCGTGGTGCTTTTTCCCTTCTGCCCCGCGGCTCAGCCACGCTCTGCACTTTTGTGGTTTTGCTCTGGCTTTTATCTCTGCTGCTGCCCTAATGATGAACGCTGGCTGTGTAGCGAGCAGCCACCACCCTGTCCTGCCTGATGGACAAGAGGCATTGCTTGCTGCAGGGACAATGCTTGTCCCTTGGACCAGTGTCACCAGTGCAGACAGCCCTGCTGAGGCGCACGATTTGTTCCACCTTGCAGGTGGCAGCACGGATGGCATTAGAACCTCTGGGTTCCCGAAATTTCCTCCCCACCCTGAGGGAAGGGACCTCTCACCTTTTCCCTTGGCTTTCCTGCAGCTTTGGAAACCCTGTGTTAGAGCCAGTTGCTCTGAAGCTCCTGGGGCTGGGACAGACTGAAGGCAGCTGACAGGGGCTCCCATCCTCTTTGTCACACCCTGCGGGAAGTCAGAAATTCAACCCAACCCGTTCACGGTGCCTGGCCAGGCTCTGTGAGGATGACTGCTCCAGAACAGCCCCATGGTCGGGCTCTCGCCATGTGACCGAGTGAAGCACGTGGACGCACCATGCACAGCAGCTCAATCCCAGCCCTCGTGGTCTTTCATTTTCTTAATAACCATATTGCCCAAAACAGCTTCAACTTTGCAGTTTTATGTAACTTTCCAATCGTCTTCCTTGCCTCCCCATCTGCTTATTCCTTTCTCTTTCTTCCTACAACACCTACAGATTGTATTATATCCTCTGATGCAAAAAGGCCTGTTCTGCTTTCACTTGTAACTGTATAATGACAACAAGAAAAATAACAGTGACAGTTTTTATTTAGTCCTCCTCCTGCTGATGTTTTTGAAAAGGAATTTAAGATCCTAACTTCGAATCTCACAGATGAATGTTCTGGGTCTTGTAGCTTTCTTGGTTGGAAACTGTGTTTTCTAAATCCTTATTTAGGAACAACAGGTCAGGCTGCGCCCTGGTTGTTTCAAGACCTGGCTCTAGTCCAGGCATCTTTCTCACAAAAACTTTCTCCCCATTTGTAATACCTGAGTTTTCAAAAGATGGATTTTGTTCTGGTCTGAAGGCACACGGAGCTTGGGCTCGTGGGCTTTGTGCTCTGTATTATGTAGTTTCATTGAATTTCTTTGGGAATTTAAATTTAATTCCTCCAAAACAAATAAAGATGCATTATCTGGAGTGATTTTTTTTTTCAGGGGAAGCTGGAGCAGCAGGTGCTGAGCACAGCGATGTGCAGAGATGCCCTGAGGCTGTATTAGCACCAGGGCTTCCCAACCCACTTCCATGCAGCTCAGCGCCGAGCCTGCACCCAACACGTACCCATCAAGGTGTACCATGGGGTACAGACCACACTGGTGATTAACTATTCAAGACAAACACCAAACAAATTCCCTAACTGAATATTTTTCTTCTGCCAGCCTGTTTGATGTTCATGTCACACTGTGAGCATCCTAAATATTTGCCCTGGACACAGCGCCAGCTGCTATGTTCACATCACCATGTACCTGCTCTCCTCCTCCTGCAGAAATAAAGCTGAGATCTACTGTTTGATTTGGTAATTATAAACCAATATCAGCTTGTTCATCCGAGTTTGACACTCTCTTTAGGTTTAAGAAAGACCATAAGAGTGCAGCCATCAATTGGGGTTTTGGTGTGGCTGACTCTCTGAATGCACTAAAGCATCTTCCATGGCTGAGCATCCCTGCGGCCAAAAGCAGGTACTCCATAATTAACACTTCTCTATAAGCGTTCACCACATTTAGCTGCTTCCAAAACAGAATCAAATGCCTCTTTTCTTTCAGAATTCGAAGATTTTCTATTGTACTTTGCATCCTTCTTAAGATGGGAATCCAGAACTCTTTCTCCAAACTAGAGAAATATCTCATGCTGTGACAACAAGATGAGAAGCTCCAAGTCTGTAGTTATTCAGGTAACTTTCTTATTTCTCTTTCTTTCAAAGTCTTGTTTTATTTTTCAGCCAAGTCAATTCTGTGTGTATCTGTGCCTGTGAACAAAAGGATCTTATTCTTTGAGATTTGTTTGAAATGCTCTTCCATGGTCATTTATGAAAGCATAAAAATAGATTCAGTCCTGAAGCGTGAGACACATCACCAAAAGCTATATGTATATGTGAATAGATATTTGTGTGTTTTTGTGTGTGTAGTCTTTTAAGGACTCCAGTCACTTTTTTAGCTATGCATACAGAGTTTATTCCTGCAAAGGGTGAAGTTTTTTCCAGTCTCACACAAATCATCAGGACTGAGGGAACTGCAGTTCTGCTGAAAGTCTGCCTGTAATTAATAAATCATCTGAAGAGCAGAGAGTAACAGGTCTACTTTGAGGTCCGACAGGAGACTTCCAAGTGTAGAAGTCTTAACATTTTTTTTTTTAAGTCCATTTTGGTGTCTGCTATCAGCTCCTGTATTTCTGTTACTAGAATCAGTGAAGAAACTCAAGTTTTGTTAAGATGAGCCCTCCTGCAGGTTTACAGGTAAGACTGGGAGCTGGGCCTGGCTCCAGTTCATTGAACTGGACACGTCCCCCTTCCTGAGCACGGGGAAGGATGGGTTTGGTGGTGTCACCACAGCTTCTTCCATGCTCTGTTGGAACAGCCAGGCCAGTGAAAGATGCATTTCTAACACTGATTTCCTGGCTGGTTTTTAAGCCTCAGGTTGCGATGAGTAATTAGCTTTCTTTATGTTACACTCCTCAATCAAGCACATAGATGCTGGTGAGTTCTATCCAGTTTTAAGTAAAATATGATCAGAAGATCATTGCCCACAAAACCAACATGTGGATGGACACCCACCTCGGTGTCCTGTGCAACCTTTTCAGCTACCCTAGTCTTTTCCTGACATCTCACTTGCCTCCCTGCCGACTGATTTCTGGCTGAAAATTTTTCTGCCCTACAGCCAGGCTTGTTCACAAATATACATTTCATTACACAAGGCATTGGGGCTGGTGGCTCCTGACTTCAGCTGTGCTTGTCACCATGTGTCCCTGACTGCTCCCTCTTCTCCTTCCAGACTGGGACGTGCTTGGGAACATGGTGGGCACCCTTCTGCACCCTCCATGCTCTCCCAAGGCACATGGTGACCTGGCAAATGTCCCACTAAAAGGCCTCTGGACTGCTTATTTCCCACTGGATGAAGAATACAGATACTGTCGCTTGGTCTCTGAGGGAAGCGCATTTTTCAGTGACTCTTTCAAGAGGACAGCCTGTCCTTCCTCTAAAGCTAGCATAGCGTAACACCCCAATCTGCAAACATTATGCAAATGTCTCTTTTACAGCCATAGTTAGAAATGTGTCTTGTGCTTCACTAGGACATTGGTATAAACCGTCATTGCAGCCTCTGAGATTCTCATCTTTTCTGTCAGAAAGACAAGATTATTTTCCAGTTTATGGCTGTTTTTGTCTCTGTGGTTTTTAGAAGCCTGGTCTTGCTCCTTGCTGCTCAGAAGACCCCATTGGTGGCCCAGATCTCCACATCCAAGGATTTTTCAGCCTGCTCTGTCTTCTTCCCAATAGGCCATGAGCCATCCACACCCCCAGTCAAGCTGCATCATGAAAAGAAGAGAGGAAAAATAATTGCAAAGACTAAATGGAATGAACACTAGGTTGGTCCTGGGTATCATGTCACCTCTTTCATCCCCATGGTGGTCCCAGTTCACTTCTCCTTAGCTGATCTGGGCTCTGTTTGCAGTTTGCTCCAGGACTCGAAGGTGCAGGGATGAGAATGATGTTCCCAACATCTGTCAGTCTGCTCAGGAGAGACCACAGCCCCTGGGAAAGTGTTCATCTGTTTCAAACAATAAATGGACACAGTCCTCTCCATGTAGCAATAAAAATGTAAAGTGTTCTTAAAAATGAAGCTACCCTGCCAAAAGCCCTTGAATTTTTGTCTAACGACCCTTGTATCCTGCTGTGTATTGTTATTTCCCACAGGCACTCACAGGATGTGGATTTTTATGTGACTTTCCCAGTTGTTCGTCACTTATGGACATGCTGTTATGTGGTGCTTCTGCACATGGCCTGTGGCCACTGACATCTTCAGTGTGGATTTCCTAGACCTCTGCTCTAGCCCTGCCATCATTGAGCTATTCCTCCCAGTATGCCCAGTCCAGACCAGCCATGGCTGGATGTGCTGTGTCCCCATACTTCTCCAGTGTTGACCATGCTGGTCACCCTCTAGCTCCAGTTCATGAGATCATAGAATGTCCTGAGTTGGGAGGGACCCACAAGGATCATCAAGTCCAACTGCATAGAACAACCCCATCTCTTTCCTGAACCTTCGTCCAAATGTACCCCCAAGCCATCACAAAAAGTGAGGACTTTCAGCACTTTCTGCCATGGAAGGAGAATGGTACCTCTCACCCTATTTTACAGTTTTTGTGAGTAATTCCCTCATGTTCCAGTACAGGGAAGAAGAATAACAACAATAAATTGGCTTTTCAATGGTTAGTAAGAAGAACTTGCCAATTCCTCTTCCTGTGCCTCAAAACCTCTCTGCTCTCCTCATTGTGTGAATCTTCTAACATGTTAAAGTAGTGAAGTGACCCCAACAGCCAAGCTGTCCCTAGCGTGGCTGCTCAGACCAAAGGACCATGCTTGGGCAGGAGACCCTCACCCCGTTCTCCTAGGATTACAGGAATGGACATCTCAGAACAGATCCCACCATGGATTGACTTGCATGTGCTAGATAATGCTTCTCCATCCCCTGATGTAACGTCCCTGCAACACCATTTCCTTGAAATATGAAAAGTAGAGGAAATATATAGGTAAACACAGAGCCTATGTAGTAATGTATAAGAAAATATAGTGTTTACTTGGAAGAAAGCACTGGAGGAATACTAAAAGTGAGTTGTTTGGTTTGACAGAGTACATTACTCTGTCAGAATATATACTGCTCAAAGGCATTTTGATAATTATTTGTGTCATTTATTTATTTATTTATTGTCACTTTAAACAAGACTAGGCATGTTATGGATTTTGTAGAGAGATCCTCACAATATGGTATTTGTGTAGGAAGCTGCAACGGGTTTCTAATTGTTTGTGAAATGGAAATACTCATAAGAACCTGGTCTTTTTTTTTAATCCTGAAAATGAACATTAGTAATCACTGTGCTACTGAGAAGCATCTTAACACATTCCTGCAAACTCTGCTGAAAACAAACACAGGAAATTTCACCCTCAAAAATATTTTGCAAAAAATAATGAATGAACTCGAACACACTAAAATCAATTTCTTTGCTTCCTTGGCAGCAAGAGCCTTACTCAAATTTCTGTTAAGCTCTGGAAAGGCTGTTTTGTGTCAAGAAAGACAAAGTCAGCCCCTTGCATTTTCTTTACCTTCTAATGAAAATCCCAGATAGCAGCGAATCCTCACTAAACTAGTGGCTTTCAAAGGGCTCCTTCTGTACAAATTTGGTAATAAAAATATGAAAAAACAAAAAAACAGCAACCCAAAATCCTAAAAAAAGATGAAGGCCAAAAGTTTGGTTGAAAATGGACAATATCATCAGCCCATGGGCACTGAACCGCCGGCTTGCCCAAGGGGTCACTGAGTCCTGTCCCTCTGGAGACTGAGTGCGGCCCCGAGGAGGGACCCAGGCCCAGAGAAGCTTCTGGAACAGCTGGTGACCAGCACAGCCAGACCCGACCGGGCTGGAACACGGGGCACCCACCAGAGCCCCTTGGAGTGGTCTGGGAGCAGCGGGACTGTGATCGGAGCCTCCCTTGGCACCACGGACCGGCTGAGGAGACTTCCCAGGACGGAGCCCTCACCTGCTCCTTGGGGAGGGATTTCTGCTGGATTTATCCGTGAGTGAGCCCGTGTCCCCCCAGGCAAGCGATTATTTCTGCCGGGTCCCCCCGAGTGACAGAGGCCTCTTCATGTGAGTGAATGCGGGCTGGGGATCATCATCCTGGTGTGCTGGTGCCGTGAGAATATCCCCACCTGGGACATCCAACCTGTGGGTTATTAAATGTTGCTGGAGTGCTGATTGATTTCGGATAAATCCCATTTCTAGTTGGTTTGTCTGCTAAACAGTTCTGGTCAGAATAAAGTGTATTTGGAGCTTATCACCTGCCTACACTGATTCCTGGGGTGTCTCTGTGACACCGTGCCGGGCCAGCACACGGGGAGCACTTCCCCACAGTTCCAGTTTGCAAAGCAATTTCCAGTGTGGGTGTGCAACAGCGGCTGGAGGACGGCTGTGGAAATTAGCAGTATTGGCTCAGGCCCACAGATCCTGGATCAGCATAGGGTATCGGTACAGGGAATTAGGACTAATACAGCTTCTGAATCAAAGACACGTGTCAGCAGCAGGATTGCATTTCCGAGGTGTTGAGACAACAAGGAGGCGGTGTGGGATGCAGCTGGAGCTGCCGTGTGTGTCTGTGCCTTTTATTTTAAAAATACTTGTTATTTTCTTTTATATTACGGCTAGTGAAAGCTATTTCTTTAAGGCAGGATGGGACAGGAGGGGTTACATTGGTTAGCAGCACCAGGCTGTGTGTGTGCACATGTGGTGTGTTGGTGTGTGTGCAGGTGTGTTTGTGCATACACGTGTGTGTGAGTGTGCTGGGAAGGCACCAAAAGCCTTTGATACTCAGGTTTTTCGTGGGTAACTCATCCACAGCAGGACACTGGAATCTGCTGGGGTCCGAACGCAAAACTCCCAGAGCCTGTGGGAGGCTGCAGGCGGGTCCTGGTGCACTGTCCGCAGCAGCCAGTCTCACACCATCCCTCACGGCCGGGGTACCACTGCTGGGGTACCAGCACCCCCAGACTCAGTGCTCCCATTGCTCTGAGTGTTTTCACTGGGAGAGGGCAGGTGGTGAGAGCTGTCCCATCCACCAGCTCCCACATGCACCCAGGCTGGCGCTCCATGGGGTGGCAGGGTCCCCGCAGTGGCAGGGGTCTGGCTCCTCCGGCTGTGCTGCTCAGGGCTGCAGGGCATGCTGGTATTGCCTGTCATGGAGATTGGTGGGATCTGAGCTGCCAAACTTCCCGAGTCATTTACAAAGCGCTGTTTGCCCACCCTCCCTGCTCGGTGGTGATGAATGGAGTTATTATATCTGCACAATCTTATCCTGCCCCCCAGCAAAACTCAGTGGTGAATTGAATGTTGCTGGGGAAGGCTAGTGAAGCATATGGAGCACTGATCACATTTGTCTTGCAGGAAGAGGAATAATTGAGGGCTGCAATAAGCAGTATTAAATAGCCAAGCACGCTGGATTACAGCTCGGCAGCTCCCCACCTGCTACAGTCTTCCAGCAGGTTTCCATTGCCTTCCCATCGGCTTGGGCATCCCAGCGACTGGGAACAGTCATTGGGGCTCTCCTCCCATCTTCTCTCACACCTCTTGTTCATCCCACGTGGAAAAATCAGCTTGCATGTTCCTGATCTGCAATGGAGTCACCTCATCTCACAGGAAGGACTCTTTCCTGATTGGGTTGACCAGTGGACTCGATTCACAGGCTCTTTTACCTTCACCCCAGTGCTTTTCTGCTTTGGAAATGTTGACTCCTCAGGAAAGACAAGGGGTATGGACACCTGGTGAAAATGACCTTTCCTGCATGCATACCGTAGCACTCAGTCACATGCTGCCTAGATGGTGCTAATTAATGAGTACAAATTAGTTAATACTACTAAAGCACTTTGAAACTATGAATCAGCTGCAGCTGTAGTCAGGATGAACGTTTCTGGGACAAAGGAGTCACCCACAGTTAGCAGGAAGGTGCAAGTCAGGAGAAGAGTTTGCAGAAACTGGCCTGGACCCCCAAATGACGGCGCATGAGCTCCCGAGCTCCTCCAGCATCTGTAGGGATGGATCACATTGTGGTGTGTGTGACGGTGTGAGTGATGCGCAGGTCAGGGCTGGGACTGAGGTTGTGCATATATGGACAGAGGAATGTTAATCAGGGTGTGATTTATTTGCCAGAGGACCCATCAGCCAGAGGCACCGATCCCTCTATTATGTGTGTGCATTTCTGTGCATCAATGTGTGATGCTGTGAACGCTGAGTACTGGTGCTGAGGTGATAAAGTGAGTAGGCCAAGTTCCATCAGGTGGGACTGTTTTGGGCAGGATGGGCGCTAGAGGGTATATAGAATTATATCAGTGCTGGTGTGGCCAGCAGGACCAGGGCAGTGACCGTCCCTGTGCTGGGACCTGGGGAGGCCAAACCTCGAATCCTGGGCCCTTCATGCCAAGAAAGGCCTTGAGGTGCTGGAGCGAGTGGAGAGAAGGGAACGGAGCTGGTGAGGGGCTGGAGCACAAGTGTGATGGAGCGGCTGAGGGACCTGGGGGGTTCAGCTGGAGAACAGGAGCTGAGGGGAGACCTTCTGATCTCTGAACTGCCTGAAAGGAGCTTGGAGCCAGGGGGGGTCGGGCTCTGCTCCCCAGGAACAAGCGCCAGGAGCAGAGGAAACGGCCTCAAGTTGCGCCAGGGGAGGTTGAGGTTGGATGTGGGGAACAATTTCTTCCCCAAAGGGCTGTGGGGCATTGGAACAGGCTGCCCAGGGCAGTGCTGGAGTCACCGTCCCTGGAGGGTTGGACAGACGGACATGAGGTTCTCAGGGACATGGGGTAGTGCCAGTGTTGGACTTGATGATCTCGAGGGTCTTTTCCAACCAAAATGACTCTGTAGTTCTATGAACAGGAACATGGACACTTTTGCTGTCAAGTACATGTGCTCTGGACACCCCTAATGCACAGGCACCCCTAGAGAGCCGCGGGGTCGGCTCAGGTTTACAGCTGCCAGCACAGCATCCGCAATCGGGGTGCGCACCCGTACCGGGGCCAGGAGAAAGTGGCAGCAGGGGGCTGTCGTGATTTTTGGCTGCCGGGGGCAGTGTTTGGTGGGTTGCACCTCCTCCTCCTGCCTGGTGTGGGCTGTGGGAACCATCGGCCTCCCTGTCCCTCCATGGGGGTGACAAGCAGTGACAGCCGGGGCCCCGCGCGCTGGGTCACAGGTCAGAGCGATGCTCGGTGGAGCAACATTCAGGGCCCTGCTGAATCCCGGCGGAGGGCGAGTGTGGGAAGAACTGCTGGGAAAGTCACAGCCGTGTCCCCCCAGAGCAGAGGCAGCTAAAGCACAAGCCCCTTGGGAATTCCAGTGCACAGTTTAACCCTGTGCATGCTGCACGGGGCTGGGATGGGCAGTGCAGGATGTACGCCTGTCCCTGCCCCTACAAGGGACACCGTGGTCACCCCTGCCTATGGGAGCATCCTCACAGCATCAGCTTTTTCCACTCATTAAAACCTTGTTGAGACTGGATGGCAAGTCCCAGAGAGAGGTGGAAGAAGCAGTTGCTATCACATTGAGGTGGGATCAGAGGCTGGAAAATGAACAAGGCAGTTTCTCATCGTGTAAAACCACCACAGGCTCCTGTTCCTCTCCTGGCGGTGCAGACTGACAGCCCTGCCAAGGCACTGTCACCCATTTCCTATGCAGTATTAGAGGAACAGGGAGAGAGCTCGGAGAATTTGCATTAAAAATGGTCATGTTGGCATTTGCTTCTTGCTGAACATTTCTTCCCTTCAAAGAACACATATTTTCACAGGAAAAAGGAGAGTAAGGAGCAGACTGTCCCAGGTATCAGGACGATGCTTTTGTCCCAAGCAATTTTCATCTTAAGAATAAAAGAACTGCATAAAAGAAAATACTGCTGAGCACACTGGGTTTGCAATTTTGCAGCCTTTAAAGGCTGGTCCCATCACTTTCCTCCCAGTGCGGCTTGTTCTCTGGCCCCTGAGGACACTGTTTCCTTGCCAGATACTAATTTTCAAACCTCAGCTCTTTCAGCCTGTTCCAATAAACATCACAAGAATGTTTCTAAATAGGGAATGTGCTTTTTTTTTTTTTTTGTTCTCTTTAAGCCTTAAGAAGGAGGGAAAGATTTTGCAAATTGTTATAAAAGGATTATTGGGAAATAAGGCGCCGTTTGTCCAAGCAGTGAAGGTTCGGAGAGGGTTAAAGCTAATGGTGCTGGGGAGGTGACCCTGGCTGAGGCTGTAAAGTCCAGGATTGTTGCCCTGGTAGTGGGGGTGAAATTAGGGGGCTGCCAGCTTGTGTGCAGGCACAGGTCATAGGGACGGTGCCCCTCTGTACCCGCTCCTGCTGGCCCTTTGCAAGGATGGACATGTGATGGTATGCTGAAGCTTGCCTCTGAAAACGAACATTATCGCCAGGCTGTTTCAGGCAGACCAAAGTTGTGTCTCTTCCTCGTCCTTCCTTTCATTCCAGCATCCCTGGTAAATCACAGCCGAGCCAAGGAAACGGCTTTAGGCACTGGGAGCAGGTGATCCTCTGTGACTGCGGGAAGAATGCAGGCTGCTTCTGCTGAAATGCCAGGCTTATTAGGGATTGTTTTAATTAAATGGAAGCTAATAAATGGCTCTGTAAACAAAGAAGCTGCTGGAAAGCTTGCTGCCTCTCAGCTGTGCTGTGCCGGGCGCTTTTGGGTTTGCTGTGGTCTGTGACATCAGCTGCAGGTCTGGGATGGCTGGGGGAAGCCCAGCTCCATCGGTCGCATCTCAGCGACTCCAGGATGGCAGAAAACTGCCAAAAAGGTCCACTTAATAGTTCAGTGTGTAAGCCAAAAGAAACCAGAAACAAAAAAGCCTTGAGCAGAAGATACTGCAAGAGCATAGTCCTTTACCTCCTCAATGGGGAGATGGAGTTGATTGCAATGTGTGACTGCCCTGATGTCTGCAGGTTGAAGACAGACAAATGAATTGTACGAGATCGATGCTTTTTTCTGAGTGATGTGCTTCAGCCAGGTATAAATTACCAGCTTGTTTCCAGGATGTGGAAATTCAGGTTTTGCCATCTGATCTGATGAGATTTCCTGGCTTGAAGTCTGTCCTCTGCATCCCCAGAACTGATGGGAAGGGAGAAGCGCCGATTTACAGATAACACCCGAATGGAGGGCTACGATACCTGCCAAATTTTGTGCAATGCCATATGTAACACAGCGAATGATTTAGTGTGCTCGCATACCTAATGGATGTGCAGGTACCCATAGGCTGTCTTGATAGAATAATCTGAACTTCATGCAAAAATGAAGAAATGTGGACAATTTGATCGTTAATATATCCGCCTGTTCTAGCAGATTCCAGAGCCTGAAAAACCTTTCTGCCTTTCTACCTCTAACTTCCCCATCACAGTGTCGAACCTCATTTAACTTACTCAGGGTTTGATTTTTCTTTTCTTTTTCTGGCTATCTTCTATTTGTACTTTAAGTCAGCCAGCGCTTGCCACACATAGAGACACCCCTTTAACTTCCTTTCTTGGATGTAATTTCTTAGAATTTTTGTGAAATCCATCTGCATGGATCCCAGCGCATACAAATCGAATGACACTATTATAATCAGGCTTAAATGCTGCAGCAGCCCGCTACCATTTAAGCTAATAGCTCCCAGCAGGCAAAGGTTGTTATCCTTTATGGACCAGCCCTCTGGGGAGCCGCATGGAACAGCTTGTAACAACGGGTTATGCATTTGGAAGTTGCCAAACTTTACTCACTGCCTCACAGGGCCCTGGGAGCTGGTGATTTTCTATTTCTTCTCTAGTTGCACCGTAAAGGTTTCTGAGCCTTGGTGTGCTTGTGTAATATGGACCTTTCACTTAGTAATTGCTTTCTGAAATTCCCTGCATTATTGGTAGTCACCTGTGTGTGCATCTGGAAGTGCGTGCACTGAAAAAAGATACATATATATATATTTTGATTTTCTTTTTTATCAGACAACAAGCAGAGGAGTGAACCTGAGAGACCTCCAAACCACCAACTCTGAGAAATCCTGCTAGTCCTGGGGATAAACACGTGGGTCTCCAGGCAGGGAGGTGTGAGGGAAAATCATTGAGAAATGCCAAAGGTTTGCTAACACGTTTGCAAATGGAGATGCTTTTGTTTAAAAGACTTGATATTTATTAGGCATGCCAGTAGAATAAAAACAAGCACAGATGGAGAATAAATCTTCCTGAACAGCCAGTGCAGTACTCCTTGATCATTCAATAAACATCATATTTTAGCACCTTTAGTCCTTCCCTGGCAGCTCTGTACCTGTTACAACGGGGGGCTCGCAGGAGATAAAATTAGTTGCCAGCTCCTGTTCAGCCACCGCTTTTTCAATTTGCTTTTAATTTTTTCAGTCTCCTTCTCTGCACAGAGATTTTTCCACATCAGTCTCTGCTAAAAGGACGAGTAACTAGTAGAGGTATTCTGAATGAAATGAAAATATTTCTGTATACCATCAGAAGTCTTGGCCACATTAATACCTTGGAGACTGTCAGAAACAAATATTTCAGGTTACATTTATGGTATATATGGCAGTTGCATGCCGGCTTCCCCTATGAGCTCCAGACCTGTCAATAGGGCAGCTGGTGGCTCTTTAGCCTGTTGGAGCGTGTTTAATAGAGTAAAAGATGGGTACTGTGTTTGTTGCCCATTTGTGGATGCCTGAGCATATCTGGGCACATCACTTGAACATCTTGGGTGGAAATGTCTTTGCATGTTGCTTTGTACGTCCTGGACACCCAGAGACTGCACTTTGACTACCTCTGCTTGAAGAAAAGCTCTGGTAGCTATGGCTGGAAGCCCAAAGAGCTTATATGCTCTGCAGAGGATTTGAGATTCATCTGTGGCTCAGTATGTAAGCCCAGCTGTGGAAGCCTACATTTACCCCAGCTCTTTCCAGAGCTGAGGGGGAAAAGGAGAGAAAATGGGATATTTTAACCCAAATCCTTCCTGACTACAGACTAATGCATGACAAAGAAGAAAAAATCCAAGCATTTCACCTCCAAAAACAAGTCCTGATGCCATGGATTTTGTTGGCATCCAGTTTTACTGATGGGAGCATACAGGGAGCCATGCAAAGCAACCAAGCTCCCTCAGGAGCCTGGAGAAGCATCAGAAAACCTGTCCCTTCACTGAATGAAATTGTCCTCTTTCAGATCCCCCTCCTGCTCTATGTTTGTGTTGGAAAGCAGATGCTCCTGTCACCTGCTGGATGCTCAAAGGGTCCCTTTCACAGAATCACAGGATCAACTGGGTTGGAAAAGACCTCAGAGATCATCAAGTCCAACCCTTGGTGCAACTTCAGTCCATCTCAGGGACCTCAATGCTTTGTAAGTAGCAGAGGGCTCTGGGCTCATCTGCTCACAATGGCTAGAGGACCACTGCAGTGATGGGGAGCCTGAGATGGACATTTTTGGGTCCACGGGCGCCCAGGTCTCAACCCCTCACACTCAGCTGGCAGCACCCACCCTTAAGCAGAGATTTGTGCATTTGAGAAGGGATGCAGCTCCAAGTTAATGCATTCCTCATGAGCTCCAACACTTAAGTGGCCTCCAGGCACATCTTTGGTAAGGATTTGCACTAAACTTGCCTCAGGGACCAAGGTGGGTGATAATGGTGAGTGCTGGAAGGAAATTGCTTTGGTGGGATTGGTGAGCAGCCACATTCTCCCTGACTCTGGCTCTGTGCTGCCTCAATCATCCCAGAAATGGCTCATCTCGAGCGAGGATGCGTGGTCTCCAGGAGCTTGCTCCTGTGCTCCCTGGTGAACAGCTGCCACTTCACACGGATTAGAGGTCTTGAAGTTATCACACAGAAAAATGCAGCATTTAAAAATCCCCACAACAATATGTAGGTTGTAAATCGATCGGTAGCAAGGTGGGGCGCATCCCAATTAGGATGCTTTGCAAAGCTTTAATGCAGCCCCCCGTGTGTGAGCACCACACGGCAGCCTCTGCTTATAAACAGGTATTGCTTCTGTAAGACACAGCCTGACCCTGTGCCGGGATGAATGGCATACACTTAACGAACCATTTCTCAATATCTCACTTTAGCTTTATTGTTTGGTATGGTCCCTTGTCTTCTATGCTGCTTGCTATACAAATCTTCTTCTGGGGACAGAATTATTCATCTCCTTGGCCTAGATAACATTAATGGGACGCAAACTAATGGACGGATTTTTCACAACACTCTCTGAGATGAATGGGCTTCTTAATCCTCATTTTATCAGTGAAGAGTTGAAGCATACAGCATTTAAAGTCTGGAGATTCCTCTGTATACGGTTGTGAGATCTGCGACTCTGAGGACCCGCTTTAGGTGGTGCTTAGCATTCGATGGACAGATTACTGAGCATTAGATGAGCTAATTCCCCGCCTTGCAGTAGCAGGTGTGGGATGTGAGATCTCCAGGCGTGCAGCC
Source organism: Columba livia (assembly GCF_036013475.1). Lineage (NCBI taxonomy): Eukaryota > Metazoa > Chordata > Aves > Columbiformes > Columbidae > Columba > Columba livia. The sequence goes on along the minus strand of NC_088615.1, from coordinate 18,585,984 downwards.
AGAGCACCTCAGAAGAGCCCACAGATGGTGCCAGAGGCTACTCTGTTAGCTCTGGATTTCACTGCCACCTTCCCCACTGACAGCCAGGAAAGACCCCACCTCTGAGATCAGGAGAGGATGGAAGAGCACAATGCTCCCTAATTATTGACTGCAATTGCTTTTGATTGGTTGTTGTGTCCCTTTGCCCCGGGATCCACGTACATGGGCTGCTCCAACCTCAGCAATGGATCTCAGTTGCTCAGTGAAGGAAATCTAGCTGTGGAGCCGTGTTTGTGACAGAAATGGGAAAATGTTCTTCACAGGAAGAGAAGGACAGAGCTGGTAGTTTCTTCCACCATGGCATGGAATTTGTTGCACAGCGGTAAGGTGCCTCCTTGGTCCTGAAAGGACCTAGATCTACACACACATCTACATGATGACCTAGATCTAGACGTAGATGTACAAACGTTATTGTGTTCCTGGGTGGTGTTAAACGATCAGTGTACAAATTTCCCAGAGAGGCCAGTGAGGTTTTGGCATGTGAGGGAGTTAAACACCACCCCTGAGAAGAGTCAGTTGTCCACTCTGTTTGTTTCCAAAACAGAAGCGGAGATCTACAGACTGCTGGACCTGGACCTGCTGATCCAGAGCATCTGTCCCCGTTGGTTGGCTCTGTTTGCACCTCTGCTTATCTGGAGTTCCCTGGGGCAGCAAAAACTCTCCTGGGGGGCCTTTTACCCTAAAAGCCACTTGCCAAGGTACTGTTAGTCACCTGGTCCTAGTGCCTTTTCTACATCCAACCCCAATTGGTCGCCTGCGCCTTGCCATCTGCCTGCCCCCAAGGTTGGCCCTTTTCACCAGCGAATTTCTACTCCAAAAGCACTGTCTCCAAACCTTTACTGGCATTAATTATCTAAGGCCAGAGGCTCCTCTCCTACATATGCACACATTTTCTCTTTATATCCCATCCAGTTCTGGCTTTCAATCCCCTAAACCATGGGTGAACTTTCCTTTTGTCATCAGCTGTTTCTCCCAACAACTGCAGTCACAGGAAAGTAGTGTCAGAGACTCCAGGAGATGAATCAGAACAGGCTAAAAATGTTCATCTCCTCATGGTACATCACAGCTCCCCAAATTAGCCTGGAAGGCAGGGAAGTATTTCCGAAAGAGTCAATGCTTCAGCTCTTCTCACAGCACACAGTTTGCCCTCTTCTCTGCAACCAAGCTGTACACGCACAGACCTATTTCTCCATCGGTGCCTTGTCACATCGTACTCTACAAACCGTGTTTGCTTCTGGGCCCACCTAAACTCAGTTTATTTTCATAAATACCCTTTTGGTTTTGGATGCTCTGGAAAGGGAAAGAGTGCATAATGTTTATATATGTAACCCCATGCTTTGCATATCATCCTTCTTTCCCTTGTTCCGAGCATCTTCCCTTTTGCGACTCGTCTGTGAGCTGACTTTGTTCCTTCTCTGAACTGTCTCCCAGGACCCTAGAAGGTTTCTTACTCCCTCCCTGGGAGATTACAACTAATTCAATGCCTATCCATGCATGCAAAAATTTAAATAATAAATCATCTCTTCCTGCCAGCAAACACATGAATGCAAAACCCCACTTTTTTTCCTGGCAAAAAGTGTGGCTCTACCTCAGTCTGAGGCAGCATTACCATTATTTTTGTGAAATTACTGGGAATTGTGAGGCTGCAGGTGCTTCCCACCTGCCTGCACAGAACTCCCCGCATCCCTGCTTATTTTGGCTCTGCTCAGAAGGAAATGATTGCTTGGGGATACTCAAAATGACAGGGAAAGGGGAGGAAGGAAGCACAGAGGAGCTGACATGAGGGCTGATGGGAAAACACTGTGAAGAAATGGGAGCAGAGAACAAAATATGGGGTACAGGAAGCTGAAAGAGTTGGTGTATGACCCACGTGCACAGACATAGTGTGCTAAATTCTTTTCTACAACAACGTAAAAGGTTTTTATCCTTTAACTAACACAGTGGTGAGAGGTTTATTCAAGTAGAAAATTTTTAATTGCATTCTCTTGTAGTCAAATATTAATGGAAGGACCTTGTACAAATAAAAGTGAATAATGCAACAGCTTAGCTGACAACATTGTTTCACATTCATTGCAGATTGTGAACCTTCATTAAAATGGATTATTTTTGCTTTGGAGATTTAACCAGCAACATGACTTTCCCCTCTCGCTGGCCCTGTTATTCCTGATCCCGCAGAGAGCTCGGTCCAAGGAGGAGCTTGCAAAATTAATTTCAAAATAAGAGGCTGAAACTTCCAGGACGTGAATTCTTCTCATCCTCTCGGCTCAGAGGAGAGCTCAGCATGGAAATCGTTAGGCAGCCAGCTAAAGCAAACCCCTACAGTGGAGGAGGGCTTGGAGGAGATGAGCACGGCAATGTACAGGCAGGAATGTAGGCAGTGACCTGTTGTAAAGGAAGCTGAGCTTATCCCAACACTAAGGGAACCGAAGGGTGGCCTTTGCTTTATGTCAATGGCTACCAGTTGGGTGGATCAATTGGTTGTGTAAATGGCCATCCCTCAGCTGATCGAGAAGGTGAGAATGTGTTCCTGATCCAGCCAGAGCACCATGGGTGTATCCTCTGTGTGGCTCAGCCCAGCACAGAGCAACCAGCAAAACGAACTTTGAAAAGAGTGATGGGCTGGAGTCAGCTTCAAGCCATGTGCCCCTTCCCAGCAAGTGGGGACACTGAGCACAGGGACACCAGTGATGGGCACTGGGTCACTGATGGGTTTGCCTCCCCAAGCCGCCTGAGTTTGTCTCAGGACCCTGAGCAGGGCTGCATGGGGACATTGTGACACCCCCCTCCATACATCCTGTCCGTAACCCCAGGATGCTGCTGACCACCCTCTGCCCTGCTTGTATGCATCTGAAAACATCCTTAGGGTAGGATTGTCAGTCCTGTGACCTGTTCCCCACACCACCCCAGGGGTTTGTCTCACTTCCAGCTCTCCAGGCTGCCTTGCTCATGATTTCGAGAAGCTTCGGTGGCTCCGTGCACACAACGGCCACGTTTCCTGTGCAGCCTTGGGTCCCATCCCCAAGCCCAGATGTGTGGCTCCACAGCTGTCACTGCTGAATGAGCCCAGGCAGCTCCAGCAAGGACACCAAACCCATTTGCAGGAGGTGATCCAGGAACAGCAGTAGCTGTTTAAAATCACTTCTCTATTTTCGTCCAAGTGATGTGAGCAGCCTCATAAGAAGCACGTAGCAGGAGCAGGAAGGCAGCTCCGATGCTTCAAAGCACCACATTTCTACTGAGAAATGCACAGGCTAAGCCACAGAGAGAGAAGGGATGGAACACAAGTGCTCAGGTGGCCGTGTGGTTAGGATCACAGGGTGTTTGTGGCCACAAATGAGCTCAAACTAATTTTCCAAAAAGTTTCTCATCGCTATCTGCATATTGCTTGGCTGGGAAGTTAAAGCTGTTTCAGAGAATTCACCGTGAATCTCTCCAGCTGCACATTTTCATTCTGCCTAACCCAGGATTAATTGGGTTTGTAGTTGCGGCTGCGGGAAAGCTCTGATGTCCTCCGCTACAGTTTTACTCTAAAGTTTTTTTGCAACTCTAATTCCTTGCTTACATTTTGAACAGCAATTCCTTGTTATTTTTAGTCCTTAAACATTACAAACATACAGGAAACACGACACCTACAGAAGTTGCCCCTGTGCAAAATTATGAATGATTCAAAAGTGCTGCTGCAATTGCCAACCTCTTCTTTTCTAAAAAGCTTTTGTAATATTAATGGTACGGGACTGGCTTGCTCCTGAGTGGTGCAGAACACCCACGATAAATTAACTGATGGACCCTGAGTTTACCCCCAGTGAATTGGACAGAAAAGCACTGGGAGTGGGATATGACAAGGGACACCCACCCTCTACCCTGTGCTCTGCTTCCAGAGGGCCATCCTGTGCTTCTGCCTCAGTTTCCCTCACAACATCGCTCTTGGGCTTTGGAAAACAGAAATATTTTCACCAAGGGAGCTCTGTCTTTTCTCATGCTCAGCCTAACAGCTTTAAAGGATTGGATCAATTGATTTGCTGCTGGTGGCTCACAATACAGGTGTTCAGCTTCCTGTGTGCATTTAAGTCAGAGCGAGGACACTCGCTGTAGCTGTTGCACGGAGGAGCCTCTGAAGAGCTATTTGGTGACTGGGGGATTTATATTTGTACAATGGCCTCGCTGTAGAGTTAGATGAGCTACTGACATGGCAGTACTTATAGTCTATAAAACAGCAATTATGCTTGTTATTAGATCATCCCATTTACAGCCTGAATCCTTTGCCTATGGTGCATGCAAAGCAACCCAGTGACTCTCCGAATGCTGGGCTAATCTGTACTAATCCATTATGTAAATCACCAGGACAATAACCAGAGACAAATGTTACATGTCTTAGAAGCACCCGGCTTTCCTTAACGAAATTTGACCCACAGAAATTATGGTTCAGTCTGCAGATTGCTGGGAGGACTGTGTGTGGGAAGAACATCTGCATTTTACAATTTGTAGATGCAGTTTGAACCCCTGGGGCAGCTCCTAATCTCAATCTTTTTATGGGGCTGCTGCTGAATTGCTCCCTGTACATACAGCAAAGTGCCTGAACTATTTGAAACAGGGCCCCATCCCCAAACAAGTCATTTTGAAGCAGGCGTGGTCACCTGGGTGCCATACTCTATACACTGAGTCCTTCCAAAATGTGTTCTTTGTGACCAAGACATTAGGAAAATCTTGGGGAGAATAAAACTTAATCAGTACTGTTGCAGGTCAGGAGAGCATGTGTATTTTTCTTACTTAAAGCCACTCGTGACATCTTTGGGTAGCAGCAGCAAGCAGAGGCAGAGATCTTGAAAGGTGAGCAGAGCACACAGGGGATCAGAATAAGTCACCCAGCTGCAGAAAGAGCAGGTCTGATGGTCTATCCTGCTCCTGGACACAGCACATCTGGCTTGGATGACTCTAGAGAAGCCCAGGTGACCCTAAGGGTATCACTAAAGGAGTCTACACTGCCTGGTTATCGCTCCTTCTTGCAGCTCTTAACAGGAGTATAGATATTCCTTTTGGATCCCTTATCATGGATTTGTCATTATTGATTCTTTATCCCAGTACTCCTTGTTACAGATATTGAAGAGATAACCACTGGAGGACATTCTCTTCTCTGCCATGAGGTCTGGCTATGATCCATGAAGATCTGGAGTGTCCTTTGGTTTTACACCTTGTTCTCCTGTCGCAGCAGGGAGAAGCAAAGCCACAAGGGGATGCCAGATAGATTCTCATCTCTGCCTGGATTTCTGCTCCTTGGGAGAGAATCTGGGCTGTGGCAATGAATATTTTAAAATGTGGTGCTTAGGAATCCCAATGGCAACATGTTTTAGCATTGAGCTTCAAAGCAAATACAGATATGGCTGTGTGTCTGTGCTCTTAACTGTCTATCGGCATTTCCAAGCTCTGCTAGCAGAACTGCTAGACTTTGCATGATCTGCAAGATATAGATGGGCTCTTCCTCCCCCCCACCATCTTTTTATTCAAATAAACCTTAGGATAATTACATGCAAAAATCCTGTGCTACTGCAATGTTGATATTGCACATTTAGAAATCATTGCAGAGGGGATGCATGTAGGCAGAGCCATAAGGACGGTGGCAGCTGGCTGCCAGGCTGGCACGTAGCGATTTGCCGACAGTCACAGTGGAGCCTCGATGGGTCCAGACGCTTCCCACAGTCTCACACTTTGCTCGAACACCAAATTTGCCTCCGTGCTTGAGGTACCCACGTGTGCTTATCCCTTCCATGCATTGCAGAGGAGAGGCATCTGCGAGTGCCTCGGCAGCAGCGCTGGGACTTATTTTAAGCAAACCCATCTGACTTTGCTCTGGAGCAGATGAGAAGTGCCAGGCAGCCAGCGGCAGGGCCCAGGATGCTGCTCAGGACCAAAGCCACCCACACCATGCAGTCCAGCTACAGGTGTCTGGGTGTGCTGGCAGCCCCGAACCCTACCGCAGGGCTGTCCAGCCCACCTCTGCCTTCAGCTGGGCTCTCCCCTGACTTTACAGGCTTACATTACCAAAATGGAATTGTCTAGAGCCTGATAAAAAAGCCCTGAGACTTGTGGCGTTTGCATGGAGGCAGACAAACAAGAGGCCATGCCTCCTGAAGCTGTGGTTGGAGACCAGGACATCTCTGGCAGCTCCAGACCCACTTGTGAGAGCCTGCAGCCCTGGGCCAACCATCAGGAGAGCCCAGAACCCCAGCTCACAATGGGGACACACACATTTGGGTGCCTGTGAGCAACCATCACCACCTGGGAAACAACAGTGTCCTAAACTGGATCCATGGTCCATGCCCACTCCTCCTCACCCTCATGCCACCAGCAGCCCAGAGCACCCATGGCTGAGTGGATGCTTTAATTGACAAAAAGGTCACCAGCATCTTGGTTGGTACCAGCACTGGTGTGGCCAGCAGGACAAGGACAGTGACCATCACCCTGTGCTGGGACCTGGGGAAGCCAGACCTCGAATCCTGGGGTCAGTTTTGGGCCCTTCACACCAAGAAAGGCCTTGAGGTGCTGGAGCGAGTTGAGAGAAGGGAACGGAGCTGGTGAGGGGCTGGAGCACAAGTGTGATGGGAGCGGCTGAGGGACCTGGGGGGTTCAGCTGGAGAACAGAAGCTGAGGGGAGACCTTCTGATCTCTGAACTGCCTGAAAGGAGCTTGGAGCCAGGGGGGTCGGGCTCTGCTCCCCAGGAACAAGCACCAGGAGCAGAGGAAACGGCCTCAAGTTGCACCAGGGGAGGTTGAGGTTGGATGTGGGAACAATTTCTTCCCCAAAGGGCTGTGGGGCATTGGAACAGGCTGCCCAGGGCAGTGCTGGAGTCACCGTCCCTGGAGGGTTGGACAGACGGACATGAGGTTCTCAGGACATGGGGCAGTGCCAGGGGTGGGTTATGGTTGGACTTGACAATCCTGAGGGTCTTTTCCAACCAAAATGATTCTCTGATTCTATTTATGCTCTGTGGGCACATTGTGGAAGGAGGCAGGAGGACAAGCTCACCTGCAGCCCCACTTTCACCTCCACCCAGAGTGTTCTGAGAGAAATACAGCTGGGCTGTGCAGGGGAAGGATGTGATGGATTCCAGAGAAGAGCCCTGGGGGGTGAGGCTGGAGGAGGCAGGAGAGCAACCTGCAAAAGCACCGAATATTTTCATAGGGAAAAGCGGCTTCGTTATTTACGCCACTCATCAAAAAGCCACAGAGATGTAGGAAACCTGCTGTGCCACAGAAGTGGTGACGGGCCAGCCCTCCTGCTGGGCTGAGGCTGCTTCCCTCCGCACAGCCAAGGGCACAGTGCTGTCGTCATCTCGGGGTTTGATTTCGCTGGTAAAAGTAACTTTCATGCCAGATAGGGCTTCTGTGAGGATTTTTTTTTTTCACCTGGGCCAAATTTTCAAAAGTTCTCCTAAAAAATAAAAAACAAGGGAACAAAAGATGAAGACCTCTTAGGGATAATGCTGGAGACTTTGTAGTGTTGAACAAAACAGGTTTTGAACAAAACAAACACAAAACAAACAAGCGAACTAGAACTCAGTTTTAAAATCTGCACATGGTTTCTTGCAGAACCCTGCAATTTTGTTTCCTTTTTTTTTTTTTTTTAATTAAACTTTTTTTCTCCCTACAAAATAAACAAAAGATCCAGAGGAAATTGTGCAAGTTATCCTCTAAAATTACTGGAAATAAGCATTTGCTTTTTGGTGACTGGTTTTGTAGCATCTTCCACCAGAAAAACAGGCAGATCTTCCTAGGACATCTGCATAGACTTGGCTCCATGCAGCTTCCAGCCGATCCTGTTTGTCCTGTGTGTGGGTGATGAAATCATTAGGAATCCCCCAAAATTGGCACAAATAAGCCATAGATAGGGGATGAGAGAAGGAATACCCAAAGGGTGGGTATTCCCATGGTAAGAGCTGGAGCTGGCAGGTGCCCTTAGTCTTGTCCAGCCTGTTTCTCTAACCCCACTCCCTGTGGGGCAGGGATTTGCTCTATTTGCACTATTATTTCAGTGATCCCAGCACAACTGCCCAGTGGTGCCATCCTGCCCATCCCTGCGGCTATTTGCCCTGCTCTCAACAGCTTTTCGCAGTGGCTGGATGGCCTCTTACAGCTCCTTAAATCATAGAATCACCAAACAGTTTGGGTTGAAGGGACCTTCCCAGCTCCCCCAGTGCCCCCCCTGCCATGAGCAGGGACATCTCAGGGACAGCTCAGGTTGCTCAGAGCCCCGTCCAGCCTGGCCTGGGTTGTCTCCAGGGATGGTTCATCTACCACTTCTCTGGCCAACCTGGGCCAGCCTCTCACCACCCTCAGGGCAACAATTTCTTCCTCATGTCCAGCCTGAATCTCCCTCTTTTAGTTTAAAACCATCACCCCTTGTCCTATCACAACAGGCCCTGGTGAAAAGTCTATCCTCACGTTTTTTATCGGCCCCTTTTAAGTCTGGAAAGGCCACAATAAAGTCTCACCAGAGCTTCTCTTCTCCAGCTGAACACCCCAGCTCTCTCAGCCTGTCCTCCCAGCAGAGCTGTTCCAGCCTTGGATCATTTCTGGGGCTCCTCTGGCCCCTCTCCTGCAGGTCCATGTGTGTCCTGTGCTGAGGGCTCTGTATCAGTCTTTCAGGTTATAGAGCAGCTACACAGAGAAATTGCACTGGAAAAGATGCACTTTGTAGACAAGATCTGGATTTGGGGACTCATTCACTGCTCCCTGCATGGCAGCGAGGTCTGTGGTGGGAGCCCCGGCTGCAGGTGCATGCTGTCCCAGTGCCTGCAGATAACACCTCCTCATGCTGAACAACTGAATATGGCTTCGGGACTTCGGTCACTTGTGCTTTGATCAATGCTTTAAAAAGCATCTGTGTGTGCACATATATAAATATTATGATCACTTTGCAGCTGTTCTGGGTGGATTTTGAGGGCTTCATCATACCTGGTTGTGACTTTCTCCAAGTCCTGCATGCAGTTACGTATTTGTTTCTGTTCAATTAGCTATAAGGAGATAAGACAGGTATCACTAACATTTAAACGGAGCAGAAGAAAACAGCAATTTGCATAAATTAATTAAGAGACTGACCTTGTTCCCCACAACTCCTCAGAGAGCGAGTGAAAAACCCCAGTTTATTAAGTCAATACTTAGTTTGACACCTGGATCAAGCTTTACCCAAATCAAACGACAAAATTAATCCACAGCAAAATGCACCACAAGTCCCCACACTTCAGTCATTTATTTTTTAAGCTATCCCAGCAATTTATTTTTAAACATATCAGTACGTTATGTTCCATGACATTTCACATCTACAAAAACACCATATGTATTGGCAAGTGATTACTCATTGAAAGTGCCATATCATGGATGCAAGTGTATCTGGCAGCTTGGGTTTTCTCCACCTCTTTTGGGTCTATGCCCTTATTGTTTCATGGACACTTTCTCATTGGGCAAATGGGCTGAATGTCTCTTTTATCCCATGCTAAAGATATATACGAATTTTCTGTGGGCATCGTGAGATCACACCTTCATTCTGTGAGCTGTGGAGGGTGGTGGGCATGGTCTACCAAAATTCACTGCTGCCTTGTGTCACTGAAGATGTCCCTGGAAGGCGGTGCCATCCCACCTGGCCCCAACATGCCAACAGCAGGTCCTCCCCACTCTGTGCCATACCCCTGCCATACTTTCCTCAGCCACTCTGCCAAATATCTTCGCTGCGTCTACGGCTTTAGTGCGGTTGAAGACATTATTCACTGTAACTCAGTGATCATTTCAGAGCCATCCCTTGATGCTCACAACCCACAGGCAGTAACTTTAATAACAGAGCTGCAAACCTCCACCACTAGCTGTCTCATGGCTGAGTTGACAAGAGCAAATTGGTCTGAAATATCCAGGTTGTAGGGAGACAGAAACCAAGCTGCTTTATTACTAGCGGGGGCTGCCGAACTGCGTGTAGGCTTACTCAAGCTGGGCTAAGTTTCTTCAGTGTCGAGATCTCCTTCCTCTTCAGGAAGCTGCTATGATACATTTTCTCCCTGCAAATAATTTATCCAAGTAAGTCTCTAGGTAAATTATTCCAAAGATAAATCTGGAAATAGTTATGATATTGGCCCCCACCCTGGGAAGTGCCTGAGCAAGAAATGTCCTCACACTTTGCGCACCTTTGGCACATCTCCGTTTATATTGCTGGCCCAGCTGTTGAAAGGGAATAGCAGAAAACAGAAGTAAGGGACTGTTTAGCATATCATCATGAATAATAGACAGTATGAAAAAATGAATCCAGGTGCTTGAAGACAGAGTATAAACCGTAATTAAAACCTACCAATGCTGCTATGACAGATGGTACAACGCGTACCCTGAAAATTGTCCATGAACATTTATTTAATATCTGAGAACACTAACTGCTTGCAGGCTGTGGTGCTATTACTGGATCACAACTTTATCAATGACATCCAGGAAGAAATTCTCTGGATTGCCTCATGATTCCCATAAAACCCACAGACCATCACGTAATCTGATGCAAGGAAGACCAGGTTCATCACGGATATACTGATGTGGATGCAAATAGAATACCCAAGGCAATATACTTTGCAAGGATATTAAAAGTTAGCATGCAAACATGACTGGAAAAATCATAATAAAGTGTTTCGTGTTGTTGTAGGAATATGTTCTGGTATTTTGAAGTGGGATTTGCAGTCCTGGAGTGGGATAGCGTGTTCAGCAGCACTGACGTGAAGAGGTTGCTTAACCTGTTCCTCGTTCCAGCTTTTAAAAGGCAGCACAAGGACAACTTCTACGCGTCCATCATTCTGCCTTTGTGCAGGCTACAGAGGGAACCGAATTCTTCTGCTTTCCTGCTAATATTGCTTCTGCTTTCAGAATTAATTTTCTGGTGCATATTTCTCCCTCGTCCATCTCTGCCACTCTGCTTACAGCTTTTATGTTATTTTTGCTGGCTTTGGTGAGTCAGAGCAGCTCTGTAGCTCGTGGGTAGCAATGCCGAGAGTCAGACCGTCCCTGGGGAGCACCTGGGCTTTGCCGGCAGCTGGAGAAGCCTCTCGCGCGGGGCCAGCTCTGCAGAGCAATGCTCTGCAAATGTTCCTGCTATTTGTAATCAGCCGCGGTTGTCACACTTTGATATTTGTTCTTTATAAGCACTCCTGCAGAGCTTGCCAACAGGAATGTTTTCTACACAAAGATGCAGCAGCATGTGTTTCAGACATGAATTTCGAACTTATGAGTATGCACGCTGGAAACCTGAGGAGTCTGATGTGATTAAGGAGCAGATCCACATCACATGGCTTGTTTGCAGTCAAAACAGTTCCAGTTCTGAATTATGAAAATCATTAAGCCCAAGTGTGGTCAGCCGGCAGCTGCTGGCAGAGGCACTTGTCCCCACACCCAGGTTCACCTCGGCTTTAATCTATTCCCCAAACAGGGCCAGCTGAGCAGGCAGGGCGATGTATGGAGGACAAAGTTATTCGGCACAGCAAGGTGAGGTTAATAAAACCCCACACTGAGGAGAGGAAAGCTTTAAGGTCTCTGTCTGCAGAAGAGATGATCACAGCCCTGTGGGATGCTCTGCCTGGAGGAAATGCTGAGGAAGGCCCAATGAGGTCATGATAGTTGCCCATAATCATGCTTGGGTTTAAAAGTAGGATGGAGATTTCTTGTCACAGCCTAATCTGGCAGCTCTCATCTAAGACCAGCACTGGACCCCAGGCTGACCCTCCTCAGAGCTTTTCTCAGCATGCCTAGCCTTGCTACAGCAAAGGCACCACTACCTCTGAACATCTGGGTGTGGAAGCCCTCAAAGCAGAAAAAACTGCAATGTGCTGTGATTAAATGGTGGAGAGAAAGAAAAGCCATGTTCAGTAGCACAATGCTGGTTGAGCCAACATGGAAAATGACCCTACCGTGCCTGTACTGTTCAATAGGAAAAGAAAAATAATCTCTCTCCTAATCACTTTGATCAGCTGGCAACATCTCGGCATTTCAGCAGAGAAAGGTGTCCTTGAGAAGCATAAAATACCCAGTTAATATCTGGTAGAAGGGTCAACCAACAGCAATAAGGACTCAGCTGAGCCTGATGTCCTTCACCGGGCAGCGTACACAGCCACACAACCTGCCGTGACGCCTCTGCAGGGATTTGCTCTGGTTCTTGGAGATAATACTGAAAACAATCCAAGTGAAACAGTGACCAGGGAGATCAGATCAGTACTGTGTCTGTAACTTAAAATAGGGAAACTAACCATGGCAGAACCTTGATGTCAACTAGAGCCATTGGAGGTGCCCGCAAAGTCCCCAGTCAGCAAGGATGGCTTGTGCTCCATGTCCCCAAATGGATCTGAGTTACAGTTGGGTGGTAGTTCCCGCGAATCTGCAGCTTTCTGGCACCATGGGCCAGAGCCAGGATAGGATCCCTGAATGCTTCAGCAAGGCTAACTTGTGTTCTAGTGCCCAGTATCCAAACTCTGTGAAAGCTGAATTGCTCCAGGTGCTGTTTTCTCTGTTAGTTCCCCACACTCAGGTGTCTGCAGGGTGTGTGTACCGTGCCATGTTTGCAGCTCAGTGACAGCCCCAGCACAGGATGCTTTGGAACAGGAGTGAAGGTGATGGATTGCTGGGGGACGTGTGTTGCTGCTGAGCCTCTGTTCCCCCTGCGTAGATCTACGAGGGACTGGAGCAAGGAATTAATCTGGACTCCTACCAGTGAGCAGCAGTTTAGGAAGCTGCATCTCCATTTTGCTTGTCGCAGATCGCAGCTCCAGCTGAGACACAGCTGCTGTACAGGTGCTGCCTCTCCTCCCCCGTGCCACTGCAAGGCTCCAATGGAAAAGGGCAAAGTAAGAGCTTTCTCACACCCAGATCCCCGCCTCAGCTCAGTGCTGGCATTTAGCAGCTGTAGCAATGGTTTTGAGGACCGGCTGCCTGTCAGCTGCTCATCTCTGGCACTGAGCAGAGAGGTCCTATCTTGGCCATGGTATGTGGCCACCCTTAGTGCGTGTCTCCTGCAGTGGGAGACACCACCAGGCACATGGGGCTGGTCACTGAGTCAGCACGCGTGATACTGGGGCCATCTTCATAGTTCTCTGTTTCATTATTTCTATGTTGGCCACAACGAATGATGGGCTCTTCAGATCCTGCCCATGAGTCCTTAAGTCCTCTCCAGCCCCAGACTGACCACAGACGGAGCTCAGAGAACCCCTGCCATATAACGGCTGCTGCAGTTGCTGAGCTGGCTGTGTCTTGGCCAAGGCTAACCAGCCATCTCTTCACGCTCATCCCACATCAGTCTGCTGCTTACTCATGAGCTTTAGAAATGCTGAGATGGAGACAGAAGACAAATCATGGGCCATTATGCAGTTATTTCTCTTCTCTTGACTACCTAAAAAATGGTGCCTTCTGATGCCTACCACTCATGCAGGAACTGTGAAGCTCTAGAGAGCTGAGTATCAGCACTTGTCTCCTCTGCTCAGTTACGGTAACCAGAAGACAGGTGGACTACATGTGGAGCTCTGGGGACAGAGTCTTGGAAACAGCATCACAGACTTTTGACCAGTTTAATTCTGCATTTCAGCCCCTGGAAATATCTACAAGAAGGGAAAATTGTGGGAAAATCTGACCGAGTTGCTGTGTTTGGTTGCTGGCACATACTTCTAATTAATTTCTTCACTGCCCTACCAAAGCAAAGCTCCTGTCCAAGATCAGAGCAGCTTTCTGCTGAAACTGCTCAGAGCTGGGATGTGTGCCATGCTTTCCTCGGTCTGAGGACCCCAGCGACTCCTGCGTCACTGGCCTGAAGATACCAGCGGGGATCTGAAAACAAGCCCTGCTCAGCACTGCTATCAGCCAAGCCTGCCTGTTGCTTTCTGGGCCAAACGATCTGGGAGCAAAGGCTGCAGGGCAGCCTGGACTCTCACAGGCGAGAGCAGAGGCAGCTGTGGACTGGTGGTCCAGCTCAGATGCCAGCCCCTGCAGGTGTCATCTGAGGTAGGATCAGACATGCGCATCTTTTGCGCTGGTGATCAGTCCGAGAGTAACATGGCCGGTGCTGTCCCTGATAGCAGGTGCACAGCCATGGTTGTGAGAACAGCTTGCACAGTCTGGAGGTGAAGTGGTAGCTCGCTGTTAGGCAACCCACTTTATTGAAGAACAAACTGATTGCAGAACAGCTTGCTTGCCCCAAGTCATGGAGTTTACTGCCTTGTCCCCCACAGCCACTGTATTAGGAAAGCAAGGTCAGCCTGGCATCTTCTCTGTGTAGACAGAGCAGGCAGAAGACCTTTCCTTCAGTTCAGTTGTGCTCCCTGGCATTTGGACTTCCGCATGTCCAGATATGACAGAGACATTGAGAAAGCCACCCAGACTGGAGCAAAGCTGCATGAAGCACATCTCAGCATCATCATGAGCAAAAGCCTCATCCTACTCCAGGAACAGTCGCAGCCGCTGTGTAGGAGGTACCAGTTGCTGAGAAACCACCTCCTCACCATGTAGTCTGCAAATGAGAGTTATTCTGAGATACTTTACCTAATGGTCTTCATCATTCAAGTGAATACCTACTAGAAAAAAATGTCTGTACTAGATACAAAGCTTCTGTCTAACCCAACTGTTACTTCTTTTCCTGCTAGAGTAACTCCATGGCTGGAGCTCAGCAATCAAAACCAGTTTTTCCTTCTCCATCTTGCTTTTCTTACTTCTTCAAATTAGTGGAGCGGCTGTGTGCTTTCAACGGAGTTGCCAGAGAAAAAGGCCACCCATTTTTCCCCATTAGCTTGGCAGGGTATGGGAGCCAGCCCTGGAGTGAGGTATCACCCCACCTTCCCCCAAGCTGGGACTAGGGGAACGTATGGAGAGGGTGAAGCTCAAGTTTTGTTCTCCACACGCTGATACTTCATTTTGCATGCTCCTTCACGAAGGCAACAAGGCAAAGCAAATGAGCCTTGATAGCCTTACCAAATGAGTTATCATCTTGGCAGTTTATCCCCCGTTCCCCTTCATGGGTAGCTGCTTTCCTTAGAGGGAGGGATGAGAAGTCTTGATTCATGCAGGCAGGCAATGCTAGATGAAACATCAGATCATGGTGACACAGACAGGACCCTCCTGCCCTTCTGTCCCACAACATCCCACAGCCATGACATGTTCCATGAAGGAAAACCGCTTGGATGCCGTGCCAAGACACCCATTTATTCACAGCACTGAGATGTATCTCCCCAGACATTTTCCCTTTCCTAAAGAAAAGTAAAAGGACATTTAAACTACTAAATCTGTTTTTTCGAGAACTAAAATGATTAGGCATTTCAGTGGAAAATATTCCAAAGGCCGAACAGAAATTAAATAGGGTTTTCATACAACCAGCCCCTGTCCATAGATGGGTAATTGCTCCTGCTAACACTGCCTGGTCCTGTCCCTGTGCCTGGTGATTGCAGACCAGAAGCACAACTCTGGTCTGATCCAAACTCTTTCCAGCCATGCTTTCCACACTCCAGTGTCCTGCCACAGGCTGTGTCCTGCAAACATCATTCCCCGAGAAGACCTGCTCCCTCCTTGGGGACAGGCACGCTGTCCCCTCCTCCCGGCATGCTCAGCCAGACCAGATGTCTTGAGGAGGGTGGCACATGGAATGTGCAAACAGACACTGCATGTTATCCACTGCTCATTATCATCATCTTAATGACACAAGGGACCTGCCGCTGGTGCAAAGCCTCCAGTTTGCATCCTGCATGGCTGGCCCTGTTGAGGTATGACTGGAGCTGAAGGGAAGGTGGAAGCATTGCAGAAGGATTAAGCAGCCAAATCTAGTTAGCCGGTTATGCATCGAGGGCTAACAAAACCATAACCCTGCCAGAATCATCGCAGAAGCTCTAGAACAATAACAGAAATGGGGCTGAGCAATGTGTTGCATCTCTGTGTGCATTTTGTAGGGGTTGCTTTTGTCCTTATGTTGGGAGAGAGGGTGAGTCTCTCTTGCATCAAATTTAGGACTCTACCCAGCAAACTCTTAGTGGGTCTATACCCCCAGCTCAGAAACACCAGATTTGCAGGCTCAGCCTAGGGCTGGGCACGCTGGCAAAGTCAGAGTGCTGGTGTGCTGCTGCCCCATGCCCATGGGTGTCCGTCTGTCAGGCATGGGTGGCAGCAGGCTGCTCTCAGCGGGATGACGAGCATGTGAGGACCCAGCGGCACGGCCTGATGTGCAGGCAGAGGGGCCAGTTTGCCTGCAGCCTGGAAAAGCCTCCAAGAGCACGAGCAGAAACAGAGGCGTGAGGGTCATGGGGGTTGTGAAACACTTCTGACACCAACACAGATTGACTCCTGGGTTGAAAACCTGGATCTGGTTTGAAAGCCTGAATTGAAGTGTGGCTGTGGGGCTGACCAGGCTTCACAGATGTCAATGCCTAGGTTATAACATCCATCCATCCATCCATCCATCCATCCATCCATCCATCCTTCATCCTTCCATCCACCTGCCTCACACCACAACCTTTCTCCTATTTCTCCTGTCTCGCTCCTTCCATCCTTTATGCATTTTCCTCCTTTCCTCCCCTCTCTGTGTTTCCGATCCCCAGCCCAGGCTGCAGCAGTAGCGGCAGAAGTGAGGTGGAATCAGCTGCCCGAATCGCGGAGCAGCAGGGAGCTGACACATCAATCACAGCTCTGCTGTTGGAATTAATGAGAGCGCCACAGGTTCGGGCTGTCACTCACTACCCTCACTTTGCTGCTTCCATATGGCTGCCAGCCGACAGCCTCACGCTTCCCAATCTCTGCCAATTACAGCCTCAGCACTCCCAACCTCCTTCTATTAGTCTCACAGCTTCATTATTCTAATTAAGCCAAACAAGCTGAGCCCTCCCTTTTTCACTGTTGATGCATGTCCCTTGCATGCATCAGAGCCATGATGCAGCAAACCCCTCACTGGGCACCTTTGGAGAAGAAAAAAACAGCTAGATGGCACAGGAGCATCAGGTTATCTTCTCCCCCCGCCGCTTCTCTGGTCCTTTCTCCCTTAGCTGGGCAGCGGGTGGAAATGTCCCTGTTTGGCATAAGTCTCAAAGAGGCCCTTTCTCATCAGAGTAATTGCAGGCAAGTCTGGCTGATCTCAGCCAGCCTGGCCTCCAAAAATAATTAGTTAGGGGATCCTTCAAAGCTAGATTACATTTCCTCCTTTTTTTTTTTTTTGAGGTCTGCCTTCTGCCCAAAGAGATGGGAACAAGCACCATGTGGGCAGGAGCCCATTGGGAAGGAAGGAAAGTCACCACTCTCCTAGCCTGCTGATCGTGGTGAGGAAGGGTTGGCACTCTCCAAGATACCACCATGCCCTGTATCCCTAGGTAGACCCCCCCCAGTTTTGCTCTGCCTCCCATAGCCTTCTTGCTGGGTGATAATGAGCTCTCTGGGCAACAAGTGGTCATGACTCCAGAGGAGGGTTAGAGCAGAAACCTCAGCCATCAATGGGGAGGCGGAGCAGAGCCTGCCACGCTGATAGCTAATATATTTTGTAACAGCAGAGGGTTTTGAGATGAGGAAGAAATTGTTGGCCCTGAGGGTGGTGAGGGCCTGTCCCAGGTTGGCCAGAGAGGTGGTGGATGAACCATCCCTGGAGACATCCCAGGCCAGGCTGGACGGGGCTCTGAGCAACCTGAGCTGGTGAAGATGTCCCTGCCATGGCAGGGGTGGCACTGGGGGAGCTGGGAAGGTCCCTTCAACACAAACCCTTGATTCTGTGATTCTCTACTCTGAAGTTGTATTGCTTAACACTGAGTGAGTGGTCTCATCTGTCTTTCTTCTGGCAGGAATGAAGGGCTACAGGGGGCACCCTTGGAAACAAGGAGGACACAGGTCCTTGCACAGGATCCCCACTCCCTCACCAGCATCTCCTTCACTCCTGGGCTGGACTGGCACACACGGACATTCCTAGAACTGTCTGAGCCGAAAATGAAGATGGTTGGGTCTGCTGGAAGGGATGACGTAGAGGATGCTCTATGCAGCCTGTGGATGTAACCAGCCATAATCAATCCTGTATCACTGACCTGGCCAAACGCGGGTGGCAACAGGACTTCACAGGTCTAACTCCATCCATTCTGGGTCTCCTGCTACTGTAGAGATGTTGATAGACCCACCCATGGATGCATCCTCCACCTGGTTCATAGAGGTCCTGGATTTTAGGCACCTGCAGTGACAATAAGCTGGTCCCCACTGGCAGGGGATGGGCTCCTCTGTGGATGTCTCAGCAGCTGGCACTGGGGATTTGCTGACCTTTGAATCCCTGAAATCGCTTGCTCTCAGCGTTGCTCCAACCAGCGCAGCCAAGAGATGCAGCTGCTGGGTGGCTGCCAAAGCAGAGCCTGAGCTTCAGCCGAGGTAGGAAAATGCCTCCTGCTGCTCATGCTCGGGGGTGGAGAAACAGCAGCGATATTTCTCCATCTCTCCTCCCCTCCACGCTCCCTGACACTGAGCAGCATTCAGAAAAGCCTTTGTAAACAAGGCGATGCTGTCTGCATTAAGACAGGGCTTACATTTTTTTTTAAATAAATAATTTTTTTCCCAAATTTTGATCTACATTTTTCAAAAAGATTGATCCCTAATTTTACCTCCCATTTGCTAAACAACCCTGGTTTGTTTGTAACTTCTGCAATGTGTCTTCTCCCACAACATTCAGATGTAGAAGCCCGAAGCTTCCCAGGAAAATTTGGAATGGTTTATGTCAATACAATCCAGAATATTTTGAAAAAATCCCCAAATTTCCCCAAATTACTTGTTGTCCCATTCTCTCAGATGCCTCCATCAACTGCTCTGAGCCTGAGCTCAACACCTGCCCTGACTCCACCAGTATCACACAGCCCAGCTCTTCCCTGTCCCCTGTTCTGTGTCACCACTATGGTCACCCCTGCATATCTCCTGCCCGGCTGTGCTCCCTGACTGACACAACCGTGCTCACAGCCCCAAAGGCCACGCTGGTGCCATGTCCGTGACCAGGCACAGGGCACCATGGGGCTGCAGATGGGGCTGACACTGGCACACGTGGCAGAGCCCTTGACCCCATGGTGGTCCTGCTGCCACCTGCCTCCGCGAGCCTGGCAGGTAGAGGGGGACGTGAGTAGCAGAGACAGGTTGGCTATGACACTGTTCACATTTTCCCAATGAGTTATTACCAGGTTAAAGGGTTGTGATAGTGCCAATATCCCAAGCTGGGTTATTGTGTTATTAATGTGCGGCTGTCGCTGGCTATTAGCACTGTGATCAATCCCTGGTGACAAGGGCTGCTTAGCCTGTCACACTTTGTTTTATCTTCCATTCTTAGACTTTTACTAACTCACAAATTGCTAATCCAATCTCCTGTAACCCAGTTAGGGGAGGACATTGTCTCTGTGCTGCTCAGACACAGGAGCTGGGGCTCTGGGAGAGGACATGCTATGGCAGGGCAGGCATGTGTTTCTCGGGGTGACAGAAGTGTGTGTTGGCTGCAATAAATATAAATGTGTGTGGTGTGGTGAGGGCATTTAAAGCATGCTACTGCCCCGCCTCTTCTAAGAAACTCTCCCTAAAGTGCTGGCTAAAACAGTTGCATGAAGCCAATGTGATAGTGTTCCTCAGGAGAACATCTCGCCTAGCTTTTGGTGCTGACTTACCTCCAGGTCACATCCATGTCTTTGTTGCCCCTGGCCGACCTGGGGGTGTCATCTCCATCTCCACGTGGCCCACCCCAGTGACATGAGGATTGTATTGCAATCTGTCCATGTGCCTCTGTCAGGCATCTCAGAAGCCTCAAAAGCTTTGTCACCTCCACGCTGGAGTCTTCAATGGGCAGAAATGACCTTAAAACTTCAGTCCCAAGGACGAATCTGCACTTTGGAGCAACCCATTAGAAAAAATTGGCATCTTTTCTTTGACCTCAATCTTGTTTCATTGCTCGTTTATTGGAAAAGTTGCATTTCTCTGAGTCCCTCCATTTCTGATCACTGACTTCTGCAGTACCTTCTTGTAGGAGACCTGGAGGCAAGCTGAGGAGGAGGGCTGTTACATCTCTGCTCCAACCATCAAACGTGAAGACCATGCTGCCTTAATACAGGGGCCACAAACTGCCCCAGAAAACGTTCTCAAAACACCCCACAGCCAGCAGTCCTTCTCTTGAGGCAGAGACCTGAGGAATTCGGATTATAAAATGAGTTTCTCTCATCCTGCCCATGGCAGCAGTTGAGGGTAGAAAGACAACTGACAAAGCTGGTGGATATGCTCCACTGGGACACTTGGGGTTGTGTAGGGAGTGTGGTGTGTGACTGGTGTGGCTGGCTTGAGCGTAAATGCACAGAGTAAGTGTGGGTGCCCAGGTGGGGATGACCAGGAGTTGAGGATGGGGTGGACGAGGTTGGAGTAATGCTATTGCAATAATGCCCAGGGTGTTTCCCGAGAGCCCTGCTCCCGGCCCTGGGAACATGTGTTGTTCCTGCACACGTTGTTCAGGCTGGCAAGCCAGGGATCTTGCTGCAGTTGCTGCCCACACACTTAGAAACTGCTTTTTGCTTCCTGGCCAAGACAGTTTTGTAACATCTCTGCATGCAGCAACTGCTCCTCTGCGATGGGTGAGCTGAATCCGTTTGTGCACAGCCTGGAAGTTTGCAACAGTGCCCTGAGGCTTGCAAAAGGCATCCTATCAATAAATGATAATGATTCCTGAGTGAGAAAGCCAGCGAGCAAGTTCAGGAGTCCCAGATGCTCCCAGCACACGAGGGAGAGCTCCCCGAGGACACGCAGGGGAAGGATCCAGCCGTGCTGAATGTCGGGGCTCTGGTGCTCAGCTCATGGTCTGGCAGCTGGTGTCTTGGCAGGGAGCAAAGCAAGAGGGGGAGGGATTTCCCACCAGGCATGGCCTCCCTCTGTGCAAACAAAGGTGTTGGACGTGAGCACTGAATTCTGACGGGAGGGCAGGAGGATGCTGTGTTGAGATCTAACCCCCCGGTGAGCTCATCAGCAGGACCAGGGACACTCATGGCCTTTTCTCTAGTACCTTCAGGCCTCTCCACAGATTGTGAGTCCTATTTTTAGATTTTCATATCTCAACAAGACCCTATGAAATAGCTTCAGCTGTTACCAGAGACAGGCCTGGACTTCCAGCCTGTTGCAAGAGCTGGGTAAAAACATGGGCACCAGGACGCAGTGCCAGAGCCCTGAGGCGTTTCACAACCTTTTCTTTGTTGAAGAATTGTTCTTAGTAGTGACGACCCCTCTGTGTGTTTGTGTGTCGACATATGATGTGCAAGCACCACACCATGGTGCTGCTGAATGTATTCCGGCCAGTTATTGGGAAAAAAGATAATGCCACAAAAGCACTAGAAGACCAGGCCAGTTAGCGCCAGCAGGAGGACCAGGACTGCACAGCTCTTGGTGCAGGCCTTCCTAACATGCATTAGGAAAACAAAATAACAGGCACATTCTGTTTAAACTCCTTGAGTGATAAATATGTCAAAATGCACATCGAGAAAGGTGCAAGTTCCTTTACAACTCTCACAGTCTCTACTGTCAACATCCGCATACATAAATATGAATGTTAAATATTCCAGTGAGCAAAAATTACAACACAAGGTAGGTTTCCACAGTCTTCCATGGGTGCTTGGCATAGCTGGGCAGGTAATGCTTTGTTTCCTTTATTCTGAATATCATGATGATGTGAAAACTGAGGATTTGGGTTAGAATAGATGATCTCCAGAGGTCCCTTCCAACTGTAACCATTCTGTGATTCTGTAATTTCATGTGGAAGACCAAAATAATTACTAATGTGTGTTTTGTCAACTGAGTTCATCCACTAGGCAATACATCTGCTGAGCCTAATGTAATTGTTACTTTGAGCACAACATTAACCTATTTTCTTATACCTGGGCAGGTTTTCCAGCCAGAATACTACCACTCCCTTTTCCCAAGCCAATGCACACCTTGCACACGTCCTTCACTGCATTCATAGATGTCAAAAAAGAGAAAAATCAGGGAAATTGGAAAAATAAAGTCTAATTAAAAAAAACCCTGGGCTTTCTCTGTGGGAATGGGATAAAATGGCTGTGTTGGGGGAGATTCCCAGGACTGGTCTGACTTAATGTGTTGGTGTAGATGTGGCTTCATCCTGCTCAGGCATGGAGCATTGTCCTCTGTCTTCGTAGCTGGAGATTCCAGCAATTATTTATCTTAGAGAAAGGTGATAATCAACATTCACTCCTGCTGGGCTGTGCAAGAAAGCACCATTAATAATCCAACTAGTGAGTGACTTTCCCTGCAAAACTCTGCTTGCAAAGACTAACAAAAAGGTGACAGTTCCCACCATGCTGTGCAGTGCCGGTGCCCTCCCGAGCTGAGGACATGGCATCTGGGGACCTTCCTCTCCCTGGGGAGCCAGTGCTGCTCGTGGTGCTCAGGGAAGGATGAGCACACCTGGAGCTGCGCCTGGTGCCAGGAAGGGATAACAAAAGATCTTTTTTCTCCTCCAGATTCTACAAGGTCTATTTAGGAAAACAGCTTATATGTCAGCCCTGGTGTCACGTTGGGTGTGACAAGGCCAGCGCCGTGCTTCAGTCAACAAACAGGGCTAAGCATAGTTCAAGCACTCCGTGTTCCTGCGAGCTTTTAGATCAGCTTAAACTGTTTAAGCAGCTGCACTGCAGTTTAAGATTAAGCTGGTCTTTTGAGCAATCTAAGCAGTTTAAAATACTCTAAAGGCTTAACATTATAGCCAGTTTAAGTTGCTGTAGGGGCTTAAAGCAGTGATGTGCAGCCAGTATCTTAACAGGGTTTTCTACAAAATGTGTCTTTATAGCCTGTGATAAGCCTGATGGATCAGGGTATGTGTGTTTGCATAGGGCATGTTCATCTGTCTGCCTCGCAGGCGTTTCTTTCTGACCTTGCACGTTGCTGCTCAGACACGTGTCCCTGTGCCTCTTCGCCTGGACCGCTGTGTCTGTGCCAGCTGGAGAACGCTCTTGCTTTATCTTGCCGCATCCTCTCCCAGATACACCAGATGCACCAGAAGGACTTGCTTCTTCAAAGCCTCAACCAAGGAAAAGCCAGCTCAATTTGATAAGCTACAGAAGCCCTGGCCCTTTGTCTTAAGGAAGTGTCCAAACATGGGGAAGGAAGGAGAAGAGACCTCCTGAATGAGCACTGCCTGAGGGCAGCCAGGGTCAAACAAGAGCCTGCAGAGCAGCCTAGCAGAAGGTACAACTCTCTCAGCCCCTGGTCTTGTGAGCCCTTTAAAACAGGAGCCCTTGAGATGCTGTAGAACTGCCCTTTGAGGACCACAGAGGCTAAAGGAGGCTTATGTGGCTTTAACGCTGCCTTGTGACATGTTACAGTCTTAAGGCATTTAAGTCCTTATGTGACACTAAGGGTTTAAGGTCTTACACAGCTTTAAAAGTGGCTTAAATGCTCTCTCACCTTTCACATGGGACACAGCACTCCTGGCACGAGTCAGAGGGATGGCAGTGTGTCGCTGGCACAGCAAGGGCTTTGCTCCAGCGGTGCCACCTGAGAGGGTCCCCACAGGTGCAACCTTCGGGATCTCGCTCCCATGACAGCACCATTCCCACGCTGGCCAGTAGCACACAGCCTTTCAGGCAATGGCAGTGTGGGAGCAAAATGGCACTTCCAGCTCCTCAAAGCCTTTTACTGAAAAGCAACATCATGAGCTCTGAGCATGAAGCGCCTGTTGAGATGAGGATGCTTGTCTCACCTGGGGGACCTACACCTCTACTGCCACTGGTGATGGAGAGTGTCACTTGAGGTTCTCTGGATCAAATGCATCCCCAGGGGTTGCTCTACCCTACACCTGGAAGGATCAGTGCTGGGCTAACCCCATGTTGATGACAATAACCTGTCTCTAATGCTTTTCAGATGGTAGGATGCTTCCTCACAGAGGCATCTAATGTACAGGTGCAAGTTTGGTTTATATGATGCTGTGCTTGGTACTGCCCATGCTCAGACAGGAGGGAAATGAGCCTCACAAAGTTTTTAGTAAATGTTATGAACTTCTGGCGGGATGGATGCAGGAGATCCAGAGCTCAAGAGCCCACCACCATCCTCCCACCTGAGGCTGGAACTGTTGGCTGCAGGAAACATATTGCTTAGGGTTTGGTGGGTGGTGTTTGTGTGACCTGCCTGTCACCATGCAACAATTGCCCCCCAACTGTGTGGGATCCTATAACCATCAAGACAGACAGATGCTTCCAGACTACTTTTCCTCCACTGCACTGGAGGTGTTCAAGGAAAGCCTGGTAAAATCCCTCTCTTGAGTCCTCTAAATCTCACTTTAGATTATAGAGACAGCCCAGATGACTGTGATATCTGCAGATGAGCATGGGCCTCTGTGCTTATTTTGCAACCCAGCAGACAGTAAGGTGAGGTGGGTTTCCCATGTCCTGTCCCACCTCGGTCCCCAGATGTTGACCCAAAAGCTGAGTTTGAATGCCCCCTCCCTGGACTGCACCTAGACAACATTCTTCTCTTTGAAAAGCAAAATCACCCTCTGAAAGCAGTCATGGCTTTAGAAACCCAGTGCTCGGGGAGGTTTTACCCACTGATCAGTCGCTGTTCAGGTCATGACAGGAGCAGGCGCCAGCTCCATCAATGGGGATGCACAGGCAGAGCAAGCTCCAAGGCCAAGCTGGGAGCCAACGCCAACGTCACGCTCAGGGCTCTGTGCTGTCCGGCCAGACATCGGAGGTGACAGGTGTCAGCTTTGATACAGCAGCTGGTGAGCTGATACCCCGTCGTGTGAGCTCGGGGGGAAGCACATCTCCTAGGCCAGGAGCATTGAGTGAGGGGTCAGTGACCAGGCTGGATGGTCTACCTGCAGCTCAGGGCCTTGCACTCCACAATGCCTTCTGCAACTTTCATTTCATTGGTGTACAGTCCTAGCCAGACCCTCCAAAGGGGATGCATTAATGCTGAGAGATCGCACTAGGATGCAGCATCTACGATTCTATGATTCTGTGATCTTGCAAAGAGGGACACAACTGATAACGTGCACACTAAGATCTGCAAGCCTGGACATCTTTGAGTAGCATGAGGAGCAGTGGGACCCAAGAAATCGCTTTAATTTAGGCAATATATGTTGCTTCCCATGGACTAGTGAGGCTGCTTGGCAGAGGCTGGTGACTTGAGGATTCCTCACTGGTTTGGTTCCTCTTCCCTTAAAAAGTCACCGTAGGGAGCATATTGGGTTTGCAAGTGGAGGGAGCTCCCTGCGTTATAATGCTGGGCTTGGAGGGCTGCAAACATTGCAGCCAGCTATTTGGGATGTGGGCATGGGACACCACAGCCTGGACAGCCCTCAGAGGGGAAACTCCACTGGAAAAAGTGTCTGTGCATCTTGCCAGTGCCTGTCTGAGTACAGACTAGCTGTCGCACAGTTTGGATGCTGATTTCCTTCATTTTGTACAGTTCTGAAGTCTGTAAAGGGTGCAACATTTTTAGAAATGAAAGAGGCCTGCTAAACTTCCTGTTCCTCTAAAGGCAGCGGCTGAGTTTGTTAATTTTGCATTCCCGTGTCCTTCCTACCAAAAGAGAAGTGACCTAAGTATAAAACCAGAGCAATCGTAAAAAAAAAAAAATGCTTAAAATGCATTCCCAAGCCCTCCTTTTGTTAGATGAGATCACAGAAACTGGGGCTTGCAAATTCGCACCTGGCAAAAGCATTGTTTGCTATTGCAGCAGGTGAAGCGAGTGGACGCCTCTGACAAATGCCACACCGTATTTTTTCTACATGTCTATTTATCCTGCATATGGAATTTGAGGATGAAGCTCTCGACCCAGGCAGACCAGCTGTGCTTATCACACAGTCCTGAGAGGGGCAGCTGAGTCAGGTCCAGATTGGTTAGAGCCGGCTTTAAATTGATTGAGCTGTGAGGTGCACACCCACTGTACATAGAGGACCTCATACTCACTTGTATATTTTGCATTTTTCATGCTGGGATTCTGCTGTCAATGTAATTATCCAAACAGCTACACTTGAATGTGCCCATAATAGAAAAATTTTTTTGTTATCTAAATAAAAGGCTGCATTTCAGGTAAGAAAGTGCGTATAATAACCATAATTTTCCCTGCACTCTGCAAATTTGGCCAGTTGAAATAAGCAGCTTTTGTGCCTTGAGCAGTGGCAGAGGCTGCACAGGAACATTAGGAGCCCCTGGCTCGCTCAAAATTTCTGCATAGCAGATTGCTCGTACAGGTGCCTCAGCGTGGATGGTGTTTGGGCTCTTGTGATTTTATTTCTAGTACCTTTAGCTGGTCTAGTTGCATCTGGTGGATTTTAAGATGGGAGACTGCTTTCCATTATGAGTTGTGGTGTTTCTCAGCAGGATCTGTCCATCTCTGTACCATTTGTACCTCTGAAAACTCCCTTGGTGGGGCAGTGGGGTGTCTCTGACACCATGGTGGCAAACCCTGTTCAGCAACGAGATGTTGTTTGTATTTGAATTCTTTACACCATCTCCCCTTTTCCGTTAGGTTAACATCAGTTTAAGCCAAATACTTGAGAAATACTTGGAAAAAACAATATATCTGTTAAAGATTTTGTGCCAACTGCTATCAGCAGTGGGCAGAGAAAGCTTGTTATCCACTCCCTAATGAGCCACCCAGGAAGACAAGGAAACCTGAGACTAATAAGATACCAAAACTGGACAGAATGAAACACTCCAGTTTTCAAAGAGGAAAAATTTGGAAGGACTCAACAGAACAGACACAGAAGGGCTCCATTTAGGCAGCTGTACAAAACTTTCCCCTGCTTTCCAGGCACCTAACTGTACATCGTGTCCCACCAAGAGCTGCCACAAGCTTCTCTCTTTCTTGCCAAGCAGGAGATGTGGACCTGGAGGTCTGGGGTAGGAGTAGGGGCCAGATTAGATAGTGTGGCTTCCTAAGGTACTTCCAGCCTGTGTCATGTCATTTCTATGAAGGAACTGCCAGAGGTGAGCTAGCTGGGACCCAAATCTGGGGCAGAGAGGTGCTCTGTGACCAGCTGTCCCCAAGTTCCCGCTGGGGAGCAGAGCAAGGTGGGTGGTGTTACATGTGGGTCCCTGCTAAGCTGCCGCATTTCACAGGGTTGGTCCATAGGCCAAGGCAATGATACCTGTGTGCCTCTTTCCTTGGCATCCCAGCATTCAGTGTTTGCCTCCAGATCAGAGATGCACCCCCAGCTCCTGTATCCTCCTCCTCACAGATGACTCACACAAACATACTATAACATTTTTCAGGTGAAAGCTGCAGGTTACTCTGTTTGCTGCCACACTTGCTGCTGGCTGTAAACAGCTAAAATGCAGAAGTCACCTGTGGGGAGCTCGTCTGTCTTCCTGCTTACAAGCAGCTTTTCCCCCAGAGCTTTACACTTTCTTGTGCATCTACCCAACCGTCAGCCCTGCGTATATAGTCACAGGGTTCCTGTGACCCTGTGTGCTGCATAGGAGAAACCTTGTCAGAAGGAGGATGCTGCTGGGAGGTACAGTCACTCTAATGATGCCTTAGCCACCAACTATAGTTCAACATTGACCTCAGTGGAGAAGGACCCCACGCAGCCACATTCTTCCTCCTTGGGGCTCTCTGACTCAGTGGAAGGTGGTTTTCTGGGTTCCCAATCTATTCATTGCACAGCCTCCCTTCATTCAGCATTCACCTTAAAGCCAGGCAGGGCCAAGAGCTGTAAAACGCTGTTTTAATGCATCCCTGCCTGTTTCACAGTGCTGAGGCTTTGTGCTGCATGGGTGCAGGATGTGATTGGGCAGATGCAGCTCCCACCTGCAGCCAAATGCAGCACAGACCCTCCCAGGTGGTTCCTTTGGGGACCTGATCATGGCAGAGCAGCAGGTGTGTCAAACAGACGCAGATGAAGAAAGGGGCTTGCAGGAGGAGAGAGCTGCCTGGTTAGGTGGGTATTGAACATCAGGGTACACCCAGCAGCCCTGCTTTCCCCACATCTCTGCTCTCCCCCAGCCCCCGACACTGGGTTCATCCCTTTGGAAACCAAAGGACAGGGAGAGCAGATGGTCCCAGCATGTTGGTCCAGCACGGGGATGGTATCTAGCCAGGATGTGTACCTTGGACTGCAGGTGTCTCCAGACCCATGATGCTTGGTCCAGCTAAGTCCCACAGGTGAGCAGGGGCTTTACGTGTTTAGCTCTGCTAAAATGAGGAGGTGCAGGCAGGGGATGCTGCCACTCTTTCTGTACTTTGGCTTCTCAAACACACACTGGCTCTTGCACACGCAGATGGACATTTTCATGCCTCGGCTGTGGGTGTGAGTCTTCTCCATATACCTGCTGGTGTTGTCACCCACCCCCCACTCTCAGAGGCAGGTCAGTGTTCAGCTAGAAAATGCAGAAATGGTGAAGTGTAAAGAAGCTGAGCACAAGCCCATCTCTCTGGTGGTGCCCTGTGCTGTGCTTGCAGTATTGGCAGCCTTTCCCCACTGACAGTGAAAGGATTATCTATTACACTTTTTTTTTAACCAAAACACATGTGCTTGGGCACCCTCTGGCTAGATGGAGCACAGGCACAACTGTGACACCCCCTGACCTCCCCACAAACACAGGCAGATGTCCAAACACGTACCCTGCAGAGTGTACAGAATCGTGGGAGTGCTCACACACAGGGATTCATGCCCAGCTGTACCCCTGCATGCACAGGTCTGTGTGCACACACATACACACACTTGCACACAAGCAACACACGTGTGCACAAACATATGCATGCATGCACAAACATACATACAGAAATACACAGGCATATGCGCACACACAAGTGTGCGCAGACATGTGCATATATGCACACACACATGCACAAACATACATGCACATATACATCCATACACATGCACACACACGTGCACATGTGCACACACAGGCTCCCCCTCAGGCAGTTCTCTCATTCACCCCTGTCTCCAAGCACAAGCCTTTCACGTGCCGACAACTGCCAGCACCCCCAAGTGACATTCCCCAGACTCCTCCGGGGGAAAACTTCACCTCCCTACACCCAGCACCGGGGCTATCATGTCACCCTTCCCATCCTGGCCATGGTAACAGGCCCCACGGCACACCCAGCCTGGGCCAGGTTTGGTGTGAGCTGAGCTTTCCTGTGCTGTTGGCCTGGCACTGGGTTTTCTCACCATCTCTGCTGCCCCAGGATGCAGTTGCCATGGCAACGTGTGAGCCAAGGGCCTGGACCACCCAGCAGCATCCCTGCAGAGGAGAATGCTCCCCAGGTCCTTCCCACGTTGATGGATAACTGAGCAACCTGGCTGGAGGAGCAGCCTGCAGGATTTTGCACCACTGCAACACCTTGCACTTTAGTAGTTCAGCTACTTCACGTGCAGTTTCCAGCCTGCTTCAAATGAGGCTGCAAAACTGAGACTGCAAAGTGAAAATGCAGGGTGAGCTAAGGATGGTAATTTGTGCTTCCCAGAAATGCTATTGAGATATTATCTGACAACACTGCAAAAAAAACCCCGTGCAAGTTGCGCATTGAAAGTGTTTCTGAACCCATTATCTAATTGCTCTCTGTCATTAAGAAGGATCAAAGTTAGCCTGAACCATTTGAAAATGTGTCTGGAGACGTAGCCCATAAGCTCTGTCTCATAACAGACATTTAATAGTTAGGTGATTAATATGAAAGTGCTTCTTCCTTCAGATATCAATATTAACTTGAACTTTGCCTTAAGTAGGCTTGAGCCTATATTTGAAAAAATATATTGGTTAATGTGTTAAATAAAAATCAGTCATTTCATACTGTAATCTTTCTGTTATAATATTTTCCTTTGACTCCTTTTCATTTCAGTCCCTCAAGTAATGATTCAAGGCCATTTTTCTGCACACGAATGTACAAAAGGAACTGTAAGTCACCCGCAGCCTGCAAAAGCCGAATTTCCAATTCTTGAGGCAACGGAGCAAACAGTGTGCTAAGAGCACATAGGCTGAGGTAGTTTTACACAAATGATTAACAGAGCTGGTTCATCAACAAACACATGTGGATCAAAACGAATGCTGCAAATATTTCACAGAGAGAGAAAGGGCTAGTGAATCAAACGTAGTGTTTGCTGTGACTTGCTTGGCTGCCTGTAACTGGAGGGCTGCATTCATGTGGCCCAATGTACCTTTATTTTTCCTTTTCCTTTCAGCAAAACCCCCGAAAACCCGCAGATCCTGGCTGTGTGTTGCTGATTGCTTGGTGTGATATTTTCCTCTGTACCAGTGGGCTGTTATTAATGAACTGTCAAACCTGAAAAAAAAAAAAAGGAGTTGAGTGTATCTGCATAGCTAAATAGCTTCTTTTAATTTGCTGTAGGTCCACAGGTTACTTGGTTTATTTGTGAGAACGAACTTAAAGGCCCTTGCTTTCCAACATGAGCTGTGGCCAAAAAAAAAGAGATGGTACAGCAGAGAATCAGAGTGAAATACAGCAAATGGAGATTAAAAAACCAGAAGTTTTGCCCATTTCAAGCAAATCATTGAAGTGGGTAAGATTAATCCCTTCTGCATCTGCCCTGGCTCTGGAGGGACGGCTGCAGGGCCGGATTTGGGTCTCGGTGGCTGCGGCGTTTCAGAGCAGAGCTGTGCAGGTTTCTGTGGGAGGGAGGGATGGCGGCTGGAGCCGCGGGCTGGCACCTGGCAGGGCTCATGGCAGTCGGAAGGCTGGTGTCAGCGGTGTGCAGAACACACGTTGCGATTCCAGAATAAAGGCTGCAGGGGAAAAACACCGCAGCCCCTCTTACTGGGGAGCCCCCGCTAATGGGGAACGATGGGACGGGTCACGTAGCCTCTCAGGAATATTTTAGGGGATTATGCAGGCTGCCAAACTATACATCAGCTTAATTCAGGAAGGAAACTGGGTGCTCCACTTTAATGATCAGAGTGGGAAGAAGAAGATAATGCTGTTCCACTTCCCTGGATGCTTCTGCAGCACAGCTGGGGAAAGGTAGCCTGGCATGTGCAAGGGCTGTGATTCTAACAGGTTTAGGGCATTTTGGGACAAAACCGGACAGGCTGGGTATAAACCTGTCTGGTGACAACCTTACTGGGTATATGGGATTCCCAGAGCATGAGAAATCACACGGCTGAAATGCAAAGGCAGAAAATGCAAATCTCTTGCCAGAGGAACATGAGACGGGAGTCAAATGAATGACTCTCATGGCTGGAGAAGAAACTCAGCAGGTCTGGGTACCTCTCCCTCAGCAGACCTCAGTGACTGGGTTGAGCCCTTGTATCTCTCATGGGGTCCAAAGTGGGCAGAGCTGCTCCTGGGAGAGGACCTGACCTCATCATGCAAATGTTTCTGGATGAACCCGAGAGGGTCCAGAAGTCCAGAGAGTTTCTCCAGAGAGGCACTTCTGTATCCAGGATGTGTCAAAGACATGGCAGAAGCATCCTCGCAGCCTGGCCTGGAGTCCAGCCATTGAATCTATGGGGACACAACAGATTGTCTGGAGGAAGAAGAATGTGCCTTGGGTGCTGTTTGTCTGGCACATTGCTACTGTGAGTGCAGTAATTGAACCATGTCAATAATATACCAACAGAGCATTTCCACCAGAAAATGGCATTTAAATGGCATTTTGTTGTAATAAAGGATTTCCATGGGAATACATTGATTTCAAGGAAATTTGATTTTGAAAAAAAGAGAAGACATTTTGTAAGCTTTGAAAGCTCAAGCACCTCTATTGCAGTAAATACATCATTTGTTACTCTACAATTGACTTTTTTTCTCAGCTTATTCAACATCATGTAGTTATATAATTTGATTGAAGTAGTTAGCTAATATTCAGACTTGAATTTTGGCAGCTACTTCCAGCATGGAGGGAACTTGCAAGAGAGCCAGGTGTATCTGGTGGAATTCATTTTATATGCAAAAACATTGTTGTAAATGACACTTTCCTTGAGATGAGTACTGGCGTAGCAGGAAATACTGATGCCGCCAGACTTCCCAAGCCTCTTTCCCCGGCCAACACACTGCCTAAAATCTCAGTCTTTGCTTTCACTGAACATAAGGCTGAAAAGTGTTGCTTTGCCCACCCTTGGCTTTCTGTTGATTGCTTCTGATTATTTCTGTTGTGCCTCCCCACCCTCAGACAGGCAGGACCACAGACCTCTCTAGCAAACCAACACCCCTTTGGCTCTTTCATGCACACATCTCTGTTCTTAATTAGCCTCACAGGCGGCCCATGCTTTGGGCAATAGCTCCTGTTGATTGCGTAAGAGAAATGAATTCTTTCCCTGCTCACTCTGACTGAAGGATGGCAGCAACACCCAGCTTTTGCAGTGCTCTCCTGACCACTTACAGAGCAAGAGGGTCCTCACACCTCTGCACGCTCCAGTCTGCAGCCCCCAACCCCATCCCAGCTGCTTGCAGGGGTGGATTGAGCCTTTTTCCTCCTTTGGCAAAATCAGTGTGATATAGATGCACCAGCACTGTCTTCCTGGGTGCTCACCCAAGATTTTTAGAAAGATACAAATAAGCCACAGCTGTGCATAAACACATTAGCAAGGTGTTTGGTCCACCCAGGCTGATGACAGGCTGGTGCAATTCTGAAAGCCTCATCTGAGGAAAGCAGACAAAGACTCTGGCTTTTAAACTGAGTCCCACTAGACCATGGGAAAGGGCAGCCAACGTATCTTGGTCATCAGGATTAGAATAAGGGGATTACCGCACCTGCTAAAGTCTCTCTGAACTTCAAAGGCTCACAGCACATCATATTTTTAAACATGTCTCAGAGTAATTAAGCAAAGCAACTTTAAAAGAAAGGCATTTTGTCAGTCTGAGGAGCTCCCTGGGGTCTTCCTTGCTGTGGAGAAGGTTAGCCTGATTACAGCTAGGAGAGAGGTGTTTTACAAGCTCCTCACCACAGCCACATCCCTGCTGTGATGCCGTCTGCCAGGGCCAGGCTCTGGGTCCTGAAGAAGCCCCCACAGCAGCCAACGAACCCCCAGTCTTTGGGAGAAGAGTCGGGCACCTGCAGCAGCGTGGTGCCTGCTCCTGCAAAGTCTTTATTACAGCTCTTGGTCTGCCGCAGCAGCGCAGAGATGAGGAAAGTTGCCAGGATTCATGCAGGGCCCCCGGGCTGATGGACAGATGCTGCTGGAGCCCAGCCCTGCTGAGTCTTGCATCCATCCATCTGCATGGAGCAAACGGCCACGTGCAGCACAGCCCTGTTGAAAGGGGCAGGAGCCGTCAAATGCGGTGGACACATGTCACAAGCTCATTTTGAAAACCCCAAAGATCAGGATGAGCTCCCCATCACTTGTGGTCCTGTCCCTGCTGGATCACAAAGATTGGCACCGTCAGGACATCTGAGACCTGCTGCCCACCAAGACTCCGCAGGCCCCTCCAGTCTAGCACTGAGATACAGTCCCAGGCTGAGAAAATAGCTTTTCTGGATAATTTCTGATTTTAAGCCTGGCTTCAACATTGCATCAGGTAGAAGCAGCGTCCTGCTGAGCTTTCTGTGACTCACCGTGCCACCCACTTCTCAAGGAAAGGGAATGTTAGGTCTTTAACAAGTGAGCTGAGCACTGGAAATTGCTTGTGGAGTATTGATTGGTGTCCAGACTGCAGGGAGAAGGGATTTTTCAGTCATTATCTGGAAGATGTCAGGGCAGTGAGACCAACCTTAAAACCAAATAAAACCAGAAATTATTCCTCTTGTTTTGCTTGGATTTTATTTCCTTTGCATTGAATTCTTTGTTAACATTTACAGGAGTCAAAGCTGGATGCTGCTGCAGAAAGAGAGGTAAATATATATATATATTAGAGCAGCAGCACTACACCAAGCACTACACATGGCCAGAGAAAGGGCTGGGGAGCAGAAAGACCAGTACTTTTATTTACCCCTTGTGGTCCAAATGACATGTGTGGCTGCAATGAGATAAGGGGTTTCTCTTCTTCTTACTCTAGACCCAGTAAGAGCAGACTGGTGCAACTGGTACCCCAGGGAGCAAGCAATCCCTCCTTTTTCACAGAGTCTCGGAGCTGGTGTCCAGGTCCCCGGTCTCTCGCAGCTCTTACCCCACCACTCGGCTCACGCCAATTAGGCAAGAAAAATGTGTGGAAATGAAAGGAGCTGTGTGCAATTTCCAGCAGCTGTTAACTTCTTTGCTCTGCTCCCAGGATGGTTGAATTTGAATTGATCTGGCTGTGGAGCCCACACTCATGTCTGCACGTCTTCGCTTAATGCTTTTACACAACATTTTGGCTGAGCCCCAAGGGCCAAGGATCACTGCCAATACGAGTGATGGGGGGACTGCTGGGGTCAGAGGAGGGAGGTTGGGACACAGTGGTGGCAGTTCCTGGACAAGTGTCCCAGGAGCAAACATTTCCAGCTCCTGTTGGCAGAGGTGAGCATTTCCAACCAAGCATTTCCAAGTCTGCCCACTCATTTTAGCCTGAAATGCACCAGTCTTTCAAAATCTGTTTCTGATTTCCACCAGCAGCCTGCTCAGGTATTGACTGGTGGATGGCATTTTATCTCCAAGGTTACGTTTTGTGTGACTAAGCGGGAAAACACAGGGACACAGAGGTCCCTGGTCCAGGGTAGACCCAAATTAGCCACAAGTAACAGGAAATTTCCAGTCCCATAGCCAGCACCTTTTGAGATTCCAGCATTTCCCTATAATCTGAATTAGCTCAAGCAGAGGCAGACAGTTTTCCCCTGCCTGCAAACCCTCTCTCTCTCCTCAGAGCCATCCTGTGAGGTTTCAGGGTCCCCTCAGAGCCCCCAGCTCTGATCCAGTTCTCCATGTCATCCAGGTCAGCTGGAACATGCCACAGGGGCTGTTTGCAGCAAAGGATTCAGGTACCCCTGGGGCCCAGAGCAGCCGTACTGCTGCAGCTCCCATTTGTTCACAGTATTCTCAGGTTGTCTGAGCTCTCTGAAGCTCCTCGAGTCCAAGTCTGCATGTCCCACACCTCAGATTGTGTCACTCAGTGTTTTTGTCCAAATATCCAGTTCACCATCCTGCAGGAGTGATTTGGGGAGGGGGGTAGAGGGGTAGGGGGTGGCCCTTGTAGCTCCTCATACATCTCCCTGAGCCTCCATCCAAACATGCCACATCCTAAAAGCATAATGGGTTGCTCCAGCAGGCAACGCAATTTCTATTTCTCAGTGCTGCCGCGCAGATTTGTTGCTCACGCCTTGGGGCAGGCAGATTTCAAACCTCGCTTGCCACAGTTTACAGAGCCCTGCCTGCATGGAGGGAACACAGCCTCGATGGTTCTGGCATTTCAGCAGCATCTGAGCTCTTGTCCCGAGGGGCAGCCAGGCATTTTGGCTCACTTGGATGGACAGAGACACAAGGAACCTGCCCAGGGCAGGTTGTGCATACCCCTCCCGTTCCAAGCCGTGCTGCTCATCACCCTGCCAGGGCAGCCTTCAGTAATATCAATAACTCTTAACTATAAAAATATACCATATAAATGTACCAATTCCTCCCCTGCATGTGCACACACACGAACTCACACTCACCCACACAATCGATCCCAGTTTAATTAAATACTGGCAATGACTGTCACGTGGGGCCAATTTTGCTGACTTGGGCACTTTGGGATTTTTATGCATCTATTTCTGCTTTGCTTTTCCATTAACTTATTTTTCCCTTTGTAATAAGGGGTTGTCATTATAATTTATACAGCAGTGCAGGAGGCACGGGCAGCCCGGGGAGCCATTCACAGCTTGCCAGGGATAAACACAATTACACATTTTTAAATGTCAGACTTCAGGAAAAGAAATGAAAAAGGTAAACTATATAAATCTCACAGAGAGAGAAAGAGAGCTGCTCTTCAAGAGCAGCTTCCCAGCCAAGCTGCCGTGGTATGGGTATATCTTCCTATATCTCTGGGATGCAGAAGCTTAAAGGAAGGGCCACAAGAAACATGTAGAAAGTGACAGTAGGGCTTGTGTTTTTGATATAACTAATGAGTATTTAAAAAAAAATAAAATAAAAAGTTAAAAAGTGAAAAAGCATCATGCCCTGGCACAGGTTCCCACAGCCTGTCCCCTCCTCACCCACTGCAGACCAGCTCGCACAGGGGAGAGCCCGCGCTGTTCCCTGCTCATTTCACAGTCAGCTGCTTTGATCTCATATGTGATTAAAAGAGGATAGTTCAGATGGATTAAATGAGAAGCACTTACATAATCTGTTTAAAATTCCAGTAGCACATTTTCAGGGAAGAGAACAGCCACCGACTCCTACTTGTTCTGTGAGGTGGGAGCTTCACCGCTGCCGCCCCACTCCTGATGGGCTCTGGGCAGGTGTAGGAAACCACCCTTGGGTGACAGCACCATTGTCACCCTGATCCATAAAAGTCACTTATTAGAAAGAGAGAGGGAAGCTGTGGGGAGAGGAGAGGCTTTTAATGTCCAGGACCTACTAATGAGCAGCTAATGGATCTCTGTAAAAGCTGATGGCATGATGGGGGTCTGGCGTGTGTTGTTATAGTCTGGGGTGCTGCTAGGGTGTTGGTGGCCAGGGTGTGCCTCTTGCCCTAAGCCAGGGGCGGAGGGTAAACCTTGAGTGGGAGGAGGTAGTGGGTTAGCAGGGTCTCCCCACCTGTCTTCTCTTAGACTTGTAGCCTGGAGGGAAGGGATTGGGTTTGAGGAAGGGCCTATGAGTGAAAGGATGAGGCTGGAAGCCTTTGGAGAGTGCTTGCAGGGGTAGGGGAGAAGCTGGAGCTTCTTTTTACCTGCATGTTAGATGAAGGTAGATTTTTCCCAGTATTCTAAAAGCCTGAAGGGCTTGGTTTGTGGAGAAAGGTAGTGCAGCTGGTGGGCTTATAGGGTCCTAGACACTTTTCCTGCTGGCCTGGGATGATGCTGCAGCAAAACAAGGTAAGGAGATGGGAAGGAGTTATCTCTTGATGCAGGGAGAGGGAGGGGACCTTGAGAACACAGAATGTTGGATGACTCACTTCAGGACTTGGTTGGCACTGCTAATGGAAAGCCACCAAAATAGGCACAACCACTGTTGAAAGCATTGTGGGTGGTTGGGGAGGTGGGGAATGTTTCAAGGGGCTGGTTGGAGAGCTGGAGAGATGAGATGAGGTGGGAGATCAGATGTGGGTCTGGCAGTGATAACTGGTAAAGCTAGTGCATACCAGGCCCGGAGTAGACAGAGACCAGCACAAGGAGAAGCTCAGCCCCCACAGGAGTGGGTTACTGACCTTGGAATCCACGGACAGACACTTACTGATGTGGCAGTGATAGAGCAGGTGTTTGGCCAGCAGCTGCAAGGTGGAGATGTGAGCTATGAGTGCTGGGGATGTGTGACAGTCTAGAGAGGTGGGATCCAAGGTCACTGCAGGAAACTAAGTGCAGTTCTCTGCAGAAGGGAGGACATGCTTGCAGTGGAGGCATGGTGTCATACAGAAGTGTCTGCAGTGGAAAGCTGGTGTAGTGAACAGAATACACAGCAAATTAACAGGTGAGGTGATTTTTTTGGCCTTTCTAGGAGTTGAGAAACCCTTTTATAAGAATGCTACTAGTACTATCAAAAATGGTGGGCTTGTTTCTTTTTGAACTTGAAGGACACTCGTGTGTTAGGCTGTATTGGCTTCAGCACCATAAAGGCCTGATTTCTGCCCTGGCTTTGGAAAATGAGATGCCAAGGAGATTTTTGCTGCTGTTACATCCCTACAATATTAAACAGGGTTGCAATTTCCAGAGCACTATTGCTCCACTAAAGCTAATGTTAATGAGTAACTCAGAGCCTGCAAGACATCTAAGTCTTTCAGAGTGTCAGGGACACGAAGGAATAAACAGGGCATCTCCCCCAGTTGACTGTATACCGTTAGTTTGTTGGCTTTCTGCAGGGGCAGAAAGACAAAATACGGCTGCCACAACATGGCACAGTGAATTCAACTTATTTTCAAAGTAATGAAGGGTTTAACATGGCTTCTGACATAGCCAAACTTCAATTTAAATGCTAGTTATGTATAGGACAACTCATGATTGGGCAAAGGCAGCTGTGAGTGGTACCTAGCCCATTCCAAGCACTGCTGAGAAACTGCATTGAGGGTAAGTACACTGTCTTAGTTCAGGGTGACAACAGGGCTCTTCATGGACAGTAGGTGACTTTTTGAGGTGCCAAGAAGTGTGAGGCAAGACCTGAAGGGATAGGACGGCACACAAGTCCTCCCTAGAGAGGTCTTGAGGTTCAAGAGCAGGGAGGACTGCTGGAGACAATTTTTCCCGCTCTGTCTGAAGACCAGCAGTGTGTTATATAGACCAGACTGTTAGCTGGGGAACAGGTGGCATCCATGGCTGCACTGTGATGACAGTGGCCACTGCTAGGTGAGAACTGACTGGCTTTCACAGCACAAAAGCTGGATCACATCTACTAGGGGAGCATCTACAACTGATGCCCTTTACCAGTGGTATCTGAGTGCAGGAGAAAGTGGAGGTCCTCTATGTTTGGTAGCTTCAGGGAAGACACTGTAATGTTGAGACAAGGTTTTGATGACTTCAGGGCATTTTTGTGTAGTTGATTCTAGAACTGAGAGGTAGTCCCAGGAGGAGCCCCCTGTGGGCACATGTGCAATGGAAACTGCTTCACCAGCCTGGAGATGGATGAAAGGGAAGGTGTCATGGAGCCTGGTGCAGTGTCTTGACTGCTCCTAGCACTGATTGTGGCATGGTCTTCTGTCTGAGCCCAGGAAAGGGTACTAGTTACCCTTCTGAAGCAATGGGAACTGCCGAGGTGGGTTTTACCTACAATTAGATCTAGGCAGTAGGAAATACTAAGGGTGAGAGGGTACGAGTTGCTGTTGAAAGATTATATATGGAAAGCAAAGGCCCTCTGGGGAAGGGCCTTCTGGGTTGCTGCCCATTCATCAGAGGTGCCTTGGAGGGGTTGTAGAGGAGGACTCAGGATGGAGGCTGGTGTCTACATGAGATAACTCAACTACATACCCCTAATGGAGAGCCTAGTGTGGTAGGTCAGACCAATTTTCAGAGATGAAGGATGTGAGACTGGATTCACAGAGCCCACAAATCCAGGGGAAGGGATTTGAATGGGGATGGGTGCACCAGGGATTCCTGAAAACTAAACTGAAGAGCTGTGAGCTGGAGTGAACCGATGTCCGTGCTTCCCACCTTTGTAGCCTTGAAAATGCCCTTTGCCTCTAACACAACCTGGTGGTGTCCCTTGAGGCCAGATGCCAGGAGGCTGAAAACACATGACATGCAAGACCAGCACAAGGTTGTTTTTTATTAAGCAGAACTGAGAGAATTGGTATAAAGAGTGCAAACTGGGACAGTGGCTCTTAGAGAAAACTGAGTTGGCCATCACCAAGAACCAAAAAAAAAAGGCAATGATTTATCATTTGGCCATTAGTGTTGCCTGAACAGCCAGTTATGTGCTCCTGAATGCCTCTCCAGGTACAAGCACCTCTTGAGCTGGATGCTTTTCATGAGCCTGCTGTTCAGCCGTCACAGAAAACTCCCCAGTCATTAAGTTCAGGACCCTGCTAGAAAAGAAGAAAGTCATGTAGGATCACAGCAAAGAGCAGAGTGTCATTAATGAACAAACAAAGCTGCAACTACAACCACAGAAAAAACAAAATGCTGGGCCCAGGCAGCTGAGGTTTCCTGACAGAGTTTACTTGAGTAGGCAGCAAGGAGCCTGTTTACTCAGCTAATGCAAGGATGAAAGCGAGAAAATGAAACTGGAGCTTTTTATTATATTGCTGCGGAAAAAAAAAAAAAAAAAGACAAGGAAACAACGCTGGCAGAAATAAAGGTTGAAGCACAAACAGTTGGTACTACAGTCATCATAGCTGGTCGTAAAGCAAATGAGACTGCAGAGATGTTTGGATTTGGGTTTTCTGTTTGAAAACTCCGACAACTATGTAAACACAGGAGATTTCACAGTCACTCTATGCCCATTGGACTTGACTAGTTACTATAAGCAGTGAGCCTGAGAAAATTCTCTGAAAAACAGCATCAGCTGGGCTGTTCAGGGAAGGAGCAAAACCCCTGGGTTAGCAGGGCCGGGCAAGTGCTCGTGGCCCAGGAGCAGGAGGTGGGTTGGAGGCACAGGGTGCAAAGAGAGGAGAAAGTTCACAAAACAGACAAATACCCAGCTTGTGTGGTGGAACAGAAGGACTTGGGAAGGGAAAACCTTGAGTCCCGTCACCTTGGCAGCCCCAGCAGGTGGAGGGGCTGCACTGAAGCCTTCTGAAAAGCTGCCTGCCACGTGATGGTGCCCCTGAGGCTCTGAAGGTCGACCCCTGGACTCCACAGAGGATAAACCACATCACTGCCCATTCCCTTTGAGGGTGCTGACTATTCGTGTTTGCCGGATGGTTTCACTGTTTTATCTTTCTCTTTTACCAGTAGCATGGCAAAAAGCACTCTTGCTCATGTGACAGGGCACTGGCTTGGGCTAAGAGTAAGCAAAACTAGTTTGGCATCTCCTTTAGACCTAAGGAAACCATCAGTTCCTCCAATAAAGATATTTCTCTATTTAGCTCCTCCGTAGCTGCCAAACACATTGAACTTTCTGTGCTTTGTCATCTGCAATCCTAAGAAAACCTGAATCGCATCCTGGTTGTTGGGGGCTTCCCCTCTTCCAACTCCTGTGCCTCAGTTAAAATGACAAAAGATAGAGTTCTATTTAAATGGTGCTTGTTGTTCCATGGCTGATGTGACTCCAGAATTATGAGCAGCAATATTAGACTGAGGAAAGTAATCGATAGTTGAGATCATACCAAAATACATTCTGAATTCAACAGGCAAGCACAGCCTGTCCTCAGAACCTTAGAGATTTCACTGCTTATCTGCACCACGAGGAATGGAGAATAACTTTTTCCAGAAATCATTCTGAGAGCAATTCAGACCTCAACACCTAAAAACAATAAATGCCTTGTGTTTGATCAGGAAAGGTCTTTTTGTGCTTAAATGTGGTGCACCTTGGAATCAAGCCGAAGGAGTTGTGTCTGGAGACTCCCTTCATGTCTTCTGTTGAAATCTTACATGTACATAAGGCTGATCTCTGCCCCAGAGGCCTCCAGATGTCCTCTAGAATCTGTAGACGCTTGTGTACCTGCCAGGATGATTGACTTGCCATGGCAAGCACTCCATCCTCGTGTCCCGGTGCCCGTCTCTGCAGTGCGTGCTGCAGTTCCTCGGCTGCTCCTGGAGCTTTCCAAGGCTTTATGGCAACTTCACCTCTGAACCCAAAGTCAATGTGCATCGCTCTGCAGCTCCGGCTGTTTCTTGGCACGTGGAATACCTGTGTCTAAATACCTTTTTGTATTCTTTCAAATGCCTGGTCCTGGATTTGAACATTTTTCACTGCGACTGTCTCGAGCGTTGGAAGGCATAGGAGCTGACTCAAGCTGATTAGCTTTCCCTGGCTGTTTCTTGCACGTCCTTTTTCCTTTGTGGCCACCAGGTTCTCAAGGTTTGCTGGAAGGCAACAGATGTTTGCTGAAATGGACTTCAGATCCTGCTTGTACTGCCATTATTCAGCATTTGCTTAGGAGCTGGTGCAGCCTAAAACTCTGCAAGCGTACTAGAGAATCTTTCACTTATCCCATTGGATAGTGTCATTTTAATAGAAAAAAATAATCCTTTTCAAGATTTATTCTGGGCTCTAATCCTGTCCTCCAATATATCTGTAGTTCCTCCTGGCCTTTCTACCAGCCAGTTTAATAAGCATCCTCTACAGGGCAGCATCCAGGTCACTAATGAAAAATTGAATACTATTAGACAGATGTGCTTTGGGAAAGCCTGCTTGATGTCTTTCGTTCTGACAATGAGGAATTCACTGCTCCTCTGCAAAGCCAAGTTTCCAGCAAGTTTTACACTGGTATTGTGCTAAATACTTCATAAATGTTTCTTTCATGTGTGTGTATTTGCTTGCAAGAGTTTATTGAAAGATGGTCAAAACCTACACTAAAATTGGAATACAAGGTATCATCTGCTGGTACTGCTTACCTTGCTGCTTTTAACAGCTGTGGTAATCAGTAAAAATGAGATACAAAAACTTAGATGTGGAAAAAGTCCATAGTAGACTCTTTTGCCTGAACAGCATCTGCATCAAACCGTTGGAAAAAAGAGTATAACTTTGAAAAAAGATAATTCCTGCAGAATGCCTCATTTTATTTGACCAAGAAATCTCAAGAGACCTCTCCTGAGAAGCCTTCAAATATCTGTACTGGGCATTTGTTAGTTATACATCCTCTCAGCTCTCACACCGAAGTAATTTTCTTTTCTCCAAATTTCATCTTAATGGTGGTTTATAGCATATGTTCACAGTGTTATTCATTAGCTCTGGGTAAATAAACCTAAAAATGAGGAAAAAACCTACAATAAATATGAACAGCAAAGGACTGGTTCAAGAAAGATTCAAAGAGAAGTGAAGCAGGAGATTTTTTTTCTACTTTGGCCATTAGTGTGTTGTTTGGAAATCACTCAGCCATTCTTGTTTACTTTTGCTGACAGGAATTATGTGATTACAGCACATTACTATCCCAATTTATGGCAGAAAGGCTAGCTGGAGGACACTTAGTTGGGGATTATGATCAGAAAGTTGACTGTACTTTTGAAAGATAAGATGATGCCTGGGCATGGTGCATCATGAGAGCTGAGCCGTGGTGTACTGCAGCAAGAGGGTCCTCAAACACGTGTCCTCTTTCCTTGGGTGCCCACACAATGATGTGTAAGC
The DNA here is from genome assembly GCF_036013475.1 of Columba livia. NCBI lineage: Eukaryota > Metazoa > Chordata > Aves > Columbiformes > Columbidae > Columba > Columba livia. The sequence goes on along the minus strand of NC_088615.1, from coordinate 18,543,262 downwards.
GGAGATGGATCATCCATGGGTATGGCAGAGCAGGAAGGACTCAGGAATACAAAGTTATTGTATGCAGGCAAGTGAATCCCAGTCTGCAGCCTGTGCAAAGGCAGCAGCCGGAGCTGTAACTGGATCTGATGTGGTCCAGTGTCCTGCTGTGGTGGAGATGATCCTAAGACATCTCTAGAGCAGTTCAGAGATGACAAAATGAGCTGTGTTGCATCAAGCCCAGAGCCCGATGAGATTCTCCCAAGCACTGGCATGATGAATTCAAAATATGGTACAGTTCATACAAAAGACGAACATGGTACCAGGCAGAAAATAAAAGAAGCAACAGATAGGAAGGCATCCTTCCATCCTCATGTTATTTGTGTTAATAGGGAGACTACAAGGGCTTTCAGGGGAGGGCTTCTGAAAGCGGGAAATGGTGGACCTTGACAATTTCCCCTGCAAAGCTGGGAGCGTGCACTTGCAAAGGCTGTGTGCCAAGCGCAGGAGCAGGGAGGGAGGAATTCAGACAAACTTGAGTTCCCTGGTGTGAAAAGACCTGAATGCAGTTTATTTTGGAGATAAGGTTAAGCTTTAAGAATGAAATTAAGCATGAATGTACATGGGAGAGATGCAGCAGAAGTAACAGCACGAAGCATGAGCTGCTGCAGTGACAATCTTCTGTTGTTTTTCAGCAATGCCCATCTCAGGAGGTGGTCATGAGTTGTGCCCCATTTTTGGACCATGAGGGAGGAACACAGCAGCACCTGGGACTGACCTGTGCTCATGTGCACATACTGCCTAAATATTTTCTCTTGTGCAACAAAGGGCCGTGAATTTTCCTATGATGTAGCCTGGCTCTCAGATTGGAAGACTGAGCTCTGTCCTCCTGAGATTATTAGCCCAGCTCTTCAGCCTGTGTGTCTATAACTGAGGCTGGGCCTTGAACCTTGGTGACACCATTTCCTAATTGAGCATTGTTCTCAAGAAATAACCTCCTCTGTTCACTTTTTCACATGCAGGGACTCAAATTACCCTCAAAGAGCTTCTTCCAATTTTCTTATCCTTCAGACTTTCCCAGTCCCAGGATCAGCACAGGCAATGAGTGAAATTGCTTGCAAATAGCTAATTTCTCAATAATTAAACCCATTGTTCTGTAACAATGCTGTAGATTTTTCTAAGATGTTATTATTTTAAAATGATTACTTGCAAACATATAATTTGATCTCTCCTATTTAAAAGCGCATCAGGAGATCCTGTCAGTGATATATAGTGGAAGAAAGAGTTGGACAGGTGGGTTATTGCTGGAATATCATCTACTGTCTCAATAGAATTAATTTGTAGAAAGATGCGAAGTTGGAGCACTAATTTGCAGTATTTTATTCCCACAGGTCAAAACATCACAGCAAGGAGTAGCTGCAAGGTGGGATTTCAGAAAGCACTCAGGCTTGGCATGGACAATCCCTTGGGCACCTGCAGCAGCACAACCACTCACCTCTTGCAGAGGTATGGGCTGGGTTATTCAGCTCTCGCCATGAAATACCCCAAGTAGGGTGCTGAAGGCATTCCTTTTTTCTAATTACACTTAATTTTTGATGCCCATTTAGTGAACACAATCTGCCTTTTTCTGATCCCAGTGTAATAAGTGGCTCTTAGCCAAGAGAACTAAGACACAGGGATGGGAAGTTGAAGGCATAGAAGAGGAAAGAGTGAGGGTCTGATGGTCACATAGACAGTGTTGTAACCATTAGGAAAGGGTATTGTATTTCAGCCAAGAAATTTTCGGATTCTGTGGAAGTCCAGGGAAATAGTAAAACAAGGTTTTGTAAGCAAGGTTTTGTAATCTCCGCTGAGTTCTAAGCTGTTTTGTTTTTTCTTAGTTAAATTACTTGAAAATGTGAGCAGGTGGTAAAATCTGGTGTATCTATGGGCATATGATTTCTGACCAAATTAATTGCTGATACTTGAAGGAAGTTTTGTAATGAGATTAGGAAGCTGATAGGTGTTCTGCTTATCTCCCTGGGCTAATACTGGAAGAAAACTTTATTCACACAATGAAATGAAGCCATATTTCTGTGCCTGGATAAGGAGGTAACAAAAGTCTAGACGTAAAATTCACATTTCTAGCAGTAACTTAGCTTGGAAAGTATGGCATCTCTCTTATTTTGCCCTAACTTGAGATTAATGCATCTTTCTAAAATGTCTACAGCATCTCTTGTGATAAGGTAGGGGTTCACAGGGCTTAGGTTTGACAGATGGTGAATTGGATTGTCAAAACTATCTTCTCAACACTTCCGAATATATGCTACCTTTTCGAAAAATCTCAGACATTTAGACTTTAACTGAATAGATGTGGAAGTGTTGGTGAGAAGGGGTCTCAAAGTCTCTGGTCAAACTGTTTGCGTGGAGCAGGACTACTGCTCATGCCAGATCAGATCATGGTGTTGTCCAGCCAAGTCTTGGAAACCTCTGGATGGAGTTCCCACTGTCCCTCTGAGGTGATTGCTCTGGAGCCCACCACCTTCCTGGGGACTTGTCGAAGGTCCAGCCCGAGCTGCTATGTGTGGCTGTTGTTATATCACCTGACACCACTGAGAAGAGTCTCCATCTTCCTGCCTGTCCTTCCAGTAGGTGAAGTCTACAGTTAGATCACTCCTGAGGCTACCCTTGGCCAGGCCAGACTGGTCTGTCTCCCCCAGCCTTTCCTCGTAGACCCAAACAATCTTGATAGCCTCTGCTGGCTGATCTCTTCTTTTTGCATGTTACACTTGAAATTGGGGACCCAAAACTTGATGTGGCACTGAGGCCAGCCTCAGCACTGAGCAGAGGGGATGGTAACTTATAGAACCATAGAATGATTTTGGTTGGAAGAGACTCTTAATATCAAGTACAACCATAACCTAACTCTAGCACTAAACCATGTCTCTAAGAACCTCATCTAACTCATCTCGGTCTACTAGCCTTGTTCATCATGATGCAGCCCAATGTGAGATTTGTATTATTCAAGATAAGAGTGTGCTAGAAGGTTGCATTTGCCCTGGCAGGCCCTCAGTTCCCAGTGTGGACTGATGCCAGGCTGGTTGATGACCCACATGCATAATATTGCACTTCTCCTTGTTGAACTCCATGGAGTTTCTGTTGGCCCCATCCTCAGATTTCTCAGGGTCCCTCTGGATTGGAGCTCTAGTATTTGCTGTGCCAATCATCCTCTCTAATTCAGTACTGTCCACGAATTTGCTGAGGGAGCGCTCTGTCTCATCACCCAGGTAGCTGATGAAGATATTGAACAATATCAGCCCCAGTATTGACCCCTGAGGCACTTTGCTTATTACTGGCTGCCAACCAGATGTTGAGCCATTGATTACCATGCTTTGAGCCCAGCAGCCCAGCCAATTTTCAAGCCATCTAATAGTCCTTTCATCCATCCCATACTTCCTCAGCTTCCAAATGAGAATGCTGAGGGAGACGGCGTCAAAAGCTTGATCAACCTGGCTGTGTTGAATTAAGGCCAAGTCTGAGGTTATTAACTGAAACAGCAGACATGCCTACACAACCAAATGAAGGAGTGATTGCAGTGTCGGCTGCTGTAACCGTGCTGGCTCTAGGGCACAGTAACAATAGCATTAACATGGGTATTAGCTCCTGCTAACAAGCAGAGCAAAAGCTCCTGAGGAATTGCACTTAGGAGTGCTGCTATCCAGCAGAAACCAAAGTCCGTGTTCCTGTGTCTTTACTGCTCCTATTGCCTCTGCCAGTTTGGAGGAGTGAGGATGGGCACGCTAGCACACGCAGCAATGGTATTTGCTTTTGCTGCATAATCACATCTAATAATTTTGTGCTGACAGAGCTGACTTCTCAGGGGCACAAAGAAGCAATTAAAAACTGTATTTGAAATCATTATATGAAGACAAACCTTGCACCTAACTTTGCTGCAAGGCCCTTAGATGGGCAAGCAAATGACTGGGGAGATGGAGAATTCAGATGGGAAAGAAAGGCCTTTTGGTATTTATCCACTGTGATTCGCAAGTTCACATACATTATGGATGCTGCATCCTCCTGCTCCGATGGAGTAATGCTGCCAAATATATTATAAAGACTTATGGTGATAAACAAGGAAGAAAGCATTTAATTGACCCAAAATGACTGTTGCTATTGGTGTCAAACATGTGAGAACAAAGCTGGTCAACTTGAATCACAAATGCTCAGCTGGTAGGGACATTTTAGTAAAGACCTGAGACAGCTGCGCGGTGCAATTTCTCTCACTAATGATTCTTAAATTAAGAAATTAACCCCCTTCCACAAGCATTTGGATTGTGCTGGAGTGGGAGACAGTAACAAAAATTGGAATGGAGTCCATGGTAATAGCAACCATGGACGCTGCCAACAATGCTTTTAATTTTTGAGCCCCAGTGCTTGCAGAAATAAGGCACTTGAGACTGCCAGTTATGGCCCTTGTAAGGGAAGGGACAGTCCCCAAAGGCACTGGTGAGCTCTGTGGTACTTGTGCTGGAACAGTTGTCAGGCATGACAGTCTGTCCAGAGGTTATACCTTGTAGTAGCATTGAGCTTAAAGGCGCTATATTTTCAACAGTGTCCTACCACCTTTTGTCACCGGTGAGACCAAATTTCTGCATTGCTGGAACACCTCGGTGTGCAAATTTCATCTGGATCAGCTGATGGAGTCAACAGACATAGTAGAGGTGTTATACCAGCTTCAGGGTTTCATGCTGGCTTTATGGCCTCTGTGTCCCACGTGGAGTGCCACCATCAGAGGAGACCTGACCGCCCTGCAACCTGTCAGTATTTTGTTGTCAAGCCATCAAAAACTCTTGAATGAATTCGGACTGGTAAAGTGAGTTAGTGTCAGATCAGTTGTCCGTATCATAAAGCTGCAGTTTTTCAGGTGGTATTAGGAGGCCAAACACTGGATTTACTGTCTTGTCACACAATGACCTTGCCAAGCTGTTTGCAATACATGAACTTCTGCAAATGAATGAAGCTCCTGTTATAGAGGTATCAAAGAGGCAGTGAGGCTTGGATGCAGTTTCTTAGTGGATGAGGGGCCCTGTGCAGCCATGCATCTATTTCCCTTCACATGAAAAATTCATGCCGTGTGCTGCGAGGTGTGGTAGGCGCAAAGTGATTTCTTTAGCCTTCTCCTAAGTCCATTCCTTGTGGTTTCATGGGCTAAGCTGAACTGAGCTTTGGGCAGGCTTGATCACTGAACCCTGTGATTCGAATAATTGCTGCTAGTCATGTCACAGTCTCATGGAGTGTTGTCGTTGACTTTGATTTGACTACCTTTGAATGTGAGTTTGAGATCAGCGAGGTCAAGATGTTGCAATGTGACAGAAGACTTCAAAGCTCCTGGAGAATCTGTAAATGCTGATGGGTCTTGGACTGTGTCCTTAGAGTGCCTGTAAAAATGGTTGTTCTTTTTTACAGTTTCATCTTCATGTTCTTTCTAAAGGCATTCTGAAATGGGTGATGCCTGGAGATATTTTCTTTAGCTTTTGCTAGATGTTCGTGCCCCATCAACAGGAAATGTCTGATGTGTTTATTTTTGTGTGTGTGATCTTCCAATAGATTGCTTTTACCTCTTTGAAGGAAAAGTTATTGACTTTCTTAAGAGTTCACACTCATTCCCCTTGCCCTCCTGCAAGAACTTTGTTTCTATTTTCTGCAGTGATCTGCAGAATTGGCATAATTTCTTTCCTTCATGCTTTTCCCAAGAATTCTCACTTAATCACCGATTTTCAACAGCTCTGTAGTACTTTGAGACATTCAGAAAGAGCAAAAGTTCCCTAAAAACAAAACCTTTGATATTTCCAGCCATTCCCTCATTTCTATCTAGGTCAACACCTGTTTGGGGCGTAATGCTCAGTGCCTGGTGAGCCGCCTTCCTGGTCACTCTGTGCAACCATTTCGGTTCTCCTGGAATCCAGCGTACCTGCTGTGTCAGACGTGACCGAGATGCCAAAACATATTAATTACCTAAAACAGCTTACACAGTGGTTTGATTTCATAAACATACGGATTTTCTTGTTTTCTGTGATTTCTTCTTTAACAAGTGCCATTTTCTGTTATTTCTTCCTTAACAAGTGCCTTGTGCTGAGTTTAGTTATCTTTGGAGTCTTGGATCTATAATTCACAGTAGTATTAAGATTGAACTATTGCCACTGAATAATGCTCACAGAGGCACCTTTCTATAATCCATATTGCACGCAGGTATCATTTGAAACACTGAAAGGTGCTGACTATTTTACTCTCATTTTTTTGCTAGGAACTTCTGGCTCATTGCCTCTCCTGCAAACACACCTCTGCTCCACGTAAATGAGCTTTCCTCAGGTTACAGGATAAAGTCAAGCTGATTAATTCTCTGAAAGTGGATAATGAAAACATTGGAGAATGTGGTACTTCAGAGATACCTGGCTAATGCTAATAGTGGCTCTGCTGCATACTCAGAGACTTATGTTCCACATGATCTTGATACACCTATAAGTGAGGATGTTTGATGCTTTGCATCCTCGTCGCTTTTCACATCTGGGAGCCCAGGATGGATCTGAAGTTCACTTTGTAGTTTGCTGAAACCAGTAGCATCAAGTGTTTTCTCAGACATGGGAAACTCCTTGTCCTGTTTCCCCATTAGCAGCTTTTCTGCAGAGTGCTGCTTGCAGGAGATGGTCGTACGTGGGTCCCAGGTCTTCCCCTATCTACCAGATCTACCACCACTCACACCAGTATCACCTGTGCAGTAATTCCCATGGAAACCTTTTGGCTTTTTGTCCTTTTTTCTTTCCCAAGGAACATTCCACCTGTTTCTGGAGTTACGTTTGGATTTTCCTGTTCCTGAGACGTTTTCATAATCTTTCAGGTCCTATACCACCATTGTTGAGCTAGACCATGCAACCACAGGCTTTTCTTAAAACCTTCATCTCCTTTCAGTCTGGAGAGTTGACTCTGTTTGGATTGACTGAGGCATCTCATGATGATCTCCCTTCAGTCAGCAATTAATAGTCTGCTTTGTCTGCCTACATTTTATGGTTTGGGGTTTTTTTGTTTGTTTGGGGTTTGTTTTGGTTTGGTTTGGTTTGGTTTGGTTTGGTTTTTTTGTGGGATTTGTTTGGTTTTTTGTTGTTGTTTTGTTCCGTTTTTTATTCTGGAAAGAAATGATATGGTGTCTTCAGTCCTCGCTGACTGCTTAAAATTCTCCCACACCTTTGGAGTATTTAATTATTCCCCTTCAGGAATGAGTTTAAATTGACTGACTTCCTTTAAGGCTGCAATTTCACATGTAATAGCAGTACTGCTTAAATTATTACAGGCTAGCTCCCTTCCTCGTGCAGCCGACTGGCCTGGGAAAAGCAGCACTTCAAAAACAGCCTTTTCTCCCCCACCTGGGCTAAATCCGATGGGCCACCTTGCCCTTGTCACTGCACAGCCACAGGGACGCTGCAGGACGGGGGTACGGAGCATCCTCCTACAGCCGAGGTGCCAGCTTGTGGTGGCATCAAGCGTGGGTGGTGTTTTGGTCTTAGTTTTGTCTCGAGCTCCCTGCACCAGGGGGATTGCTGATGTTCATTAGCAGCTAATTGGTGCTGGCGAGCTGTGACTTTTACCCCCCTGGTTTCGCAGCTACTCTGGAGGCAACAGCTGATGCTTAATTGCCAAGTCTGAGTGAGGCTGTGGGTTCACAGAGATTGCCCGAGTTCTGTTATCTGCCTTTGCTTGACAATTACATGGAGTTTTGATTAGTAAAATTGTGATGGGTTTCACTGTTCTGTGTCTTTGATGTTTCGAGAAAGCTTTAGCTGTGCTGTGAGCAGCTCCTGTAAAGCACGCCAGAGCAGTATTAAGGCATGGGAAAGGGAAACTGCATCTGGACCAAGCTGCTTGGAGAAGACATTTGCAAAACAGACTTTTGTTCCTGATAGTCACCATCTGAGGCAGAAATTATGGACAAAATATTTTGCCCAAGAACTAGTTTTAATTTGTTGTTTTGTCCGATCGAATCAGATTTGGCCATAAAATAGCACACTTGACTTCCTAATCTGCTTCTGTGTGTATCTTTGTGGGCAAATGTGGAAAGCAGAGTGAGGCTTTTGCTCTCTGCTTGCTAGTTAGTGTAGCTCAGGAGTAAATGGGAGGAGCAGACTCATGTTTTCATGTTTTTCCATGGTCATTTTTGGCCCGGTAGCCCTTCCCTCCCCAGTGCCCAAGAGGCTCTTCAGTCAGTTTAACAGACACAAAACTGCTGTGCGATGATCCAGCAACTCAAAAACATATATATTTTTTGGACATTACCAGACTGGCAAGTTTGAGATCATAGTCTTGTGACCCTGCACCTTACATTATTCTCCAGTCTGAAACAAGCCCAGGTGTTAATTCTGCCAGCTTCCTCTCTGGGTCCGAGCACTCCTGCTTAGGTAACTGCAGTAGATAAGGCCAAGTCTCAGCTGAGGTCTCAGGGCTGTCTCAAACCAGCCCTGAAATGGGAAACCCAGCAGGGTAGCTGGTTGTCTTTTCTAATGCCAAGCCATAACATGTTGGTTGAGATGATGTATGTGGTGTTCTTCCACACAGGGTGACAGCCTGGCTGGAAAGTTGTCCCTTGTTTGTGGGGGACTCTGCAAGTCCCCCAGAACAGGGCTGAGGGCACTGGTGCTACAGAGGCACAGGTTACACAGGGGTGTAATGCTGCTCTGTCATCTTCTCAGCTTGCCCTGGTCACTCCACAGCCACAGGGATGCGGCAGGATGGGGGTACGGAGCATCCTCCTGCAGCTGAGGTGCCAGCTTGTGGTGGCATCAAGCGTGGGTGGTTATTTTGGTCTTAGTTTTGTCTCAAGCTCCCTGCACCAGGGGGATTGCCGATGCTCATTAGCAGCCTAGAACTTCCAAGCACTTAATTTGTTTGAGTTTTGGGTTTTTGTTATGACTGTGAGCTGAACTGATATTTTTTAAGATCTTGTTATCACAACCCCAGAGTGGATATCTTCCTCTGGGGTGATGGTCATCCTACAGACTGTTGGTAGGTGAAAAGTTCAACTCCTTGCATGCATGGTCTTACCCTTGATATTTCTGGTTCTCCTGTCTTATTTCTTAGATGTAAAGTGTTTGTGTAGCAGCTCTGTCTCTGTCCTCTGCATCATGTTCAAAAAGGAAGTTTTACTCTAAACATTCGCCTCTTCCAAATGACTATTGTCACCCTCTGGCCTATCCTCCAGGGCAGGGGTGTCAAACTCACTTTCACTGGGGGCCACATGAGACTCGCAGTTGCCTTCAAATGGTTGAATGTAATTTTAAGACTGTAAAGAAGTTACTGCTCCTACATCCAGGACAACTAATGCCGTAGGCTCCCAGCACCATGTTCTCCTTGTGCTGATGGGGGCCAGATGTCTTGGCACCCAGCTCACCAGCTCTTCTGCAGGGCTGGACAATGCTGCTGGATGTCCCAGCCCTGGCTGAGCCTCCCATTGTCTGTGATTCCAGTTTCACTGGTGACTTCACTGGCCAAGCCCGTGTGGATGGGATCGTGGGAGCCATCAGCGTCAGAGCCCACAGCTATGTAGGTGCTGGGGATCTTTGTGCTCAGTTTGTTTTTAATGAGGAATTCCCTGGTTGCTACATTTTCCTGAACTTCAGCATTTTTTCCTGCTCTCCCAGCACCTTTGTGCAAGGCCAGGACTTGCACATGCAGCTTCTCCTCTGCCAACTTTCATAACACAAGCCTTGGGACTAGCTTAGCCCAGCTTCTTAAATCTGAATCTTTGCTTTATTTCGTGTTAAATTGGTTAACTCCAGCTGCCAGGCACTAAACTTTTTGAAATTGAATAGGCATTTTTTGATAATTGTGATTTTTTTACTTCATGACTTGCAACTTCTGTAAGGTGCTCGCTACACCATTTATGGCCTAAACCATTACAAAACTGGCTGAGCTAAGACCTGAGAGAAGTCTTAATTCTCTTGAGCCAATGCTGCTTGAGATCAGCAAAGTTCAAAGGATCCAGCTTGAAAGCACCCTACAAGTTGCAGTTGCACTATAAGTAAAGATTGGACAATGACCTTTTAAAGGAAAACAATAAATGAGTTGCAAGGCTTTCTTATCCGCAGCTCTTTCTGCAGCCAGAGGTCTGCGTCCCTTGCTGCATTCCCCACCACTGCTCCCCTTGCTTGGGAAAGCAGCTCTGACCTGCTCTTCATTTGATGCTCATGGCTGTCCTGCTTTGCAGAAACCTCTGTCTCATTGCTCCCCGTGCTTGTACCATCCCATGATGTGTTTCTGACAGTGTGCTTGCCCAGGGGACTTCACGTGCACCAAATAACTGGGGAGAAAATGGCGACAGGCCCATCAGTGTCCCTGCTGCTCTCCAAATCCAGATCAGGTGCAGAGCTGGGATTCAGCCGCATGTGCCACAGGGGTGGGAAGGACATGGGAACCAAAGTGGCGTTCAGGGAAGGTCCTCAGGCAAGGGTTGAGGAAAACAATTTTAAAAGAAGAAAAAAAAACACCCTCGGCATTTTCTTGCCCTTGATGGTACTGGACCACTCGTTGTCCTGTGACACCTGGATGCCAAAAATTGTTCTTATCCCAGAGCAGCAGCGCTTGCCCAGGCTTTTGGAGGGGAATGAAGCACCTGATGCAGAGAGGAGGCACAACTATGTGCCCTCTGAGAGCAGCTCCTCCGCCTCCCCAGGCCTGGACCAGACCTCAGCAAACTGGAAAAGGAAAAATAACATTGCTGAGACAGGTTTGATCCCCCTCTTCCTTCCAGGCCAGAGGGGATTATTTGGGGAATACATTAATAAATCCTTTCCCTGGTGCCAGCAGCTTCCACTGGAAACCAGTTTGCTTAAGGGCTAACCTGGCAGAAGATCCCAAAGACATGAATGCTTATGAGTATGGGTAAGATCTTCACCCTGAGGAAATAACGCGTTTCCTTTCTAGCCGAGGCTGAGGATTCTAATTGCACTGTTGTTCTTAATTGAAATGAAAAATACTGCCATATCAGCCTGTTGAAAATGTTGCAAGCTTATGTCTTATTAATTTACTGTGGGACCTGTACCCTGAAATGTGAATAAAAATCTGAATGAGATTGTTCGAGGTAATTCACAGGTTTTGATTTAAAATATTTTATCTTTGTCTTTAAATTTGTTGTTGCTGGGCAGGATGACAGTTTGAAGATGATACCTCATTTTGGATTTTACAGATCCTATGAATGTGAAAATGAATGAAACCTAAGAGTGTAATGTTGCATATTATTCAATTATTATATTTCAGCTGGGTCCAGAAAGCTTCTCCAACGCTAAATCTGGGATGCAGAAGCAGGAGGTGGCACACAGACTCGGAGAAACCACAGAGCGAAACTCTAGCAAGGAAACTACTGACCCTGCAAAGGATAGAGTTTCTCGAGCATTAAATGGTGTAAGCCCCAGGGTCCGATCTAGGGTTTGCAAAGTAAATGCAGTTTCTATTAACTTCGATGTGCATTTGGCCCTCAGGCTTGCTGCTGAGCTAGAGCCTGGTGGGTGCTTACATAGACAGCGAAGCAGCATCCAGATCAGCTCATCAGGAAACGGCTTCGCTTTCCATCAGGGTATGAAACGCACAGAGTCAGCCTCCAAAGCCACAGATGCTGGACGGATGCGGTTGACCCCGGTCATTGCCAGGGAGGCATTGCCAGAAGTGGGACTGGTTTGTGGCTTCGTACTCCAAGATGCAGACTTTCGTTCTGGTATCAGCTAATGTCACCCTCTTGGCATTTCTTCTGGAGCTTGCGAGGATGATTGTTTGCTGGTGCTGGCTCCATCTCCCCCACCTGCATCCTTCCCGTGGTCCTTCACCCACCACAGCCCACCTTGCTGCTGGAGGGACCCTCCTCACAAAGACATGAAGCTTCAGAAACACCAGCTCCAGCAGTGGATTTAGGAAGGAGAGCGGCATATCTGCAGAATAGTTTAGGTTTCGGGGGTGGAAGGGTGGTTGGCTTTTTTAGTGAGCGTGTGTGTGTGGTTTTCTTTTCACCCCTCCAAGTGCTACTCTATTTTTTGTTCAAAATCATACTTTGCCTTAAGGAGGCTGTTTGTCACCGAGTCTCCCTGATGCTGCCCCTTGAGGAACCAGAACTGCAGGCAGTGGAGATGAATCGAGTCTGCCAGGATAATTGTGGCAGATAAGAGAGAATTGAAGCCTCCAGCCCAGTCTGAGAGAGAGGAGACTGCTGCGGGAAGACGCTTGCTCACGGCTGCGGGAGATGCGGCGTGCAGCCAGCCTGGAGAGCCAGAACCAGAAGGCCCAGCCTGAACCAGGGAGGCTCTTTCCACACGCCAGCCACGCACACACCTCGGCTGAAAGCGCTTGCTTTGCAGTGACAGGACAGAGAGCAGCAAAATGAGAGCTGGCTGGAGCACGGACTCCATAGCGAGAGCTCAGAAACAGCATGAAAACCATCAGGGATGTGAGGGGGGAGGAAAAAAGCATTACCTGTAGCTCCCAGTGTGACTGAGTGGGTCTTTGTGCCTCTAATAGTTTCTCCATCAATCTGCCAGAGCTGTGCTTTGCCATGCAGAGCTGCTATTGCTGGGTCACCTTTTGCAAAGGATTTGTGTCAACGTAAGCTGTGGTTGTAGGGTCACCGTGGAAGTGCAGAAAGCAGCAGTATGTTGCTGGGTGTTTTTCTTTCCCCAGCATTTGTTGCCAGATACAGCCTGTCTCTTAGGCCAGTTATTGTGGTAAAACTTGACAAATGTGTGGATCCGCCGCGTTTTGTCTGCGCTTAGAGAAAGGATGTGCTGCTGTTGCCTTGTGCAGCAGGAGCCGCCCCACATTTTGGATTCAGGCAACCCCTGTCTTTGCTGCTTTGTAGCCTGGCACAGCAACCCATTCATGCTAATTAGTAAATTATGATGATTCACTTCAAAATAAATTTTTCTGCCCTGAGGGTGGTGAGAGCCTGGCCCAGGTTGGCCAGAGAGGTGGTGGATGAACCATCCCTGGAGACATCCCAGGCCAGGCTGGACGGGGCTCTGAGCAACCTGAGCTGGTGAAGATGTCCCTGCTCATGGCAGGGGGGCACTGGGGGAGCTGGGAAGGGCCCTTCAACACAAACTGTTCTATGTTTCTATGAAAATTGCTTGCTTGATGCCCAGCAGGTGTCAGAGGCTCCATGTACAGACCATCCCCTGCCCATCCCCAGCTAGACGTGACTCTGTGTTACTCTGCATGTACTTCACACTGTGTCATCACGTCTCTGCCTTCCAAACGGGCTGGTGTTATGGCCGCATGGCTCAATGCAGCACATGGCTCCATCTGCACTCCCCACCAGCAGCCCTGCTGAACTGCTCTGCTGATCTGGCTCCTGGAAGCATTTGCACCCAGTGAGCACCCTTGGGTGCAATGCTGTGCAGGGGGAGGCTGTTTCCTGCAGTGGGTGGAGGTGCTTTGCAGCAGGACCCTGTTTTCTTGCCCTGCCCTATCTGTGGGCAGAAGTGGCGGAACATTTGTAAGGTGCCTCAGAGAGGAGCTGAGTGACCTGTGGTTTAAGCAAAGATCATGTGCTCACAAAAAAGAAAAAAAAAAAAAAGTATGAGGGAAGCTCTAACACTGTTTTTCTTCATCTTTCACCTAGTTACAAATTGCCATTGTGCATTAAGAGGGAGCCATAATAAAGGTATTCTGTGCATTTCCTCCTCAGAAGGTTGACCTGCAGCCCCTTCTCTAGTGCTGGTTTCTAATGCAAAGGTTTCCTGAGAGCAAAGTCCTGCTTGGGCATGAACTGCAAACCCAGAAAATGTGCACTGCAAGCCTGAGGCTGCAGGAGAAGGAGCAGGGCAGCTGGGTGAAGCTCTGTGGTGCTGTGTGAGGTCCTGTGGTCCTGGTGATCCCACCAGCTGAGGATGGAGGGAGTGCGGGATGCAGGGGGATGGTCAGCAGCTGGGAAGAAGGGGTGGTGGGTGCAGGGGGATGTGGTGTGGGGCAGAGGCAGCAGTGCTGGCAGCTGGAGAGGCTCCCGATAGAAGTGCTGGATTTTGCAGCACTCTCAGCTATTTCCTGGTGTCCTTCTGTGCTCTTGCCACCTGGCTCCAACGCTCAGCAGCTGTGGTACGATCCCTTTACAGCTGCTTGCCCAAGACAAGCTCATCACCGCTGTGCCCCTCGTCCTGCCCCTTTGCCACTGCAAACTAGCTCTCTGGGTGGTGATGTGTGCCCATCTCCTCAGCTGTGTGGATCTGCTCATAGCTGCTGATGCTTTTCAGGCAAGAAAAACTGCTCTGAGGAAGCCTGGCTCTGCTGCCGGTGCCTTGCTGTTGCTTCAGATGGCAAACAATGGGGTCTGGTGACAGTGTGATGCAAGGCAGAAAATGTTAATCCCAGAGTGAGCGTCCAAGACAAAGCCATAGTGCTCAGGGATCTGATGTGAGCCCAAACCTGCCGCAAGGAGGGGAAAAATGCGCTCCTGTGAGCACCAAAGGAGAAAGCCCAAGCACAGGGTGCCCAGGCTGTGTCTAGGGGAGGATGGAGACATCAAGCATGGTGCACCCAGTGGGCAAGAACAAGCTGGTGAAGAAGCTCAGGAGATAACTGGGAAATTGAAGAGCACTCTGGTGTGGACACAGTGCTTGGCCCAGCACGCAGTTAACCTGTCCATGTCTTTAAAGCAAATTTAAAGCAGCGGCATGTTTCTGCTCTGCGTAAGCAATTAGCATCACATGGCCATGGTGATTTTCATCTGGCACCTGCAGCCCAAAGCCAATTTAGCATGAAAATGCTCCGTGTGTAAACACGACCAGAATAGCCTCTTAGCTCCTGGGCCCTCTGTCCTTGATGTGACATTCAGTATTTACAAAGATTGGGGCTTTTTACACCACAGCAGGGAGCTACACAGATTTCTCTGAAATCAAAGCATGATGACTATATTGATGCCCAAAATGACTGCTTCCACTCTGCTAATACTGGACAAATATTGACTCGTGGCTACTACGAGTCCATTCCTTCACTGACGAAGGTTCAAGGCTACTTGGATAAACAAATGAGTTCTCATGAATATTCTCATTTTAACACATCTCCAGAATAATAATATGTCCAGTATATATTCTCATTATGCTTTTCCTTCTGTTGACAGTTTGAGGTGACATTGTGTGACACTTCGTTAGCACAGAAAAGGAGTGTTCCATTGTGGAGGGTCATCTGTCTGGGGCAGAATTCAGCTGTGCAATTCTTCATCTCTGCTTGACCCTGAGCAATAGGGAAAAAAAAATCAGAATTAAAGCTCTTGCATGAGGGAGGGGATGGGAATCTAGTGCAATCCTGTCCATGCATTGTTTACTCTGACTGCTACATCATTAATCTAATGCCTGATAATACTGGAGGCCATAGCCCAGATACTGCAGGTCATTAGTACCTGGACTGCTCCCAAAAACACGCTCTCCCGTTGGTGAGGATGGCAGCCCGCTGCTCAGCGCGTGACATCTCCCTCAGCTCCATGGCCCTGTGACCGCTTGCTGCCCATGCACCCCTTGCCAAGGACCGAAGAGCCGCTGTCACACGCCACCACGGTGTGGCAGTCCCACTTTTCCTGCTGAAATAGGACATGCCAGGAGCTCCCTGGCAGGAGAGGTGACAGGGAAAAGACAGGAAAACAACGTCCTGGTTTCTAAACTTTGTTCATTGAGCTGCAACCCTAAAACAGTCTCGGCATACTCGCACCTTGGCTTAAGACAGACCTCACCGGTTTCATTCACTAATCACAGCTCCAAGGCTTCCTGATGCCCCTTTCTGCTTCCCACCGTTGAAAAAGCAACGCAGCTTGTGGTCCATCAGCTTTGGAGCAAATGATTTGCCTCAATGTGAAGTTTCTAAGCACCTGGGGACATCCTCTGGTCCCCCTGATGACAGCAGGGCCATTACCTTAATTTTGCTGCAGTCAGTTACCCCACTTCCAAGTGGCTGGGAGCATCAGTGTCATGCATTGGCGTCACTTTCCAGGCACTTTGCACCGTTACGAATGGCTCCTCAACGGTGAACTGTTACATAGGTGAGGATGCTAAAATTATTTAGTGTAAGCTGGTAAGCAGAGGTACCAGGGAAGGAAGCCTTCCAGAATAGCTCCCTGCATGAACATTCAGGTCCAGAATAAAGAGCTGTGTAATTCTGGAATAATTACTCTAATTATTTTCAATGACTCCTTTCTCAAATTTTGTGAAGTGTCTAAAAATTGTGCATGTCCCTGTCACCCCGACGAGATCACACTGTTTCACAAAATTCAGAGTAGATGAAGTTACCGACTCCCCCAGGCAGCCTGCTTATTTTTTAATCCATTTACAGTGTTTTGATTCCATGGTGATAAGGACTTTATAAATGCTAATTGATAAATGGGATAGAGTTTATATTGGCTCATACAGGGCAGAAATAGTCAAATGCATACAAAATTGCTATTATTTAAAAACTCTACGAGACTTTCCATTCTGAAGTCGACACAGTGAATAAACTGGGGGAAAATATGTCCTTCCATGTGTCATCAGTGGATGCTGTGAGCATCTGGGTTCACGGGCTCACACCAGCCTGGAGAAGGTGAATGGCTGGGAATCCACTGAGGAATCAAGAAACAGATGCCAGAGGTCTCACAGCCACCGTTAGTATGAGCAGCATCACACACTGTAACCTTTTATTTTATTGTCTTTCCTCCCTTCCCCTGTTAGAATCAGGCCAGCCCAGCAACCGCCCAGGCGTGCGAGGGGGAAAAGCTCAGGTTCAACTCACCTGTGTCCAAGAGGATGTCCAGGGCTTTGGCTTCAGTCCTCAAAGATGCTGTGTTTACTGCAGTGAGATAAACACGATTCTGGGAGTTTTAAACTATTTTTACTTCTCTCTCTATTTCTGTTTTTCCCCCCCAAACACATTGTCTGCTCTAACTCCTGCTATATTCATAGGCACCCTAGAAATAAGCCAGCCTGCCTGGGAGAGGTGTGCACTGCTCCCGAAGAAAATGAATGGTGTATATTGCTGGCTCACCAGAAACCATGTTTATAGTCAGAAAAATGTTCAAAATTTATATAAATTATTTCAGGCTTGCTCAGTGTTTTAACAGAAGAGCCTGCAAAGTTTATGAAACAAATTTGCAAAACGAAAAATCAGCCTATCCTCTGCCATACCTGGAGGCTCTGGGTCTGTGTTTTACAGGTTTTGATGGCCTTTTCACCAAAACGCTCTGGCCAGCAGCACCGACCGGAGATTGCAATCGCCTGATCCTTGCTCAGTGAGGTTCGTGATGGCTGTGACATGTGACATTGCAGAGCCAGCACAGGAGCCCCCAGTCCCTGAGAAGCACCAGCACTGGTACCCCCGGGAGGCGAGCAACCTGCAGAGCCTTTGTGAGGCTTCCTTCCTCTTCCCTTTTCTCATCTAGCCAAGCCAAGCTGTCTCTTAAGCCCACGTGAACAAAGACTCCCTGATGCTGGAGCGTGTCAGCAGAAGTATACATCAGTCCATTTTTCCCTATCTGTGGGGAATTCAGCTCTCTCTGCCTTGTTTTCTCTCTTGTTCTGGTCCTGCACTAGGTGACAGACATTGGTAATTAATTGCCTTGGTTGCTTTTTAGCTGCAGTCTCTTGCTGAAGCCACAGCATAAAAAATAGAAGCTAAATTCATGTCTTAGTCTTGCCGTACAATTCCCTTTCTCTGCAAGATACGGCCTGAGCACAAGGTAAAGAGCAGCCTCCAGACGTCGGGCTGGGGAGCCAGAATGGCGCTGATGCTATTTTTGCCAAACACTGACATTAGTCACACTGGAAAGGAAAATCTACCTCTCACCTCACAGTAAAACCTGGCAGGATGCTCAGAACCAGAGCTAACCCAGCACCCCAGGAGGGTGTTCCCTGCTTTTGGCTGGGGCTAGCAGGACTCTGACCCAGCACAGCCATGGTGGACCAAGGTGTCCACTGTAAAAAAAAGCCACTTTCCTCCTCAGGGGGTGTGGGATTGTGGTCCCCAATGCTACACTTACCCCAGTACATAAAATGAGTGACAGCAGCCCCTTGGCAAGGGCACAACATCGCCCACGGGGCTGTGCAGAGCAGCAGGGTGGTCATGGCACAGCAGGGGTTAATGACGTCAAGATCGATAGACAGGCAGACGGGCAGAAAACCTTATATTTCCAAAAATTAAGGGCAAAACATCCAATTTCACCTCCAAGTGAGTCCCTGAAGATTTAGTCTATGGTGAAGTGTGTTGCAGACATTTTATACATAACTGTAAGCATGGTAATAAAGCATGTTATATGAGTTACAAGATACACTAATAAACAACATCTAGTGATCTATCAGTCTAAAAGACCCCATCAGGATTTATTAAAACTTCTGTTAATCATTTATACTTTCCTTTCTGTAACCTAAAAGCCTGTGAGGAGAAAGCTTTGAACAAAAAGCCACGTCGGGAAGCCAGTTTATTACAAGCCCTGTAGTCAGTCACTCACAGCAAAGACACACGCGCATTTTTGTAGGCAGGAGTTTGCTGCAAGGAGTTTTCTGCAGTGTCCGTGCAGGTCAGGAGGGAGAAGAGCTGTGGTTGGAATGCAGGGAGGGGATGGATAGAGACCCTCTGCAAACGCAGCCCACCTCCCACCTGCAGATGTGACGTCCTGACCACCTGGTGATGCTCCAGTGGCTGCATCAGAAGGAGCAGAACCAGCCATCTCCACCTTGTTTGTTTAGAGAAATTGCTGAAATTACTGCTGTTAATAGGATCTGGGGAAGAGCCACACGCAGCAATTATCCAGGCTTACTGCAATTGACTGAAGTTGTCCAAAAATCGCTAAGACAAAGAAAATCTCCCCCTGGCATTAATCCTCTTGTAGTCTAGACAAGATCTCACAAAGTATATTCCCATGACCGTGTGGCTCTGCACTGTCACTCAAAGACTGAATAATTGTAAACACTCCATCAAATTCCAGATTATATCCCCTCTGCCATTTCCAGAGGTCTTTGTGCTGTTTACATTGCTGAAAGTAGAGACACGCCAGGAGAAACAAATCAGGTGGGACCAGTCTTTGGCCTGGAGTGTGGTTTGAAGTGTCCATGCAAGCACCATGCACTTTGCTACCTGTAGACTGATTGGGTCAGTGAACATTTGCTCACCCCAAAAAGCAGCGAGACAACACCAGCAGAACCAGCACAATTTCACTAGGAGCTGTGTGAGAAAACATATTTAATGAAGAATTATTCTTTGGCCAGGTCTCTACACAAATACCGAGCTGGGAACGGGGGACTGATGCAGCTACCAAGAAACTTCTTTGTAGAATCTGCTGAGATGAGCTGCCAAAGTCTGGCAAAGGCTGCTCAGACCAAGCAAATGCACTTTCTCAGCAGAAATTGCCAGCCCATATGTTTTGCCTGGAAAGTCTGCACAAGGTAGATGCTTGGTCAACCTGGCACAAGAGCACCCTTCAGCAAAGAGACGTTGAAACTCACCTTGAAGATGGGGATAAAACAAAGCCTTATACTTTGAAAGGGCCTGAAAATACAGTGAAGTATTAGTCAATAAACAAGTGTCAGCCTGGAAAATGAAATACCAAACTCCCTTTCTGGCAGGATTTTTCCTCACAATATAACTGAAGATTTCCCAGAAACCTCAAATTATGAAATATTTGTTTTGAGGAACAGATGACATCCAAAGTAATATTCGAGGAAAATCAGACCCTCTGCTGATTTTCTCTGTTGCCATCCTAGGTGGAGAGCAGCAGGCATTGCCAACATTGATTTAGCAGGAAGGACCTCAGATGTATTTGAGAGTTTGCTTGGCAAAGACTTTTTTCCCCCTGATTTTGATATAATACACTCTCAAGTACAAGCAATCTGCACTAGGCAGAGGTCTAGCAGCTTCCCTCCACTCTCACACTGGCAAAAGCTAATGTTTGCAATTATCTGCTGGTAACCAGAGCTGATGGCTTGTAGGTGAAAACACACGCTGTTCTGTGATACCCACAGGATCTGCCTCTGCCCATGGCATTGCATGAAGACTAAATCCCATCTCAAACGCCACGTAAGGTACTCTTCTTCCCCAGGGCTCCTGGGTGTGGAAGTTCATCAGATGAGCAGCTGGTGGTAGGTCCTTTGGGGTCATGGTGAGTCCCACCAGGGCCTGTGAGACTGCAAGAATGTATATGCCATTGTTTATATAGGTCTTGCTTTGAACAGGGCATGCTTACACCATGGCTCAGCTCAGGGCTGTGGACATGAATGGTCAGACACTGGTGGGGCTAAAGTGCCCTGTGGCACAAGGAGAGAAGAGACCTCCTGCAGCCACCACAGACCAGAGGGAGCTGGACACAGGGCTGGTGATGGACTTCTTTGGTCTGGCCCATGTGGAGGGAGCATGCTGCTTCTTACAGGGAGTGCAGCCAGTGTCTCCTTGAGATGAAGGACTCTGTGATGTCTTTCCAAGCACCCAGGTGTCTCCATCATCACTGCAGCAGAGAAAGGGTGATCTCTGCCTGATGGGGAGGACCAAAGCCACAGAGAAACCCAACCTTTGAGCTCTCAGGACCCTTCTCCCAAACAACTTTGCCATAGCTACATCCCCATCCTGGCAAACTCAGGACCTCTGCTTGTGAGAGCTCCTTCCTCCTCTTCCCTCCTCTCCTCTCCCTCTCCCTCTCCCTCTCCCTCATGGGAAGCACTTTCTTCCCTGGGGCAAGCAGGCTGCTGCAGCTGGCCATATGTGCAGGTGTGTTGCTGCTCCCCTGCAGCTCACGCCTGCCCCTGCACACCCCAGGTTTTTCTTGGCATGGCGCTGCATTGCAAATGTGCATTACGAGCAAGGCATTAGTGCTGCAACTCTGTGGGAAGTGCGAGTGCTCCAATTCCCCCAGCGATTAGTGGGTGACAGTTCTGATAAATCAACTGTTTTATCACAAACATGTGCACTCAGCATTAACTCTACATGTGCCCAGCTCTGGCTGAGGGGATTATTATTCACCACGAAAGAGCAGATACACATAGTGATGTGTGGGCAAGGGACTAATCCCAGCTCTTCCCAGCTGCCTTTCCAATTGCATGGTCCTTAGAGCTGCTGTGGTATTTGCCTGGCCCCCAAGCAGCTGCCTGAGGGGGCAGCAAATGCTCAGCAGCCCCAGCACAGATCCATGTGTGTGCTTGGTGCTTTCTTCATGCCACCAGCCCTGGGAGTGCTGGGCAGGATTTTTTCCTCCAAGAGGTGGTGGCAGATGTGCACAACCCTTCTTGGTTTCCAACATATCTGCCTGCACCCAGATCGTAGGACTGAGAGTCAGCCAGATTATTCCTGGGTGACAGCTGCACACTGAGCTTTGCAAAGTGGGAAAGCCCCGTGCCTTGTATGTAGGAGCTGAGCTGAGGTCAGGGAGCAAGCACCGGCCTTCACCTGCTCTGCTTCTCAGTGTTAGGACATGATGACTTGGGACACATCCCCATGCAGAGAAAGAGGGCTCCTGGGAGCCAATACTGGAGTTTTTTGGCTCCCAAAGCTGTGCTTACCTGGACCTGTCATTGCTGATGGAGACACTTCCATGCATCACTGCTGGGACTGCAGAGCAGAGCTTTGCTCCAGCCTGGACAGTTTGGGATTCTCAATCCAGGCTTGGGCCAGGAGCAAGGAGTGATGGAGAAAAGGGCACCAAATGCACTGGAATGCAGCAGAGCCTGTAGCCGAGCAGGAGCTTTGCTTAATGCACGTCAGGAACTGCAGTACCCAGGTACCAGGCACTCAGGAGCCTGTCCAGAGGCTGAGGGGCACCGCAGCCATGTCCCCTGACCTTCCTGCACACAACCTGCCACGTTCACGGCAGGGGACCACTGCCACACCACGGGAGAACCAAGGTGTCAGCCCTGGGGCCCATAAATCAGCATGTCTCTTGGTGCATTGTGGCAACTCATTTAGTGTATGTATGTATTTGTATATTCCTTCTGACATTTTTATTATTATGAGATAGTTCCCCTGAAGGGGGATGAATAATGAAAATGCAGCCTTTGGATGTAGAAAAGTAGGGAGGAGGCAGAGAGTAACTGCTCTGCCTAAAAACACCTCACTGCAGCACGCATCCCCTTCCCACACACTACTGTCCACAGCACCTGCTCCTGGCACCTTCTTGCCCAGAGCTAGCACCACATCCACCCTCCTCTCCTTCCACAAAACACTAGCCCATCGTGTCTACCCTTCCCTTGCTATCCCTCCAGTGAGCTCTAGTGTCTCTTCTGCCTCCAGGCCTTGCTACCAGCAGCTCTTCCAGAAAGGTGCTCAGGGGCATTTGGTCACCTCTGCTGACCCTCTTGCCCGAGCATCTGATGGTGCGTTGGGCAAGGGGACTGCTTTGCAGGCTGCTGGAGGAGATGTTTGCCAAGGGAGTGTTTTGGAGGGGGAGAAGTGGAGATCTGACATGACTTCACACCAGGGTATCCAGCGGGGATTGCTGGGAAGCCTTGGAAAGCTGCATGCATGTGAGAGAAGTGTGGCTGCATCCACGCTCAGGGTTCAGGTGGGCTCTGTTGTGAGCAGAGGTAGGGGCGAATGAGTAGGGGGAGTAACTGCCCCACATCTACTGCTGTTGGGGGAATCTCTCCCGGGCACTGTGGATGGGAGAAGTGAAGCCATGCCTGGGTCTGGAGCCTGGAAAAAATCAACAGTATTGGTTTCCATGGCAATGCTGCCATGGAGCTGGAGGTGAGCACCATGGCCCCCATTCCTGCAGATGTGTGGGAAGGGCCTGCCTAGGTGATGGTTTCCAGACAAAACAATGTCCCCATCATTGCATGGCACCAGGCAAGAGACTGAAGACCAGTGAGCAGGAGCTGGCTCTGCAGAGGAAGGGACATGGGGCTGGAGTTACCCACCCATCCCAACCATCTCATCTGCGAAACCTGCAGCCCAGACCCTGCTGCAGGACAGGATGCTGCTCTCTCTACTGGGGTTCCCTTTCCCCATCATACACCCCAGGGGCAAATGGCTTGTGGGGGAATTCAAAGCCTGTAGACCTTCCTGGGGTAGACTGGACGGATGCAGGGGTGTGCTGCGAAATCCTGTGGCCACAGAGATCAATAGCACAACATAAACCCATTAATATCACTATAAAGGGAGCATACAGACTAGAATTAGTTACACTAAAATGTCTGTCGCAGAGTATTAATTGGGTTACTAAATATGTCACTGCGAATGTATTTTATAGGCAGCATAAATTTCCGTATTAATAAGGAGCCTTTCTGGTCCTCTCAGTGTCTGCCCGTCACCGTGTGAGCTCTGTCGGCACAGGGCTCCCCTCACCCGGGTGCACAGGGCACCTGTCAGGTAAAGCTGCCAGGCTCATTTGGTTATTTGGTGTCACATCCCCCTTCAGCACGCACTGTGCTTGCAGGAGGTGTCCCAAGGACAAAACCCTCCATCCTCCCACAGGGAGCAGAGGCAAAGCTCAGCCCTGGCACCAGGAATGGTGGTGGGTCAGGACCTGTCTCCCTGCATGCTGGGGATGGAGGATGAAGATCTTGGGGTGATAAAAAACGGGGATAAGCAGGGGAAAGTGAGGATGCACAAGGGGTCATCAAATCACAGAATAGTGACCTTCCCAGCTTCTCCAGTGCCCCCCCTGCCATGGGCAGGGACATCTTCACCAGCTCAGGTTGCTCAGAGCCCCATCCAGCCTGGCCTGGGATGTCTCCAGGGATGGTTCATCCACCACCTCTCTGGCCAACCTGGGCCAGGCTCTCACCACCCTCAGGGCCAACAATTTCTTCCTCATGTCTGGCTTGAATCTCCCTTCTTTGGTTTAAACCATCACCCCTTCTTGGGATTTACCCATGGGACTCAGCTGCCATGCAGTGGGGGGCACAGCCCAGGACTCTGTGTGCTGCCTGCACATGTCGGGTACACAGTGTGATGGGACTGGGTAGGGGTTGTGGTCCCTGAGCACCTCGTTTGGGCTCCGGGCTGCTGGGCTGGGTCCTTCAGGGACAGTGACTGGAGGTCAAAGTATCACCAAACCTCCAGACACCCATTTAGGTGCCGATCCACAAGCAGGGGGTGTTGTTCTGCACCGCTTTGCTCTGTTTGTCCCATTTTGGCACTGTTCCCCCTTTCCTTGTATGTCTGCTGCTATTGAATGCTTCTTTAAACAGAGAAGTTCAGCTTTCTGGTTGCTTCAGATTATTTTTGGTTCTTGTAGTGAAAAAGTTCTTTTTTTTTTTTTAAACAAAAAGATATAAACCTTCTCAGAAATGTGAGCTCCTGCCTCCGCGCTGCCCAAGCGTCTCCCACCGGCGCCTGCACCAGCAGCTGCAGAGCTGAATCTCATCTGCACGTCGCCCTGCCCGTGGCTGCTATGGGGTGGTCACAGAAGGGAAACAACCCTGGTTTTACATGAAATATTTAACTGTATCTAAGTTACAGCTGGCATACATCCACTGCAAACAAACATCCGTGGAAGATCTGAACTGTCAGTAAATGCCTATGAAAAGAAGGGAAAAAAACACAGCTTTCAACATTAAAAATATCACTGCAACTTGCTCCTTTTAGGTTGAAGAGTCGCTAAGGGCAAGTCTTTGACCCCGCAGCCCTGTTGCTTGGAGCCATTTTGGACAAGCGCATATTGAAAGGGCAGTAATTGAATTGGTGATACTTGATTCTTTTAGATTTTTTAAATTATTTTTTCTTTGGTGAGGCAGATGAACACAGAAGTAAATAGACATGAGGAAAGAAAAGGGCACAGAGAAAATGGTAAAAATATCATTTCCCATATACTTTAGCTTAGTTGCTGAAAAATGTCAAGCCTACAACCTGCTCTTGTTTCAGATTTGAGAGGAAAGCTTTGGCAGAGGGCAGGCAGCAGCCAGCGAGTTTACCATGGGATCCAAGCCAGACACCGCTTAGGGAGGCAAACGAGATGACAGGAGGAAGCACAGGAGTGAACCTGTGGATGGAGAGGTGCTCACAATTCAGGGGACCCATGTACACAACCCTTAGCTTGTGCCATCGGTCACCCCAGTAAAGGAGGAGATGTCACTGGGACATCAGTCTCAACCCAGAGGCAGAGGACCCATCCCCGCTCCTGAGCCACGTGCACGTCTACAGAGAGGATTCCTCCTTCTTTTACTTCAATGCTAGTGACTCACACAGAGCTTGAGAAGATAAAAAAAAAAGAAGTCCTAAACATTGTTATTTTGGGTTCATGAAAAACAGATTGTTCACTAGGTAACAAGAGAACAACTTGCCAGACACATGTAGAGGTCATGAGGACTGTGATTCATCTTACTAATCTAGCAGGTATCTAGAGCCATTTTAAATGTCTTTGTGCTTGGCAGTGATTCACATCAACTGCTCCCAAGCCCCTTTCCAAAAATGCCAGATTTCTTCACTCCTCTGTGACTGTGAGAGTTGTTCACACAAGGTAAGGGGAAAGCAGTCATGCACCTCCTAGGTAACGATGTGCCTCACCTGAAGACAAGAGGATTCATACAAATCTGCATTTTATGTCTACACTCAGGTAGCAAAATAAGAACACGTTACCTCCCTGTACATGTGCACGCCGCAGAACTCGCTGGTGGATCTATTTGTGTCTGATGACTACCTTCCAACTTCAATATCTCTGCAGCCTTCATGCAGAGCTGGACCAGAAGCATCTCTGTGAGGCCTCTCTGGGAGACATCTCCAGAATTAGACCCCAGGAGAGCAGCAGAGCTTATCCACATGTGCTGAACACGCACGTGCAGGTCTTCATCTCTGGGGTGGTGGCGGGATGTTGGGAGAAACCAGGAGATATGATCAGGGAATCTGTGGGAACGTGAGGCTGCATGACCATAGGATGAAATGAGATCCTCTATAGAGGGACCGATGTGCAGTGCAGATCTGGGAGATCCAGATTTAGACTACAGTCGGTGGGAGTGGTAGATGGGGCATAGGTGGGAGATCAGCTAATACATGTGCTACAGAGCTGGGAGAGTGAAGGGGAGCAGGTGGGCTTGTGTAGGCTGCTTGAAGAGGTGGAGAAAAGACCATTGTATTCCCTCCCACATCACACATGGTGCTTGGAGGAGTGGAGGAATAGGAGAAGGCCGCCCAGACACCACCACCACCTTCCTTGGCATCACCAACATGTCCCATATCACAGGTTATTGCCTCAGCATAGGAGCAGCGAAGTGCCAGTGGGAGCATCTTCAGGACAACACACTCCCACCGCTTCCCCTGGTGTGCACGTGAGGTTGAAGGATGCAAAGTAACATCACCGTTTACTTCTTCACACAGGTAGAGGAGACTTGGCCTCCCATCCTCACCTCTCCAGCAGATGATAAAGAGATCCTTCCAAGAGAATGTCCACCAATGCTGAAAATAGAGGTTGGATTGGGTCTTCTGCAGCTGAGAGGTGTGTGCAAGAGCAGGGAAAGGGAGATGGTTGGCAGGTTTAAATGTGCTGCTCTGTGCTTGCCCAGGGAACATGTTTCAACAGAAAGACATGTAGGTATCGTGATATAGTCTCGGGGAGTTGCACCACACCATCCTCTCCCATCTCAATAGGCTGGGATTTAGTCATCTGCATGGTCAAGGGAGCATTTGAGACAGATCTGACCTGAATAGGGACATTTGATTTTAGTCAGAGAAATTGCACCCTCTCTGCTCTTTCATTATTAAGGAAACCAATACAGGTTAAATCTACAGAAAAAAAAAAAAAAAATGAACCAGTCTTTTCAACGGTTTTTATCCGGAAAAGCGCGGGTCACATTTCCATCTGTGTTCCAGGGAAGAGTTCTTAATGTCAACACATTGAATTAAAGGGCTTTTCATTAGTTACAAGAAAGATGAAAATCATCTTCTGCTGAAATGTGATGCGCAGCAGTAAGTGCAGGGAGATGATTGTGCTGCCTTACACAACGGGTTCCTGCTCTTCCCGCACCAGTGTCAACAGGCAGGTCCCGACGCAGGAGATGGAGAGCTCAGAGTCTGGGCTTGCCAGAGCAGATGTAGCAGGCAGGAGGGCTTGCAGATCTCTGTCATCACCAATCTCTGTGTCCCTCCCAAAACATGGAGTGCGAGAGTGCTTCATATTCTTGGGTTCAGAGTTTGGTGACGTCTTGAGACTGGGGACCAGATGTTTTAACATGAGGGTGTTGGTCTCTTTTCCTAAGGAACAAGCTATAGGATGAGAGGAAACGGCCTCAAGTTGCGCCAGGGGAGGTTGAGGTTGGATATGGGCAACAATTTCTTCCCCAAAGGGCTGTGGGGCATTGGAACAGGCTGCCCAGGGCAGTGCTGGAGTCACCATCCCTGGAGGGCTTTAAAAGACGTATAGACAAGGTACTTAGGGACATGGGTTAGTGCCAGGGTTGTGTTAACGATTGGTCTTAATGAGTGAAATGGTTGAGAAGATACATGACCAGAGTACTTTTTTTTTCATACAGCCTTTTGAAGAACTGAACCAAGCCAAGTGGATTCAGGCAGTCAGGGTCAGCCAGGAAGACACTGAGGTTCAAGGACCAGCATGTAGCTCATGGTTTTCTCCCCCCACTTCTGCATGGGAGCTGGGAAGAAGCTCGCCTTAGACTGAGGATGCAGGGCTGTGTGCATGCATTCATTCAGCAAGCAAAAACATGGATATGCAGCTGCATGCACTCTGTTTACACAATTTTACTAGGGTGTTTTTATTTTTTATTACACTATAAAGCAAGAATAAGTGATCAGAAACAAAATAATTTAGTTATCAGCTGCCACAAACAAGACAGAGAGAGAAGCATGGCAATAAATTGCACAGTCCATAAAAAATTCAAGTGTATTAACAAAAGTGCTGCAGAGCAGACAACAGGTAATGATAAAGCTGAACGTAATTACTAAAGGAAAAAATTCTTTTAAAAAGCTGGGATATTCTCAGTTGAGAAACATTGCTGATCTACACTTTAGTTGGCTGGATGAAATAATATCCGCATTAAAGTGAGGAAAAGCAGAAGCAAGCCTGAATTTGACAACAAATCCTACCCAGGTCACGTCGAGGAAGTGGGAGTAGCGAGGCCCTTCTTTTCCATCAGATTGCTCTGCATTTTTACCGTACCCTCTGAATACACGGCTGACACCCCATCCGGCCCAATTAAAGTGACACACTAAATCTCTGCAAACAGGCTGCCTGCCGCAGCCCTTCCCTGTGATCCCAGCCTACCCAGTAATAAGTTCCTTCTTTTTCTTATATTTTCTGACACAGGCTATGAACCTGCAACTATACGCCGGAGACACACATTCTCAAAGCCTAAACACAAAACTCGGCTTAGCAGGATGTTGACAAAACCCAGACGAAAACTCTCCCAGATTGTTCCTTTTATCAGTTTTCCCGGCCGATAGGAGATGTGGAGGCTGACACCGAAACAATGTGCTAGTTAGAGGATTCAGAGCGCATTGACCAAGTCATTTTAGTTAATCAATTACCCATTCCAGGGTCCTAATAGCTCTTTAGATCTCATTTTCCTTAGTGAAACCGCGAACTCAAGTGCTCAACTATACAATTTATTAATGAAAATTCACTTTATAGTAATTTTAGAAATTATGGAATGGAAAATAAAGATGATTAACAGTGCCTGCAAAGATTCAACAAATGTACATAAGGTTTTAGAATTTCGTTGTGAATCAGTAAATCTAATCGATGAATAAATGTTATATCAGAATTAATATTAACATAGTGGTAACTTAGTCTAATTATTGCATAATCTATTTTGGAGGGGTAATTTTTATAGCAGCATGAGCTGTTGGTCTTTAATCTTTCATTAATATCATTCATAGCCTTTTATTAATTTGCCACTCAAGCTTTATATTTGAATTAAAAGCTCTGGGACTTGGACATGTCAAATCAACCAAACGATTTCAAAATCAGGATTTAGGAATTTAGACAGTTACTTAATTACTGCAAAAACTAATTTCATTCACAACCGCCTTCTCCTCATCACGATACTTGTGGTCACACCCTTCTCCTCATCAGTTTTGCTCCTTCTGCAGCCTTCATTTCTTCTAAGAATAGGTACAGCAGAAAGAAAGAAAGAAAAAGGTCTTATAGAAAAAAGAAGAAAAAAAAGAAGAGAATATGAACTGTGAAATAAAGGACTGGTTTGCATCACATGTGTTCTGCAAGTCACATCAAACTTGTAGCACAGCTTTAATTGGTGCAGTTCTTAATCATCAAGCTATATCCTTGCCAGTTTGCACTGCTGTCTTTCTGCACCCAGGACCTCTTCTCTGCACGCCAATCCAGACACAGCCATGCTTGTTGTATTTATAAGTGCAAGAAAGGGTTAAGGCAACATGTGGGACAAGGGAGAGGAAGATGGAGTTATCACGCCAGGCAGGAATGTGTATGGGCACAGCCTGGTCACTCCTATCTGCATTTGTGGGTTTCCAGCCTATGCATCTTTGTAATGTGCTACTTGTAATGCTGCTATCTAGTGACCTTAATGCCCAGCTACTGCCTTGTGGATATGAATATCATGAATATCAGAGTTACTGCTGTGTTTACATTGAGTTAGAAAATTGATCCCATCCCACCCACAGGCACTAGCTTGTTTTCCAAGGTACAGATCCTTGTTATTAGTAATTTATAGGCAGCATTTGATATTGCAGACAGGGTGGGGCAAGGGGCAGCGGCAGGGATTGCTGTCAGCATGGCAAGATGCATATATAACTAGGGGCCTTGGGATGCTGTTACCTGATCAACTCACCCCGTGTAGCACCAAAGCGGTCCCTTTCCCCTTGCGTGCAGCCTCATCTTTCTTGCATTCGCTATAGCAATTCTGCAGAGTCAAACAACCTCCTGCTGAAGCTGCAAACCAACATCCCCAGAAAAACATTTCATTTCATATTGAAAGCCAGCTGAGAAGCTACGCCCTTAGATCCAGGCAACTTGCTGTCTCAAATGCCTCTCTCACTCACAGCTGAGGAGCAAACGGTTTCTTTGAAATAAAAGACATCTCAAGCAGGAGTGAGGGCACTGGCACAGTGGAGTTGGAGGCACAGGAGTCCAACAGGGAGCAAATCTCATTGAGACTCTGCCTATCACAGCAGGGCTGCATGTTTTTCCTCTGTAAATGATGAGATCAGCATTGGACCCTGGGAAGCCCATGTACTTTCCCTCTCCAGGGTCTGCTGAGCACCAGCTGGGACTCGAATTCAGCTGGGCTTCGTCCTCTCTATAAACCCCATTGGTCCCTCATCTCCCAAGATGGGAGCTTCCGGGAGAAGAAGCAATGAGAGATATTCCTCTATAGTCACACTGACATCTTAGCATCCCTGTGTGCCTGTGGTGAGCTTCTGGCCTGAGTCAAAACAAGCTGAAGCTTCAAAACTCCCCTTCTTTTGTGAAACACAGTTGGAGGGGTGAGAGGAGCTGGTGGTTTCCAGCCCTTTGAGACGGGGGTGCAGACACGACCGGTTTGCAGGTGCCTCTGCTCTTCACATTTGGAGCCAGTGCCGTGGCACTCTCCTGCTTTCATCTTTGGCACGTAAGTGTTGCAGTTCTGGCAGTAGCCTGAGGGCAAATTGTTCTGGAAAGTTTGAGCAAAGCAGGTTCAACTGCTTCAAAGCAGGAAGTAGATGACAAAAATACATAATTGCCTTCTTAAGAAAATATAAAGCAACTTTTTTTTGGCAGATTGGCAAGTATACACTTCCTACGCAATTTCCTTTCTACCCAAAACATGATTCCAGCCTTATTTTTATTTCAGGAACTGTGAATTATGAAAGGGCTCTCCCCTCCCTCTTCCTCTGCCTTTTTCTCTCTCTCTTTCCAACTCTTTTTCTCCCTCCACATTCCTATCCAGTGCTATGTTAGTTTATAACCTTCACATGCAGACCTTGTTTAATTTACTTTGTACACACGTTGCAGGGCCCGCAGGACAAGGATTGGTTTGCTGCTGCTTTATGAATAAATCCTTTTACAAAATGAAATCCCCCTGCAGTTCCACGACTGGGTGATATGTTTTACTAAATCCCAGTGCCCCTCATCCTGCACTTTTCCAGGTGTGAGGAGCTTGTGCATGCCCGGAGCCCAGAGCGAGCTGCCACATCGCCTTGGCTGCCCCCAGCCCTTGGTCTGTCTCTCTGCACACCCCGGGGCTGCTGCTGCTGCTGCCTGCTGGCTGCCTGCACACCGAGTGCTGCAGGTGCTGCTCCGTGGTTCTGCAGTGGGTCAGTCCGCTCACCCTTGCATGGGTGATTATAAATCCCCTTCTTCCCAAGAGGGGACAAGCTAGCCGTGAAGCTGTGCTTGCTGTCAGCTGCCACATGGCCTTTTTAGACACTCAGAGCTTCTCAGAATGGTTTGGGTTGAAGAGACCTTCCCAGCTCCCCCAGTGCCCCCCCTGCCATGAGCAGGGACATCTTCACCAGCTCAGGTTGCTCAGAGCCCCGTCCAGCCTGGCCTGGGATGTCTCCAGGGATGGTTCATCCACCACCTCTCTGGCCACCCTGGGCCAGGCTCTCACCACCCTCAGGGGCAACAATTTCTTCTGCATGTCTGGCCTGAATCTACCTTCCTTTAGTTTAAAACCATCACTCCTTGTCTTATTGCAACAGGCCCTGCTGAAAAGACTGTCCCCATCTTTCTTATCGGCCCCTATTAAGTACTGAAAGGCCACAATAAGGTCTCCCCAGAACTTCTCCAGCTGAACACCCCAGCTCTCTCAGCCTGTCCTCCCAGCAGAGCTGTTCCAGCCTCGGGTCATTTCTGGGGCTTCTCTGGCCCCTCTCCAGGTGGGAGGGAGCACAGATGGTTTTGTGAGGGTTTGCAGAGCATCCATCCCTTGGAGGAAGAGCTGTGGGAGAGAGATACAAAGCCACGTGTGGAGCAGTATACAGGTAAAGGCTGATCCTAATCAACTTCACTCTTTGGCTACATCTTCTAAGGTTTATGCCAGTGCATTGGCAAGGCTGAGAGTCAGTATAAAGGACTTGGATGGTGGAGATGTGTCCCTTGGAGCTTCTGGCATCAGAGAGGTGAGAAGAAAAGGGTTGGGCATTCTCCATCATAGAAAAGGCACTTGACCCCACAACCCTCCTCCCATTAAGTGCCCCACACATGACTGTGATGGTGTGAAGCCCCATCTAGACTGGCTTCAAAGTGAGTTGAGAGCTGCAGGCAGAGTGTGGGATGTGCTGAGAGCTTCCTGCTACTCTCCTTTGGGATCCTGGCAATGGGCAGGAGGCATTGCCTTAACACTGAGAACAGGGACTAGTAATGCACCTGGGCACAGTGGGTGAAATGCCATGGGAACATCAGCCACACATCCCCATGTCCAGCCATGTTGAGGAGTACTTCTACCCTGCATGTCTCCTGCAGACTCTCTGCAATGTGAAGACTAATACATCTTTCCTGCAAAGCCCAAGAAGAGATCCAACTGCCCCAAAACAAATCCTTCAAGGACAAGTAATGTGAGCAGGGAAATACCTGTCCTTTTAATTCTTCCTTGCAGGAGAGAGACAGCAGGGGACTAATCTTTAATGTCCCTCCTTTACCTCTGTCCCGTCACTAAGTCTCCCTCACTCGGCTCTGGTCCCTGTTGGCCACCCTCAGGCACCTCACGCTTGCTGAGAAGCAGGGAGCCCTGCTCCAAAAACAACTGACAGCATCTGCTGAGCGTGTCAGCCCATGCCAGGCAGCGTGCTGGCTCTTGTCTCGCCTGCCGGCCGCCCATCAGGAGCCCTGTGGACGTTCACCTGCCATTGGAGAGCACAGTCCTGGCTGCCGGGGGGCTCGGCGCAGGGAGCCCAGCAGGGCCGAAAGCAGTGACAGCTGCTGCTGGTCCCAGATGACAGGAGGGTTTATGGCACTTGTAATAGGTGACCTGCAGACAGTAAGATGGGATGCAGCTCTAAAGGAGTCTATGGAGAAGCAGCAGGAGTGTGACCAGCCCTGCCACCCCAAGGGGCTTCTCCTCCTGCCTGAGCTGGCCACTGATTTCCAGGATGTGGCTCCTAGTGCCATGCTGAGCTCCTGCTGCACCCTTTGCTCTGGAGCTTCTTCCACTTCTGTTACAACCAACACCATGCCACGGCTGTCACAGTGCTTGTCTCTGCAGTATCTTGTCCCTGCCTCTAGCCCCTCAAGACATCTGTGGTCTTGGCAGAAAGAAAAGCCACTGAAGACCATGTGTGGTCCCTGTGGTAGAGCATTCAAGGCTGAGCTTTGGCCGAGGAAGGCATAGCGTTGGCATTGAGCATGGAGCATTTTGCAGACCGGGGAACCATCCTCTCAGGAGTAGTCCCCAGGTGGTGGGCAGAGTCTTCCCAGGCTTCCCATCCCTGCACCAGAGCTATGTGTGCATTTAACATCGGCAAGGACCCAGGGAGCTGGGACGGGACTGTTGACAGATGTGCTCCCTGCTTAGTCTCCTCCAGAAGCAGCTCCCTACCCATTGCTCCCTCTCCAGCAGGATGAGGCAGAAATACCTCCCTGTGCAGGACTGAGCTGCTGCTTGGAGAATAAATCCCCTTCCTAAAAGCTGAGCCCAGCCACGTGCACCCAAGCCACCCCCAGGCTCTTGGTGCGGAGCAAGCTTCCCGGGCCCACAACCCATCCATCTCCTGGCACGCTCCTCTCCGCAGTGCCTCTGGCAGCGCGGTAAGCTCCTGAATATTTTATGTGGTTATTAGTCGACAACATAATCTATCTGCGGGGAAGGCAGAACTGCTGACCGAGGCGTATGGCGCGGCACAGGGGAGTGCTGACTCCCGCAGCATCGCCCGGTCCTCGCAGTGTCACCCGGCGCAGCGCAGGTGCCACCGGCTGCCGTGGGCCGGTGGCTCGGCCTTGCATGTGCTGCACACCCACGGCCAAGTGCAGGCACATGCTGCACTTGCAGGCAGCCAGATTGAGTGCCTCCTTGTTTGAACGGCTCATGTATACATCCCGTCCCCCTATAATTTGTCACATATGGTGCAGGCATGGTATGTCCATGTGTCTTGGCGCAGGGGCATATGCTCTGCACACAGCAGTACTATGATTAGTAAAACATTAGCCGCAAATAGACCAGTGATGCACACAAGTACAATGTCTTACCAGAATGTACAAACACGAACGTGAGCATGCAGAAACTATGCACCCAGGCCTCTCCGTCACGTGCAACCCATCCGAATTCTGGGTGCCCGTAGCCACCTGCACCCTGGCTGCAGGCAAGCACTGACACGCACGGCAGGGGATTGCTGGCCTGCATTTTGCAGGGTATAAAATTCCACACTCACTGCACCTGAAGAAATGTGTCACAGAAGCACCCTAAAAGTCAATTTAGGGAGGCAACAAGATCCAAACAGACTTTATTCTGACCAGAACTATTCAGCAAAAAGACCAATGGGAAATGGGGTTTATCCAAATTATTCAGCACTCCAGCAACATTATAAAACACAGGTTTAGATATCAGTTGAGGATATTATTATTGTATTACCACATATGAATAATGAGGATACACAGTCCACATTCACTCACAAGAAGATGCCTCTGTCACTCAGGGGGACCCAGCTGGGGACCCAGCTTGGCCAGGGGTATAAGGGCTCACCCCAGGATAAAAGAAAATCCCTCCCCAAGGAGCAGGTGAGAGCTCTGTTCTGGACTCAAGGGAGGCTCCAATCACAGTCCCGCTGCTCCCAGACCACCCCAAGGGGCTCTGGTGGGGGCCCCGTGTTCCAGCCCGGTCGGGTCTGGCTGTGCTGGCCACCAGCTGTTCCAGAAGCTTCTCTGGGCCTGGGTCCCTCCTGGGCTGAGGACCCGTCTGGTGACCAGGGGTCCTGACCCTCCTGCCCACAGCAGGGGTGCTGGATGTGAGGTGTCACCGTGCACTGGGGGGAAGATCTTCAGATGAAAGGATTGCAGGGCTCAGGAACGTGTAGGGGCTGTGCTGTGCAGACACTCGCTGTGTGAGCAGCCCAGGGCAGCAGAATCCCGGCTGGCAGGAGGGCTCAGAGGCTGCACACACCTTCACTGCACATCCCAGTACTGCACAGCTCCACAGGGAGAAGCAACAGCAACACGTGGGCTGGCAGAGAGAAAGCCAAGCCATCGCTTCACTGCACCTGCCATCCAAGGGAGGGGATTTCCAGTGCAAACAGGTAGCGGTTGTGGAGGATCTAGGACCACGATGGTAGCCTGGCCATGGGTATAACACAGGGGAAGCTGAGAGAAAAATACCTAAGGAACTCATCCCTTTTCAAATCTTTTGTCCCAGCAAGTAACTTAAAATGGACTCTCAGGTTATGGTACGAGCCAGGCTGCTGCTGACCTTCTTGTCCCCACTCCCTCCCCTGTGCTGGCATGGGTGTTCATGCAGGAAACTGGGTCATGGGGTTTTTTGCCTTTTTTTTCCATCCAAATCAGCTTCCCAGCCTGGTTTCTTGCGTGGCCACAGATTTGCCTGCTGCAGTCGGAGGGCCCTGCTGGGGACTGCAGATGGGTGGCAGCAGCACCCAGTAGCTCATCGCAGCCAGAAGCCAGGCTGAGGTGGGAGAGGAGGGATGGGTGAGTGGTCTGGGGGGCTGCAGCAATCCCTTCCAGTGGGCTGGAAGTGCTTGCAGAGACAGACAGAGCTGATGGAGCGGGGCACAGCTCCCGCCTGCCTGTTGGGAAGCACCTGGCAGTGCTGCCAGCCCCGGGATGCTGCAGAGCATCCTGCATCCCAGCAAGGCCCAGCCCGTGCTGCTGACGCTTCGAGCCGCCCAGCACTGCCAAGGAAGACTGTGCCGAGCAGGTTCATCTTTATGTAAATCACATTCACTTCAGCTGGCTTCCAGGATAATCAGTATTAAAGGGAAACTATTTTCTAGTTCATTAGAGGAAAGCTGTGTCCCTGCGGCTGCTGCTGTCGGCACCTCCTTCTCCTTCCAGGAGAAATGATCTCCGCAAGCACCAAACACGGAGACATTCACACTCCAAATGTCAAGTGGGGGAAGGGGGAGAATAAAGGTCTGCGGCTCCAAGGGCAGCCCTTCCTCCACCCTCCATGAGGTTTGAGTGAACAGTGGTTCTTCCCCTTGGGCTCTTTCCCACCAGCCCACACCCCACAGGGGCTCTGTCAGCTCCCCCAGCCCCACCTGCCATGGCCCTGGGGTCCTTCCCTCCATCCCCTGCTATGGGACCCCCTGGTCCTGATGATCTTGAGGGTGTCTTCCAACCTAAATGATTCTATGTTTCTCTCTCTCTTTCTCGTCCTCTCCCCGGGTTCCCTGTTGCTCAGTAGCATCCCTTAGAGCTTGGGTCGTGCACAAGGACGTTGCTGGTTGTGGCAATGTTTCTGCCAGAGCCTCTTCCTCTCAGCAGGATGTTCTGCAATCATCCCAGTGCTACGACAGTTCTCCTCCCTGTCTCCCAGAAAAAAGGCAGGTCCTTCTTGTATGGTTTATGCCTTTCCTGTTCCTCTCTGGTGTGGTGATCTCCCCAGGAGTTTTTTCACCCCATTTCTGCCTTGGGTTTTCCTTGGTCACAACATCCCTGTGCTCATCTCATAGATTCTTTTTTTTCTCACTCTCCCCCCATTTCTTCTCTGTGGTTTAGTCCTGTCTCCATTTTATCTGGGTAAAGTTGCTGCTTTCCCATACCACCAGCCCCCGTGTGCTGGCGGCTGGAGGTACCAGCACAGACTCAGCAGGCAGAGGTGTTTTGAGAGTTGTAGAAGATGGTCCCTTGCAGATAGACCTTGGTGTTGAGATCTTCCCACTGCTCCAGAACAAAGCTCTGTGTTTGCTTGAAACCATGAGCAGCCAAATTCACAGTTCCCGAGAAACATCAAGGCAGAAGAAGCAGCAATGCTGGATTGATGATCCAAGGAACAAAGCTCTACCTGCCAGGTCTCTGGGAAGCCATCCTCAGCCCTACCTGGACACACAGCTGTGAGGACAGGCTGAGAGAGCTGTGGTGTTCAACCTGGAGAAGAGAAGCTCCAGGGAGACCTTATTGTGGCCTTTCCGTACTTAAAAGGGGCCGATAAGAAAGGTGGGGACAGACTTAGCAGGTCCTGTTGTGATAGGACATGTGGGGATGATTTTAAACTAAAGGAGGGAAAATTCAGGCTGGACATGAGGAAGAAATTGTTGCTCCTGAAGGTGGTGAGAGCCTGGCCCAGCGTGGCCAGAGAGGTGGTGGATGAACCATCCCTGGAGACATCCCAGGCCAGGCTGGACGGGGCTCTGAGCAACGTGAGCTGGTGAAGATGTCCCTGCTCATGGCAGGGGGTTGGACCGGATGAGCTTTGAAGGTCCCTGCAACCCAAACTATCCTATGATTCTATGAAAATGGCTGGACTTTGACCACTCTCCCTCCTGCTTGCAGTGTCTGGGAAGTGGCCATGGTGTGCAGGCCCTGCAGCTGCAACACACACCTCTGTCCATCCACCTGCATGCTCCCACGGTCCCTGTCATCCCCAAAGCACTGTGCCAATGGGTCCTTCCCCCAGCCTGCGCCACCACTCCTTGCCAGCCCCTCATCCTCCAAGAAGATGGACCTGGGTGACTCAGACATCATGCTGCCATGCATCAGCATCCAAGCTCATCCGTGGCTACAGGGCAGTGACAGGAGGACACTAATGAAGAATTATTGGTAGCCTCTATGAAGATGGCTTCAAAGCATATCCATTAGGAGCAGCTGCCCTGACAGTGGCTTCTGCTTCATGCAGGGAAAGGGCAGAGAGATAGTAAAGGTACTGAGGGATTTGATATCCCTCTGGTGGGGTCTTGGTCAGAAGAGGCAAGAAGGAGCCTGTGGGACACAGGGCAGAGCAGCAACGTGTCAGACAGCAAGGACTGCAAGCACCAGACATGGCTTTTCCTGCCTCATTCTGCAAGGGCGGTTCCCGGAGATGTTGTCACCAGGAAGGTGAAACGCTAGCAGAATAACAGTAAAAGTGAGATGGGAAAGAACTGCCAGGAAAGAAGACAATTTTGTGGAAAGAACAAGTGCAAAAACCCCTCACCCTTGATAGCTCCTTCCTGGCAACTCTAAGCATGAAAACGCACTGGCCAGTCCCTCACGCGGAGCTGGAGAGCCAGTGTGAACTCTCCAGTCTTGCAGAGGGATGCCAAGTCTTGGCCTTTCGGAGCTGTTCTCTTCTCTGGCTCGTAGCCGTGGCTGGGGGATTGCTCTGAGGAGAGGCCAAGACTGACAGATGATCCCCTAATCAGCTGTATAAGCAGAGCCCAAAATCCCCATTCCCACCTCCGCCAGCTAATTGCTTTTGTTACCAGCCCAACGGGGCAGAACCGGTTTTTGTGCTCTGGTGCCCTTTTTAAGCATTCACACTGTGTTTCCCAGATAGGCTGTGCAGATGCTGATGAAGTCTGATGAGCTGTTTACCCATCCTCCCAGGAACCAGGCCTGCTCTCTCTGCACACAGCAGAAGGCAGTTTGGAGAACACTCCTGTGCAAGGTGGTGAGTCTGAGTTTATACACTCTGTTCATGCTCTCGTGAAGAAAACTCTACTGTCAATCAAGAAGAAAGCATTTTTTTTAGGCTGCTACCATCCTCAGACAAAGCCCAAAGGTGTTTTGGGACCTGTGATCTCAGGTGGGGGTGTTTTTTGCGTGGAAAGACAGGCCAAACCTGCTGCCGTCTGAGCCCACGGAGGAAGCTGGTGTGACACTGCTGATGCTGGCAATGTGGCTATCACCTGAGAGTAGATGTCTAGACAGTCAATGAGTGGGGTGACAAAATTACCTCTGAGGTGGGATTCTGCTGACCTACATGGATGTTGCTGCAGCAAGGGACAAAAATGCTCTGGCCCATGTGGGATGCTCAGCCATGCCTGGCTTGCGGACCAGGCTTGCATCCATGTTCCTCACCAAAGAAGGACTGAGGTCTGCTCCAGGGAAGAACTCACAACATGGAATCTTCTCTGCTCCTCGCCTTCATCTTTCATCATCATCATCAGCAGCAGCAGCAGCCAGCAGTTGCTTTGGTGACACGTAGCGTGGTCCAGATGTAAGAAAGTCATTTTGCAGTTTGCTGGGGCAGCATGTCCTCTCTGAGTGATGGAGGTACAGAGTGGGTTTGGTGGCAAACTGGCTTGGAGGAGCAGATCTGGTTTTGCAAATAAGTTGTGCATAAATTCAAAATTATCTCTGTATGGGCCTCTACACGGATCTAGAAGTAAAGACAAACTTGGAAGATGGGAAGAAGGAGCAGTCTAAAGCCCACTCAGCAGCCAGAGCTGAAATTCCCTGGGAATATGGTAAACAGCCGGAGAAGATTGAAAACAGGGATCATCCAAAAGTAGTTGAAAAGTAGCCTCTGTGCTGACAATAATGGGGCTTGAAGTTCTTGGTGTTTTAATGCTCCTTAATTAACTCAGGAAGAAGAGAATAATTTTGAAGTTCTCTTGAAGAAATCTGAGGAGTGCTCCACTCGACATCAAAATGATGCATATGAGAAAGAGCTCCTTAACTGGAGTATATGAAACCAGGTGAAACAATAGAGGAATCTGCAGCTCATCAAGGTCTGAAGAGCCAATTTTGCAACTATGGGTGCTGAAGCTTTGGTAAGAGACTGAAAACTGATTGTGACAGTGCTGTGGATTATGAGACCATCCATCCGAAAGCACGAGGATAATCAATGCATGGAATTTGGATCCTGATGCTCAGATGAAGCTAGTGCCAAGGTTAAGGTTGTCTGTAAAGCAACAGGCAGCTCTCCAGCCCACCCAAACCTCTGCCTGGTGGCCCACAGCAGCACACATTGGCTTTCTCCACCCATGAATGTCCTTATGGATCAGTCAAAACCATGCCCTCTGCTTGGAAAGAAACTGCCACAAAGCCCTCTGGTCTGGCCTGGAGTGATGGCTGCCCAGCAACCTCCAGTACAGCTTAATTTGATAATAACCCTGAGTCAGTCTAAACACTTCAATCATACCACCTCTTAATCATCTTCTCTCAGAAAAAAACCTAATCCCACTTTGGTTAATCTCTTCTCCTGTGGAAATCCTGTCACTCCTTTATTGTCTAAATGACTTTACACTGGGCTCTCTCCAGCACAAATATATCTCCATTCACACAAATTGACAAAAACAGGACATTACTCCCAGTGTGGTCCAAGTAGCTTCGTGGCATTGTGTCTGTAACCCTGGTGAGCATCTTGTGAAGGGTCAACATCTCTACAGCATCCACGGAAGCACGTGGATCCAGAGCGATGTTGTTTTATCCAGCTGCCTGCATGTGTTTTATCCAGCTCACCGATGTTCACCCCTGGACCAGCGTCAGGATGTCTTCTGGTTCCCCTGCATCCTTGGTGCCTGAGCCCTATGGGCAGGCTGAGGCACGGAGGGAAACAACCGGGATGTGGATGGTTGCAAATAATTTTTCATTCTTTTTTTTCTGGATGTGCAGACATGTGGGGTTTGACCAGATGGAAGAGAATAACTGAGGGCAGGAGACCAGCAGCATCTGCATTGGAGGGCAGGACATCGCAGGTGTAAAGAGGGAGAGGACTCCAAAGGGCACCGTAGAGTGCAGCAAAATCACCTGCTGCACGGAAACCTCCCCACGAGGGACCAGCAAACCCTGATTCTTCCCTCTCTGACCCATGAAATACTCTGTCACCTGGAGAGATGCTGTCAGGAGAAACTGAGGCAGAAGTTTCAAATCAAGGCGTCTGCAGGAGATTGTCAGGATGTCCTGACGGCACTTGTTTTGGTTTTTTTTTCCCACAACTGTGACAACCAGAAATGTAATTACAAATTAAAACTAAACCAAGCCAAAGCAAACCAAACCAAACCAGAACCAAAAACAAGCAAACAAAAACCCCATAAAAACCCCCAAACCAACCCAACCCAACCAACCTAAAAAACAAGGTGAGATTTTCACACATTCGCTTTGTCACCGGGATGCAGAGTTTGAGGAAGAGCAGCAAATCCTTCACTAAAATTTATGAGAGCTGACATAGTCTGCTCTCAAAATCTGGAAAAGGTTTTCACCTGGAGAAGGGATATTGGTGAATCCACCCATAGGAAATCTGTTACTATTAAGCCTGCAACAACTATGCAGAACTAAAATATTCCCTGCAAAACTTTGGTTTTTCGGAAATTCTAGGAGGTATTAAGAATGGTGTTAGCTGTCTTACACCCACACAAGCAATAAACAGAGACAGATGTTTTTCTCCCCAGCTCCTGGTTGTTTGTTGCATTATGTGTTGCAATTCCTAATGCCTGAAATGAAACAAATACATGTCCAAATTTAACGCAAATTACAGAGGCACTAAAGAAAAAGATGCTGATATTTAGGTGTGAAATATTGTCTCTAGCAGCATGAGGCTGTGATGAGAAGCGCTCCAGCCCCGGGATCCATGGTGCGGCTGATGGCTCCTGTCATAGCACCTCACACAGGGTGGACAATTCTTTTCCCCAGCCACTGTCTTGTAGTTATCATTATCAGACAGGTTTTTGTTCCGCCAGTGCAATGAGGCCAAGCTTGAGCTCAAATAATGAATAGGTACCTTTTAGTTGAGTGCATTGATTTGGGAGAGACAGCATTTCATAGCCCTGATTGATCTCTTGAATAACCATGGACACTGCAAGGCAGGGAGAGATGCTTTGATTCTGTGTCTGCTTTGAGATTTATTTTCCTGACACACTGGAGTGTGACTGAATTGTGTACACTGGCTCAGATCACATCGCAGGCGCCTCAGCCACCTTCATATAGGCCCTCAAGAGTCATGAAGTAGAAACCACCCATTTACCACATTAAATACATGATCTCGGGTTGGTGAATGTGCATCTGGGTTTTTTGGGTGGGGTAAGGGATGGGTCCCCCTGGGTACCACGGCCACGAGTGATGTATTCCCACTCTTCTGGCCAAGGGGGTCTCCAGCAAGTCTGCATTCTAAAGGAGTGAAGTTATATTAAAACATCATACAAGTATTAGCCTGGTCCTAATGATGATGGGGCTATCAGACCTGGGCAATGCAATATCAGCAAAGCCTGGAGGACTCCAGGAGGGAGCAGTGATGCGGGGCATAGGGATGGGGCAAAGTCTGCCTGGCAGGCTGTTGGGAGGCAGGAGAAGGATGTGTCTTCTCTGCAGAACTCTGGCGGCTCCTGGCTGGTGTCCCGCTGGGCCACCAGTGCTGTTGGCTGAGTGTGCTTCCCTGAGCCTGCCCAGCAAAGGGCCTGGTGTGAGGGCAGAATATCCTCTGTCGATGTTTTCATCTATTTATTTCTCTGCTTTAAAATAAATATTTGATAACTTTTCTGGGATTAAGCCCTCTGATCGGGGCCTTGATGATTTATTAATACACGTGCTCATTCTGCCGCAGCACTCTGCCGCAGGAGGTGGAAATGTTCTGATGGCCGAGGCACCAGCGCAATCATGGGTGTCTCATCTAGGGGCATGGGTGTGATGACCGGCAGCTCCCATGCCATCCCTGTACCACTGAGCTGCTGATATCTCTGCTTTTACACCTGCAGCTCTTGAGAAGACAAGAAAAGCAGCTGCAAGCAGCTGGGCAAGGAGTGATGGGGCAATTGCTGCTCCGATGCCTGAGGAGACACAAGTTGCTGGAGCCCTTGGTCGCTGAATCTCCACTTGCAGCAGCAAGGAGTCAAATGAAACCCGGAGAGAGGAATTGTTTAAAAAAAAGAAGCAGAACATAGAGGGATGAAAATGATGACAATTTGCTAAGGGAATAAGGCATGTTGAAGACAGGAACTTTAAGCACGATGTGTTCACAGAGGGTAGCCTGCACTTTTGCCTCTTGCAATCCAGATGACCGATAGACACTGGTTTCGAAAAGCTGCCTTGTCATGCTGGCTGGGTTTCATTGCCGGGTATCTGACTGTGGGATGCTTTGAAAGGATGAATCCTCATTCAGAGTCGATTTAGGTCGCTGCGCTATGCTCTGGAGATGAACACAGCTGTGTCCCTCTCTTCTGAGTCAAAGAGGGTTCATCCGTACGCACAGGCCACTCGAGGACTCCGAGGCAAGATAATAAAGGCAGGTACTGGAGCCCTGACAAATGTTAAGGTTGTCGGGATCAGACATGGAGAGAAGTCCTGTGATTGCAGCCAGGGCAGAGCACATCACCAGCTGTACTGGTGATGAAGATTAGGAAGGCCAAACAAATTTTCATGAAGTGCAGAACTGCCTATTGGAAAGAGCTGTTTTGAGAAATGTCAGGTTCCCATACATGTAAGGATTGTAAATTAGGACTGTACTGAATCTGAAAAAAACCCTGTGCTGGCTGACCCATGAGGGACAGGCTGGAGGCAAAGTGCTTTGGTTACGCTGCCTGGCCCATTCCCTGCAGGCTGGAGGAAGGCGGTGATCCTGCTATCCTTCACACCTCTGAACTGATGAAAAACTCCAACACCGTGCTTGCTAATGCCTCTTTGTTCAGAGTGATTATGCACGAACACAGGGACCATTCTCCTCCATTGCACCCTCTGCTTCCCAGGGAGCTGCTGCCTCGCTGCCCGTGAGCCAGGTCCAGGCTCTGATTTCTGCTGCTCCATGCAGTGCAGAGCTGAGCCCTGCTGCTCATACACACGTCCAGGGGTCCTGAGGGCTGCTAACACTGCATTTTGAGTAGGAGGAGCTTCATGCCATGATACCACAGCTGGCCAGGTGCAAAAGGATGGATGTGGGCTGTGCTGAAGGGCTGGGAGGAGCTCCCAGCTCAGTGGCTGGGCTCCTGGCATTGCAGGTAGGACCCGGCAGCACCTGGGGTCCCGCTCCTGCCACAGGGAGGTGACAGGGCCATCTCTGCCCACCCCAGGGGCACTGTCCATCTCTTTGTATGCACCAACAGAGCCCCACAGCATGGGGCCGAGCTAGTTTGTCTGCGCCAGTTCACCCCCAGAGTCCCATGGCAGGGGCTGCAGCATTGCTGAAGCAGCAGCCGATGCTCTTCCACCCCTCGCCCTGCTCCCTTCCCTCCTGGCTGACGTGAGAACACTCACTGGGGGCCTGTGTTCATTTATTCCTCTCATTTGCGATTCAGACTCTGTGAGAGAGCACAGGGAAGCTTTACTGACACTCTGAGCCGAGTAACGAGCTCTTGGCGTTTTGTTCAGCGCGGGCAGGCAGGCGGCAGGGCCTTGGAGGGCGCTTGCAAAGAGCAGCACCCTGGGTGCAGCGAGGATTTGTAGCAGCTCCACTGGGCTTTTGGGTTCAAATGAAGCAATTTTCACTCACATCAGCACAGATGGGAGAGTGGCTCTGCGAAGCTTGAGGATGGGCCCATCTTTGGGCTTTGCAGAGCTGTTTTCCTACAGCAGCTGACCCCAAAAATCTGGCTGAGTCCCTGCTTTTGCCTAGAGGATGCTTCAGCCCCAACCTGGGTCCACAGCCACATTCTTATCTGATGGTTTTGGGGAGCACGGGGCATGCTGGATGCAACAGCAGAGCACCATGTGCATTGAAAGAGAGCATCAGTATGGGCAAATATTTTTGCTGAGGTGCGGAAAGGTCATACAAGAGCATCTCTGCAGAGGTGGATGCCACCTGGGCGAGCAGTGTCTGTCAGAGAAGGAAAGAGCGGCCCTCCGGGACAGACAGACAGCAGGACGGACAGACGGACAGCTCCTGGCCATCAGCAGCC
Source organism: Columba livia (assembly GCF_036013475.1). Classification (NCBI taxonomy): domain Eukaryota; kingdom Metazoa; phylum Chordata; class Aves; order Columbiformes; family Columbidae; genus Columba; species Columba livia. The sequence goes on along the minus strand of NC_088615.1, from coordinate 18,498,742 downwards.
CAGTCCTCAAGCACAGAGAGCAGGAGAGGAAAGGTAGATTGAGGGCGGCTCTGATCATGTGCCCTCAAGGGAACTAATTTATCCTGCATTTCCACCTTTTGTTCGATTTGTGAATACACCCTGATTTCTTTGGTGCGCGAATGTGTTTGCCTGATACTTTGGATGAACACACTTGAGCCTCCCCGCTCCGTGGTCGCTGCCTGCTCCCTTCAGCACCCGCTATTTGCTATTCATGCCCTCTCATCGAGCGCCTTTCACAGTGATTTCAAGAGGGAAAGGATGACTAATGCATGCCAAGCAGTAGGTAACACATTTGGAGCCCAGTTTCTGACCTATAATCCTTGATGATAAAGCAAATTAAATACTCGGGATGGCAAACCTCTTCACGCGAAACTTGCGTATCTCTGGCTCCTGCGATTGTCAATCAAAAAACTAAGGTGGTCTCACAAACAGCAGCTAAGAAAATTGGTCTGCAGGTGCACTTTGGATTCTTTTTGGTTTGGGAAGGAATTTTTTAGAGGCAGACAGTCTAATAATGGGTTAATGGCATGGCTGTAATGGAAAATACTGCTGCATGCTAGAGTACGTACGAGGGACACATCTGACTCTTTAGAGATAATGTTTAAAAAAAAAAGAGAATGCGAATGAAATAGCCCTTGCCTCTGCGCCAGATTGCCTTTGTGTTGTACACAGCGGCTGCAGAAAGTGGCTACATAACGGCGTAATTGCCCTGTTGTAACTTTTAGCCTCTTATTACTTTAGTTGTGTGATCACATGAGGTTTTGTCACGGCGGTGTCTGAAAGGATGTATAGGGAGGCTCTTCCTGCAGCTCTGGGCAGCAGCAGATTTCTATTGTCCTCGATTGGACACATACCCGTGAAGAACAGATTTCATCCTACCCAAACGTACAACACTCACTTTTTGAATACGGAACAGGCTCCTGACCTTGTACAATAAAAGTGGCTTATGATTAATGTTAGTTAATGGCACATCCACTAACAAATCAAGCATTATGAATGGGTTATTTCAAGTGTCTCGTGCCCTCACCAGAGAATAATACAGATGCTTCAAAGTTCCTGTATATGAACTCTATAAAATTGTGCCTGAATTTAAGTTAGAAATAAAATAAGTGACGGTCATTTTCTTTGGCTGGTCTTCATTACTGAACATTTTTTCTTCGGCTGAAACCGAGGAATCTGTTTTTATTGGGCCACATCCATAAGGAGCTGCACTTCCAGAAAATGAGTGATGCTGATCTTATCGAGCAGCCTGAAGCCATGGGCTGTTGTAATAGAAGTTATCATGTCAAAAAGGTCTGTTCAACGGGGACAGTGAAGATGGGGGAGCCAGGAGAGCCCCCCGGTTTTCATGTGCTGAGGGGGGTCTTGGAGACAAGTGATCTGAAATGGGGGTGTCTTGCATTCACTGCCTTGTTCTGCCCTGCTCTTCCGAGGCTGCCTGGGAGGCTTCAGCCAGGCAGCTCCTGCTGCTTGAAGGGGAAAGCATCACCACAAGCAAAAAGCATCTCAAAAGAGCTGGCACATCTGCTAAAACAATTGTACCCTAATCTGACACCAGAGAATAAATAATCAATTAATTACATATGCTTTGAATTTTATAATTGATTATTGCATGGTATGGCTGCAATTTGTGAGTGTTTGGGTAACGACAACATATGTCTTTAATATTTTTAATCTAAATTATTACAGAAATGCAGTCTCGAATCTGACTGTACTTCAGCACGTTTCTGTATCATTCTTCTCTTTCCTCAGAGAAAATGTTATCATAATTATCAGCAACATCATCATTTTTGCAATTGGAAACTGTTTTAGACAGGGAAGATTATTTTCCAGAGGAGCAGGTGCCCGCAGGAATAAGTCAAGACAGTACATATCCACTACTTCATTGTACATAATGATAACTGGAATACATTCACAAAACATATGGGAGACATTTCAATTTTAGAAAAAAAAGAACAAAAAACAACAACAAAAAAAAACAACCCACAACCCTGTAAGAATTATTTTGTTATGTATTATCATTATTATTACAAATAGGCAGAAAATTCGAAACATCTGGAATCTAAAGTATCTCTGCTGCAACATTGTAGCAACAAAGCTCCGCTAGTGCTGTGAAGCTCAGCACAAGTCCATATAGATGAAGATTTTATTTCTAAAATGACACTGATTTCTCTCACATGCATTCTCTCATGGCCACACATTCACAAGTTCCAGGACGCATGTACCTCTGTAATCTATGCACAGTACTTGCTGTGACACAAGGGACATTAGAGATGCTGGCTGTGAAATCCCCTTCCTGCCTTCTGGCTTCTTTCTAGGATGGGATGTGCTGGTTTTCGGGTGAGACTTTACCTTTGTGTGCCAACAGTGATGTTGATCTCTTGTGCATCCATCCCTTGCCACCTCTGGACGGGGCTCTGAGCAACCTGAGCTGGTGAAGATGTCCCTGCTCATGGCAGGGGGAGCACTGGGGGAGCTTTGAAGGTCCCATCCAACCCAAGTCATTCTGCGATTCTATCTTTACATGTTGGCGTATGGTCCTGGTGGGATACCCATCAGTCCCATGGGATTTCCCTGGGCTTTGTCACTAGCTGGCATGACTGACTAGGGGACAGACACAAGGGACCAAGGAGCCTGGGGACTCGGATAACCCTGGTCACCCAGGTCATCCAGAACTTCTTTTGTTTTTCCTGCTGCATTTCAGAAAATGGCTGCTGTGCTAAATCCCTCATTTCCGCAGGCAGGCACAACTGGTTGGCTGGCCGACCTGCCGCGTACACAGGTTATTATTGTTACGATAAAAAGAAGTGGCATCTAAAGCCAGCTGTGAGGGCTTGGGGTAGACATAGTGATAATGGCTTCTGAATGCCAGAGAAGAGACAGAGTGGTTATAAATTGAAGGAGATTACATTTAGGGAATAGGAAGGTTTGGAAGTGGGTCACTGAGATGCACAGACCGAGCGTACTTTCTGGCATCCCTGTTGGGAATCCATCTAATGACGTATTCCTGTTAATTCTTTAGTTGTGCATCCTCCCAGCCTGGCTCATCCTCGGGCGCTCCAGCCCAGATGGACCTTCCACAGCTGCCTCTGGCTCCTGCTTGCCCAGGACACCTGGAACCTGAGCGCTGACGTGTCTGGCGTGACAGGACCAAAGGCAGCTCCGCTAATTACCTTCTGCATTAGGCTGGACCAGCAACGGTGGCCTTGGAAAGGAGACGGAAGAAATGATTTCATGCACTGGTTGTGTGTCCTAGATAGTGGCTTGCTGGGAGGGGACCTGAGGAGAAAGAAAGCAGCTGGAAAAGTCTTGAAAACTGCTTGTTTTTAATTTTTTTTTTGGTTAGCATTTAGGGCTGCAGTGCAAGTTTGCATGAGCTCATGCTGGGACCACAGGCATGGCCATAGTCATGCCCTCTCATTTAGTGGGGGCTAAATCACAGCACTGGCATAAACAAAATAGCCACTGCAGCATTTCCCAGTGACTGTGTCTGCATCAGCGGCTGGCAAACCCATAGTGTTGCTGGATGTGTTTTAGTGTTACGTTTCCACATGTAAATTGTAAACTTACTGGGGTGAGGAGGGGCTGCACTGACACTGAGGACCAGCTCAGCGCAGTGGGAGAGTTTTTAATCCACAGTTTACGTCGCCATCCAGATGTGAAGCAGTAACCAGCGGGAGAAAACCATTATTTGCACAAATTAAGTTGTGAACTACTTTGTTAGGTGGGATACAAACAAGCCATATTCCTTTTAGGAAGGTAAGACACGGTGCTGTAGTTCTTGCAACAAAGCATATCATAGGTATGCAGAGATTTGGGAGTATTTCAGCAAAACCAGTGGCACAGAAGGGGTCTTAGGAAGCCAAATAAGCAGGACACTAGTCCAATTTGTAATTCATGTGGATGCATGTGTCAGTTATATATTTTGAGGGGCTATTAGGTAGGATTGAAGAGTGACATAAAGTATAGGGAGAGCATTACTGAATATTGTATCAAATTCTGGCAGCCACGCTTTTATCATGGATTAAAAAAAAATTAGAGAGAGAGCTCAGAGAAGAGCTGCAAGAATGAGAAAATGTCTGAAAAACCTGCGGTGTGATGATAGGCTTAAGGACTTCAATCTATTTAGCTCATCAGAGAGCAAGTTGAGAGGTGACTTGATCATGGTCTCTAAGTACTTCCAGGGAGGAGATTCCTGATAGCAGAGGGTCCTTTAATCCAGCAGACAAAGACAAGGCTCGCTAGCTGACAGGTGGAGCTGAAGTAAGAGAAATTCAAATTGGAATTAAGACACAAATGTTTCACAGGAAAGGTAATTAACTTCTGAAACTGCTCACCTTGGGATGTGTTGAATCCATCTTTAAATGATAATTGAAGAGATTTGCTCTCATCTAAACACAAGTTATAGGCTTAACAGCATTCATCCACGTGGAAGTGGAGGGCAATACCCTCCACCATGTCTACAGGCATTGGCATGCTTGCTCAGACCTGGCCAGGTGCCTGATCTCATGGTGAGGACATAGCTTTAGCTGGGGGCACATGTCCTTCCCCTCCTTCCCTGGGGACATTCAGGGGGTGCTTGTGGGTCTCCTTCTGGAGTCAGGTGTCCATCATACTGTGTCTCCAGTCTGGAAATTCGAAGTGCCAGACTACATGCAGCTGCGAGCAGTTTATACCCCTTATTTTTGTTGCAATGTTCTTCAGTCCTTCAGCTCACCTCCATTTTAGATAATGTTGGTTTTGGCATCAGGGTTGTTTGACCTCTCCTCTGACTCGATCACTGAACTCATCACGATATTGCCTCCTGCTGCCAGAGGTGCATCTTCAAACTGAAATTGGCTCAGATGATCATCATTAACAGAAAACTAAGAAAAAAATAATCTCTGAGGATCTCCAATTGCATTGGCAACAAAATCACAAAAAGCCATTGGTCCTGGTAGGTGTCAGGGCCCTAACTGCAGGAATAAACCTTAATGGCCCTGACCAACCTCACCTGGGCCATCACCTGCACCTCGTCCATGGTTCAGGAGTCCTATTTAAGAGCAGACCTGGGCCTTCTTTCTCTTTTTTGAAGCTATGTTGTAGGTGTGTTTCTCTGAAGCTCTTCTGGCCCTACCTCCTGGATGGACCTTGGACCCCAGTCCCAGTGAGTTCCACCTCCTTCTGTACCTGTGGATGGACCCTGGACATCACTGAGTATGTCTGAGATTGCTTTTGAGCCCTGTTGCCAGCAGCTGGCTCTACCTGCCGTGTTCAGATGCTGTAGGACTATGCCTGTTGGTGAGGATACTGCCTATGCGGGGGTTACCCTCAGCTCCTGGCTCTCCTTCCCTTACAGAGCAGCTGGCCCTTGCTGATCCCCCACAACAGGACCCTGCCTAGTAAGCACAAGTGATGCAAGAGAGCTTTTTCTCAAGAGTAGGTTGCATAGTCTTTCAGGTAAACCTGCACAGCAGTGCTATTCCTGGTGCACTTATAAATCAACCCCCTAAGACTGTCAATGGTCAACACATGCCATGAGGTGTTGACCAGTGGGTGCAGCGTTTCTTACTAGGCTGCAAAGCCCAGGTTAGTGGCTGGTTATCACTGAATAACACACTCAAAGAGAAGCATCTCTTTCAAGAGGAGACTTTTGGAAGCTTCCTGGCTGTAAAGCTGAGAATGCTTGTGCCTGTGACACCGCTGCCATGGTGTGATTGATGAACACATCAGCAGAAATTGGAAAAGCTTTTGGGACACCTAGAAGGAATCTTGAGAGTAGAATGCCCAAATCATGCATCCCTAAGGGACCTGCCACTGATCTATGTCAGCAATTGGAAACCCTTCGAGTCATGGGGGTGTAATCTCCGCTGTATTTGGGCTCTCAAAGCTAATTGCATCAGCAGGGTGCCGAGGGTTTGGGAGGGCTCTGAGATGTGTTCCTCTACCCTCATCGGGCAATGCCTGCACTGAGGTTTTAGTCACGGCTAATCTGCCACCAGCAGAGCTGCAGGACACCGTGGGGACCTGCTCTGTTGTCCGGCAGCCCCTTCACTTTTCTCCTGCCTCAGGACCAAGGAGGGAGAAGGACCCAGAGATGAACAGACGCTGGTGCCCCAGCTGCCAAACCTGAGTATGGCGGTTGCCAGCCCCTGCCCCCCACCCAGCTCCTGCCATGATCTGTGGAGCTGTCAATAGGGCAGTTGGTGGCTCTTTAGCACCTTTTGTCCCCCACTGTCCTCACCTACGCACCTCGGTGAGTGTGACCATCACATCCCGTCGAGCCCACCCCCCCCCGCCCCAGCGCACAGTGACCCCTCACAGTCACCGCCCCTAGGAGAGGCGGGGCCCCCAGACAGGTCCTCAGCCCACGAGGGGCCTAGAGAAGCTTCTGGAACAGCCGGTGACCAGCACAGCCAGACCCGACCGGGCTGGAACACGGGGCACCCACCAGAGCCCCTTGGAGTGGTCTGGGAGCAGCGGGACTGTGATCGGAGCCTCCCCTGGCACCAGGGACCGGCTGAGGAGACTTCCCAGGATGGAGCCCTCACCTGCTCCTTGGGGAGGGATTTCTGCTGGATTTATCCGTGAGTGAGCCCGTGTCCCCCCGGGCAAGCGATTATTTCTGCCGGGTCCCCCCGAGTGACAGAGGCCTCTTCATGTGAGTGAATGCGGGCTGGTAATCGTCATCCTGGTGTGCTTCTGTGGTGAGAATATCCCCACCTGGGACATCCAACCTGTGGGTTATTAAATGTTGATGGAGTGCTGATTGATTTTGGATAAATCTTTGTCCCCCTGCTTGCATTGGTTTCTGTTGTTTGGGTTTGTTACCACATTAGAGTTGGTTTATTATTTTCTTGGAGTCACTTTGGGGTTCCTCTGTGACACCAGAGCCTTTCAAAGCAGGGAGAAAAGACAAGGAAAAGGGAGCATATTTGCATAATTGGTTCCTTGGCTTTGGTCCTTTATGTTTCGCTGGACTTGGCAGAGCAGTTCCCTGGATGGTTTCTGTGCAGGACCAACATGTGAGACCAGCTCTGGTTGAGGATGGGTATTGCTGGTCACAGCAGCTTTTCAGGCGGACCCCTTTTCTTGTGTTTTAGTGGACAAACTGGAATATTTTGAGTGAGATAAGGAAAAGTCTGTTTTGAGATGATTTTTGTTTTGGTTGAGTGAAATGAGAGCTCCCCAGCGGACTTGTTTGCCTGGCCCCACAGGCTCTGCTCAGAGCAAATCCTCAGCTGCCTCAGGTAGGAAGGGGCTTTCCAACAGCTCTTACTCCCATGAGTTACTCCCCAAAGCAAAACCAACAAATTTCCTCCAGCGGAAAGGCTGCCCAACTGTTTTAGCCAAGAGAATGTATTACTGTAGTGTTGTCCGGAGGGATCACACTTTTGCACAGAATAATCTACTGAACCTACAAGAGAGATTTGGTGTAACAGATGTAAACCTGACTGCATGCTGAATAGCTCGTGAGTATGTAGAGAGTGTGCTGGGAGATGGAACCAAGAAATCTGTAAAAATCCTGTGTTTCAGGGTGTTTGCTGCTGGTTTTTATGTCAGCACAATAGCCTTGGCCAGTTTGTACTTAAGGGAAAGGCAGATGCATTGGTCCAGGAGGCTGCGTGTAGCCCATAACATCATTAGAGTTGTACATGCACTGGTAAGGATCTGAGTGTTAGGAGCCAGTGAAAAGGAAACGAACAAACCCAACCAACAAACAAACAAAATCCTACCCAAAATTCAAACAACAAAACACGAGCAGATCAGACTCCTGACACTATAAATGAGGATCCAAATGAAGTCTAGAAACCCATTCATCCACATCACTCATGTTAAGCCTTAAAATGTTCATACTAGCCAATGGAAATCATTAAAGAAATGACAGCTAGATTCTCTGGAGAAGAAAGAGTCAGGGTAGTAGATACGGGATATGCTTTAGCAAGAAAAATTTGATGAGCTAGCTCCTAAGTTAGTGATTTCTATGACTTCATCTGTACATTAAAAATGCAAGTGAATGCCATTTGGTGTTAGCTCTGCTCCTAAGATATTAGATGGAGTCAATTCACAGTTCTTCAGTGGATAATACTTTTTGTTTTTAGCAAAGGGTGTTGAAACAGAATGGAAAATTAAAGCAGTTTTTCTGACAGCAATGCATGAATGTTGACCATGAAATGGAAAAGCAGAAAAACAAAACAAAAAGCAAGTACGTATCTAACAAAGTGCATCTGTACTAGGCAGCAGTGCTTTCATTACTGGTTTCATTTGAATAAAAGCGGAGGATGATGTGCCCTTTCTCTAATGGAAATGCTCTTCAAGTCCAAACTATCCATGGTCATTACAATCTGAAGAGCATTGCTTAGGTAATAGCTGTATGGAGTCAGCTGTGTGCCTGCAGCCCAGCGCTGCTTGTTCCACAGCTGGACGCATTTTACCGATGTTTGTGGGGCTGAATGCAGATGGGTCCTGATTTCTCATAAATATCCGTGTCTGTAGGTTTGTTGTTCTGCTCTGGAGTGTCTTAGACCTTTGCGTGCCTGTTTGACAGTTCAGTGGTGAGGTCTGAGCAGGGTGTCCCTTCAGTCCTACTTGCCAAACCTTCTGGAGGTGTTTCTAAGAACTTAAAAAGCTCAAGAGGAGCAAAAACTCTGACTAGAGGAGACGCTGCACTTGGGATAACAACAGCGTTGCTGTGGTCACCTCTCTTGTCCCAGCTCCCTGCACACCTAACACAGGAGCACGAGGTGTTGCTGCTGAAACTCGTGTTTGTCCCTAGTAGGTGTCTGCAAATTCTTCCACCCACTTTGTGCAGGGGTTGGGGGCTTTCCCCCCTCTACCTTTGTCCTTCCTCCAGCTCTTGGGATACACAGGAGCTCTCACAAAGGAGAACTGGGCACAATGAGGTCTCCTGTGCTGTCTTGGTGTGTGCTGCCTCTGTCCCAGCAGGACACCCCACACCAGTACCATCCCACCCTGCTGCTGGGTTGCCTGGGATGTACTTTTTTCTCCCAAAGGACCTAGGGTTTGCATGCACAGCTCTCTACAAGGAGACAGCAGCCTCCTGAGCTCTCTCATGTGGCTTTGTACCCTTTTGCAGCAGCTCAACCTGGCACCGGGCATTTCTTGCTCCTGGAGGTGTCCCCATCTCAGTGACAAGCCATGTCCCAAGGGTCTCCTGGGGCACCGTGGGTGGGATCCTGACTTCCACCCACCCCAGCTATGCCCCTGCCCTGAACTAAGCAGAGTGTATTGGGCAGCAAGAGCTGTTGGGAGAGGTTAGGAGGCTTCCAGGGTTAAAAAAAGAGATGAAGAGTGGTCAAGGTTAAGCATGCCGTCTGTCACGGTGCCACTAGATGTCCTTGTGAGAAAGGGCTTGGTGCTGCCCAGGGCCAAGTAACCACAAAGCTGGGACTGGAACTGGGAGCACCTCTACCTCCCTTGTCTCCACCCAGCAGTTTGGCTCTTCCAGAGAAAAACGGGCTGTGGGCAGTGATTCCTGGCTGCAAGGACTGGCTTGGGAGGACAGAAGAGGGACCCCATCACCGGGGGATGCTGCATTGCGGGGGTGTGTTGAGTCAGTCCTCACCCTCCCTTATAAACTCCAAGCATTAAGAAAATGAAAGGCTGTGCTGTAGAGCTCTGCGAGGAGCTGTGTGGGTGGACGAGCTGGTGTGCAGCGCTGCGTGTGGAAGGCTCTGGCATGGCTCTTTATAGAGCTCCTTGAAGCTGGCCTGGAGAGACCAAAGTGTGGGAATCCCTGGGCAGTGTTCCTAGCTGAGCTCGCGTCACCTGTGCTGTGGTGCGAAGGAGCAGCACCACATCTTCATGTAGCCTTCCTTGTAAGGGCCCTTGTGGTCCTGGCACAGGGAGCCAGCCCTTGCTGGGATGCCAGCCCTGTCCCTCTGCTGATGGTGGGGTTGGCCGTGCTGGCGATGCCGACAGAGACCTGTGCCGGGCAGGCCAGCACCGCACTCCCCCTCCTGCCAGCTCCCTTTGTGCTGGCAGTGTGCTGGGAGAGGGACGGAGAAGCAGAAGGTGAAACTCTGCAGCGAGGAGATTAGAGCTCTTGTGTTGTTTTTCTTTTCTTTCTTTTTTTTTTTTCTTCAAAGGAATGACTTCGTATTTTTGGAAATAATAGCTGCTCCGAAAATCCTGGTACACACTCTTTCAGATTCCAGCCTTGCTTATCACAGGCTGTGCTAGGGGCCCTGTCGGGAATGCAGAATTTTAACTCTTTGCTGCCTGCACGTTTTTCACAGTTTTAGTAACAGACCTTCTCACCCCAATATAGTCTAGTGGCTCAAATTAATGTTAGGTAATGCTTGGAGTCAAGGGCAAATCTCAGCAGGAAGGGGGAGGCGGATGCCTTGGGAAACTGGGCTAAGCCTGATGCAAAGAGGCTGGAGACTAAAACTGGTGGTGGTGGATGCTGAGCAACTGCGTTTCAGCCGTGCTCAAGGTGTGACTGACACACAGGCTGCAGCCTGGCAACCAGCAGGCACTTCTTCGATAAAGAAAGTTGCCCAAAATAGGAAGAATGGAGATAAATAATTTCTATGACTTGGTTTATGGGTTAACCTTCTCATCTGTGTACAAATCTCAACAGGCTTTTGATTTCTTTTGATAGTCAGGAGTCATGGGGGGGTGGGAAGTGATGCTAAATTCAAACTGGTGGAGTAGTTAATGCTGCGAAGGAGGGGAGTTAGAAGCTCACTAATTACATTTGCAGATAAATCTTAACTGGGAGAAGATGCAAACTTCATTGTGAAGTGAAACACAAAAGAACTCTGAGACTGGAGCTGTGGGTAGGAAGCGACAATACAAACCAGCCCTGATGAATACAGTTCCTGTATTGCAGGGAAAATAACCCCGAAGCCAAATTCAATGGGAGTGAAACACCTGGAGAGCAATAGCCTTGGGCAGAAAGCACTCCATGTACCAGGTAGGAGTTTGTAGTCGCTGCTATTGTGAGTTGCAGACCCAGAGGAGTTGCACAGCAGGGCCAGGAAGAGGCCTCTGTTGCCTGCCTGAATCCCAAGAAGGATGCGATTCGGATAATGTGTGCAGTGCTGGGTCCCGGAGACCTTGAGAAATGCAATAGGAAAGCAATAGGCTCGGCAGAGAGATGAGGACAAGGACTTGTGCAGACTGCCCAGTCCTGGACATGGGGCGGGCAGGAACCAAGAAAGAAAAAGGAAGAGCTGGAGGGAGTAAGTGGTACAGGATGGCAGGGGTGACAGAGCAGGAGGTGGAGGAAGGGAGAGAAGAGGAAATGCCTCACAGCAGATATTGTACTTCGCTATTTTTAGGTAATTCTTGCAGCCGCAGTGCACTGTGGTCACCCCAAGGGTTTCTGCATCAGCCCTTGGAGCTTGCTCCTGCCATGACTTTGCCAAGGGGCAAGGAGTGTGGGACCCCAGTGTAGAGCAGGGGTGCCCAGCACGCAGGTCCAGTGCTTGCTCAGTCTCGGGCCTCCCACTCCTGACAGCAGGACATTGTTAAGGGACATGGTCAGAATATAAGGGACAGAACTTACAGCAAAAGAAGGGCAGGCACTAGCTTGGTGGCGTAGGGGACAGCCTGATTTTGTCAACTCACGCTCTGTCAAAGCCGTGACCTCCAGCCCATCACTCTGGCACAGGCTGTGCCAGCTTGGAGAGAGGCCAACGTCTCCACTGCTGCCCGGGATGTGAAGTCAGGTGGCTGGACCAGTCCTGAGCTGTTTTCTAGGCTCATGTGTTTTTCATGAGTTACACCCACCCTGTGCAAAGCCAGTGTTGCTTTCTGCTTCCTGCTGAGCTTGTGCTATGAGTGGGCAGTCTTTGGAAGTGCCTCTGAGCTGGTCCACCCAAACGTGTCCTCCTGGGACTCTATGCCCACTGCTCTGATGTGTTGTCTAAACACCCTGTCCTTCCCAAAGGGACCAGAGAGAGACTCTGTGTGCATCGCATTCCTGGTGAAGAAGCTGGTGTACACCAGGACCTTGCTGGCAGGTAGCAGATCAGTCAGTTCCCTTTCCCGCTGTGGCCCCGTCACACTGGGGATGGATGGATCCTCAGTTGGGATGTGGTAGGGCAATGCATATACATGGAGCTGGGACACTGGAACCTGTGCAGCGCTGAAGGAGTGGATTTCCTATTTATACAGGGTAAATGGCTCAGGATGAGAGGTGTGCTGCCTGTCAGCTCATTAGAGCAGGAGCACAAGCCTGTGCTTCAGGAGCCCTCAGCTTCCTCTTCTGCTCCTGTAATTGTGCAATCCGTTTGCCAGCAGTCCTCCTGGGATGAAGCTGCAGGGATAGCGAGGGCTTAGCATGCAGTAATACGCTTGCTGAAACGGCTCCCCTCCCAAGGCTGCACCATGTACTTTAGCCTGCCATTACCTAAATCCTTGGTCGGCTGTAGTTAACAACAGTTGTAGTTCAAGTCTTGCTGCAGAAATCAATGGGGTCCCGAGGGGCTTCTCATGACAGAACCCTCCAGGTCACGAGCTGCCCCGAGCAGACTAGGACAAGGGTTGGAAGAGTCTCCCGTGTCCACATGGGGAAGAGCTCCCTCAGGTCCACCCTGGGCAGCCCAGGCACTGTGTGATGCAGGAGCTGCATTGGAAACCGCAATCCGGCAGAGAAACGCTGCAGCAAAACCAGGCAAACTGGCTGGAGAGGAAGGGGTGGGCAGATATTTAGTGAGAGAATTTACAAGATTACATTGGCTCATATGGGCTAGTATTTAGAAAGGGATTATCAGCAATAAGAACACAGTAAAAACCAAGTGGTAAGCACAGACCAGACAGATGGGTGGCCCTGGAGAGATGCTGCTCTGCATGTCTCCTGAATTCTGTCCAGAGGGTGCTGGATGAGCCCAGGTTCCCCCAAGGCGGTGTGTTTAGGGGTTCCATCAGTGCTGCTAGCTCCAAACATCTGCGCAGTGGGGCACAAGTGATGAGAGTGGGTCCCTTCCTACCCTGGGAGCTTTCTTGTAATGCAGGATTTGCGACTAGCTGCCACTACCTCTAGACCCTGCAGTTGGACACAGAGGTCTCTGGGGCTTGCCAACCAAGTTCAAGTGGGGTTTTGCTCTCTGCCTTGTTTGCCCCTGTCCCGGGTCTCTCTGCTTAACATGTGAAGAGCTGTGTATTTGAGGACAAGACAGGTCTACCCTGGCTTAGGGCATCAAACACCTGTGTTTTGTCCGCAGGGTCTTTGCCCTGTGCTGGCTGCAAGGGCTGCATGCATCTGCACGAGCCTTGGGACACCCCATGTGTGAGATACTTGTGCCTCAGCCAGGACCCCTTCTTTCACCAAGCAGCTCCTCTTGACAGCGAAAATAAGGAGCACAATTTCATCTCCTTTTCTGTCCTTTTTTAACCTGCTGGGGATTCACTGACATACTATACATCTGCTGTGCTGTGTTGGAGGAGGTCTCAGTTTTCTTCAGAGCTTATGTCAGGAGCTCGAGCACCCACAGGAAGCTTTCCGAGGATTTTGTCATTTGCAGCCACGGTAGCTTGAAACGAGTATTGGAGTTATAAGCTCCCGGTGCTGCTGGTGAATCTCAAAGCTAGCTGAGCTCTGGTGAACAGCCCATGTCCTGCCACCAAAATAATTCAGGCTCTGCAACTTGAAGCACAGAGCAATTCACAGGGTAACCCACTTGTAGGGCAGAGGATGATGTGCTACATCCTGAATATGAGCAGTGAAATTACCAGTGCCACCTCTGTCAATGCCACTGAATCCCTCTGAAATGAATTCTTGAGGAGAAATGAGCCTGTTATACAAAGAGATTTGCTGAACACTCTGGATCTGCCTTTCCTAGCTATGTGCAGGGGCAACATGGGCTGACCTTGCTCCAAGGTCAAATAGAATCAGCGTGGGTTCAGCAGCAAGCACTTCCCATCCTGCTTATTCTCTCCTCTTACAAAACGCGGGCCAGGTCCATTCCCAGGGAAATGGTATGAGGTTACAGCGGGTCCACTTTGCTTTCTGCAAGGCACAAGCTAATCAGTCCCACCGTGCCTCCAGAAGGCATGGGTGTTAATTATGGCGGTAGGAAGATGCTGCCCTCCGAAAAGTCAGCTAGATCTGGGGCCAGGGTGGCTGCCCGAGTGCAGAAAAGCTGTTTGGTCAGCCTGGAAGCCGGGTGGGAGAAGAAGACAGCTGCCCTTCACACCTGCAGCATGAGACCGAGAGGGTCTTGTGTGGGATCACCACTCTGGTAGAGCGTGTTTCCATCCATCCATTTATCCATCCATCCTGGAGAACATTTGGTCTCCACCTGTCATTCCCCACAGAGGGGAGTGGGAAGGGGTTTGCCCTCTGCATCCTACCCTCCTCGAGCAGGCTGGCTTTTGGGGGTGCTCAAAGCAGCCTGTCAGTAGGCCGGCAGTGGGGCTTGCATGCTCTGCATGCGGCTTTTGGGTGAATCATGGGGAGAAACTTCTTTCCTTTGAGGGTGCCAGAACCATGGAACAGGCTGCCCAGAGAGGTTGCAGAGTCTCCTCTGGAGACATTGAAACCCACCTGGACATGACCCTGTGTGATCTGCTCTGGTGACCCTGCTTTAGCAGGTGGGTTGATCTCCAGAGGTCCCTTCCAACCTCAATCACTCTGTGATTCAGCTGCCCTGAACCCCAAACCTCTTGGGCACATTTGCTGCCTATCTGAAAGAGGTGCCAAGCTGGCCCCATCATAGGCTGATAATGTCTGTATTGAGGTAGTCAGCAGAAAAGTTTCCTTCTCCTGGAGGGTTTTTTTCCCTTGAGAAGAGAACATGAGACACAAGACGTATCACAGAATCCAGATTTTTTATGTCTGCTGTTTCTTAGCTCTTCTTCTGGCCAGTGTCAGTGTCCCCACGTGGATTCTTTCCCAGTTACATCTCCTAATGTTGTTGTAGGGAAGCTGTCAGGCATGACCAGCCTTGGGGTCTCATACATTTGTGCATTGGGATCTTGCAGAAGGACCCGGCAGAAGGCAACCTGTTATGCATCCCTTGCATTGCATGGCTCTCAGTGTGTGTTGTGCTCAAGGAGGTGTGGTGGTCTCCTCTGTGGTGGGGACAGATGAAGGGGGGGGATGCCCAAGAAGGCCCCCAAAGCCTGCAGTCCCTGGAGACCACAAGAAGGAGCAGGGCACAGGCAGCTCCCTTGAGGTTTGGGGTAGGAACCCACTGCCCCTGTGCTGGCTGTGAGCAGAGCTGTGTACAGCAGGACAGGAGGACCCACCTCGAAGGACACAGTGGCCAAAGGGAGAGCTGAGCAGAAAGGCTTTTTGTTTCCCTGCTGCCAGACTGTGACTTTGGGTGCTCTCTGCTTACAAAGTGAAGCCTTCCCCTTGATATTCAAATCAAACCCATCTTTTGAGTTCAGAAATCCCTCAGAAGGGGCAAGCGAGGGGGTGTATGGAAGGTGTCTAGGGACACCCTCTGCTAAGCAGCTTTCTGAGCTGTCGTGGTCTCTCGGTGCCTGTGCCGGGAGCCGAGAGGCAGGGAGCTCAGCAAAATCTTCAGATCTCGCTGGTTCTGGGGAAGGGAGCACACAGTAACAATTTGGTCGGGTTCCCCACTGCTGGGAGTGCTCTTAGATGTTATGATTTCTTAATATACTCCCTGCGTGTGAACACGCCAGGTGTTGGAATTTCATAAATTTGCATCTTCGCAATAGCTGCTTGATTCCCCAACAGGATCAAAGCTGATCTTTCCTGGAGAGGCAGCCTGTCTATTCAAAGCATTTTCATGTGACAACTTAAAATGGGCTCTGTGACAGTTCTGTAGATCTGCAGTGGCCACCACCCAGAAATCTGTGCTGCTGTTTGCGTTGCTTTTGAGTATTCTTCCCAATTTTGTGCTCCGGGACCTAGCCCTCTGCTGGCTGCCTACCTGCATGGCCCCAGGGCCAAGTGACCTGGAGATGGGCGTGAGCACACCAGCACTTGAGAGGGAAACCTTTTAGCTGGCTCTTTATTTGCAAAACTTTTCACCCCATGCAGACGCTCAAAATCTATTAGAAAAGACAGTTTTCTCAGGTGAATAAAAATATGTCAGTGCCTTAATGAGAACATTAAACTCAGTTTCACCTGCTTTGACTGGTGCCATGAGGTCTTGTAGTAGAACAAACATCTTTTGTCCAATTACTGAAACAAAAAAACCAAATCTTGCCATGACAGGTTCTGTATTACCTTGTTCTTGAAATCCCCTTCATTGTTTGTTGTGTCAAGCAGGGACACATTGTTGACAGAGCAGATCCCAGCTCCCAGGCAATGAAGCTGGAACAATCCTTTATGTCACTGGTTGTACGCCATCCTTCTCCTTGACAGTAAGCATAGAAATAGAGGATTCCCATCTTTCAGCAATAAAACATTACTTTTTCCATGCATGACTTGTACAGTTCTAGTGTCCAAGGGCAAGATCTGCTCTATCTACCATAGCTTCCAGCTGCTTCCTCTGTATCTTCTACCTACCCTTGTGACTTCTTTCAGTTGAAAATCACATAGCAAGCATTTATCCCCAGGCCAGCTGGATGTAATGGCTGTGATCAGACATTAAGGGCAACCCAAATGCAAACAGGAGCAGAAGTGTGTCTTGACTTGCCTCCATGCTGCCAAGCTGGGGTGTCGAGGGTTAAGATTGCGGGGTGACAATAAAACCCTGGCAGATGTATTGTTAACCCCCCCTCCCCCCCCACTTCCCCCTTTCTCTTTGCCCCTCCCTCTCCCCCCTTCCCACAGGCGATCAGGAGGGAAAAGAAGGACTGAGAGAAGAGAGTTGGAAAAATTAAAAATGTTTTACTAATGCTACTAATAAGAATAGAGAAAATAATACAAAATATACAAAACCAATCTTGAAAGTCCCAGCAACTGCAGAGCCGGCACCCAAAGTCCTGGACTGGACTCTGCAGCCAACCGGAGCTGGATTCTGTCTCTCATTAGGCCTCAGTTTGCAGTGACGACTCGCAAGGTCCTCTCCTAATGTCGGCCATAAGCAGAAGGGAAAAGGGACGAGATCCTTGTGATCTCCCACTTTTATATGAAGTATTCACGTGAATGGAATGTTATACACAGTTGGTCAGTTTCTTGGTCACTTGTTTCTCGTCGCCCCTCTTGTGAGATGTCCATCCATGCTTATCAATAACTTTGCATTCCATTGCTAGGTTTACCAAAACATGTGTCTGGTTCTCCAGGAAAATGCAGCTAATATGAAGGCTTTAGCTGACAGGAAAAATTCACTGAAAGAGAAACTTGTTTTTAACAAAACCAGGACATGGGGGATGTGATATTTAGGTAAATATTTGGTTTTTCAGATGGGCTCAGTTTGAGCAAAAGCAGAGTGGTGAAGGTGCTAGAAAATCAGAGAGTAATTTGTAACCTAGTTATATTTACTGCAAACACTTCTGTTTCTCGGCTTTTCTAGGTGATTCTAGGTGGAGGAATAGGTGGGCTTGGCTGGGTCTGCACATGTGCTGTTTTTTCCTCAGGGGAAGTAGCTCACTGGGAGCATGGGAATCTGAATATGCCTGGGACAGTCACCTTCCAGAGATGCTGGAAACAGCATCTACCAGATGTGACGATGCTAAAGACAAAAAACCATCTGGGTGAGTGGAAATCTGCAGAGGCACTTGGCGGAGTCCAAAAATGGCAGCTTTGAGGGCTTTGCTGAGCTGGCTTCCTGACTGAGAGTCGGCGGCTGTTTCCAGAGGACGTCTAAATGCTGGTTTGCTTTGGCAAGAATATCTGCAGAGCTCTTACTGACAACCACTTGGCCAATATCCCCCGGGACTTCATCCTACTTGGGGTCAGCACGGCTTTCTCTCTTCGAGCTGTGATGTTCGAGCCCATCTTGCAAAGCCGGTGGTCTGCGGGAGCTGCGCGTGGGCTGCCACCGCGGGTTACTCGTGGGAGATGTGTTAGAAAACGGCTGAAAAGCAAAAATCGCTTTGCTGGGGAGGGAGTTGAGCACAGTGGGAGCAAAACTGCTTGGTAGCGAGGAGGGTGGGTGTGCTGGGGGTCTGCTGGCCGCTGCTCGCTGCTCCCACGGGCTGTCTCCAGAGGAGCTGGTGAAGGATTGATAGCACCGGCTGCCTTTCCAAGACCGAAGCCCATCACTCAGAAGACGTGGGACATCGTCTGGCGTGACACTCTGCTCTCTGGCACTGACCGGGGCAGCCTGCTGACTGCAAATCTGCTGGGTCCACCGGCAAATTATCTGCACATCAGCACATTTAAGAGAAATTAATTTCCCTGCAGGAGGAGCGAGGAAGAAAGTCTCTTCCAAATCGGAGTCCGGCTCACGGTGGCTGCTGTGAAATGCAGTGACAGCCTCTCCTGTGCCACGCGGAGGGGGAGCAGCATCTCGCCTGGGTCTGCAGACAAGCCAGTAGGCAGGAGAGTCACAACAAGCAGTGGGAAGAGAGATCTGGTAGATGGCTTTTAAAGTTAGTTCTAGGGGAATGGAGGCCCCGAGGATGTTTGAGCTTTCCCTCTGCACTCAGTGCAGGGGCACAGAAGCACTGTAGAGGAGCAGCGATGGGGAGAATGAGATCACAGGTGCATGGATGAGGAGGGAAGTATTTTTAATAAATCAGATATAATCTAATTAGTGGCATTCGACTAAAGAACAAATGCCTTGCTGCTAAGAAAGAAGCAAATTTTAACCTGAAAGTCCCGCTTGCCTTTGTGCTAGCTTAAAATAATAGGTAGGGTTTAGGACAGAGAAACAGTAACAGAAAGCAAAGGAAGGTACGTGAACGTAAATGTGAAATGGAACAAAATGTAATGTGGCTTTACCAGAAGACGATCAAGTGAGATAAACCTGCTGTTTCTTTTTGGGCAGATAACAGATTTATTTATTTATTTTTTTAAAAAGGAAGGAAAAATGCAATAGATTTCATCTACCTGAATTTCAGCACAGCTCTTGCCGTGGAACTGTGCCTCTGGAGAAGATGGGCTCAGTCGGGTAAAAAAGACCCCGGGAAGGTGCGCTGGGCAGTTACCAGCTCCACGGTTTGACTGCGAGTGTGGATTCATTGCAGCAAAAATAAACCAGAAATTAGAGGAATAGATCTGTTGCTGCTGAGGGTAGCTCTGGGAAACGTATCCATGGACAGAACAGAGGTGCTGTCCCTTGCCAGCGATTTTCCCCCTGGTGCCATCCCCAGGCTGCCTCAGCCCCGGGCACGCTTTGCTCATACTTGCGTCTGAACGCACATTTCTCCAGCTCACTGAGTCAGCTGGGGCTGGACCAGGGCTGGGAAGTGGTTTATGTGTGTAGAAATGGAGAGGAAATGAATGCTGCTTCTCCTCTCAGGTCTGAGATGTGGGAATGATTTGCTGGGGATTTTTAATAGTTTGGGTTTTTTAAAAATCTGCCTGAATAGGCTTTCTGTGGAAAGAAAAGGAAAAGACTCTGAAAGCAGAAAATATGGTTATGTCCTAATAGGATACGTTGTTAGTCAGAACAGAAAAAATTGAAAGAGAAAAAGGAAGAAACAAGGTTGCCTGGCAGATGGAAGCTGCTCTGGCCATTGTGAGGCCCCATGGCTATTGCGGCAGGAGTTTATCCCACACTAGTATCCTTGGTATCTCTGTAGAGCAAATTGTGGGGCAGTGTCGAAGAAACCTGGGAACCGATCCCTTGGGAGATATCCTCTCCTGACTGAGAGCCCATCCCCAATATATGATCTGTAAACATTTATGCAAGCCCACCTGCTCCAAACCTCCTAGATAAGCCCTGGGCCTTTGCCAGGATGCTGATGGTACTGTGGGTGTTGGGAGGAGATTCGCTTCCCCTTGTCACACTCTGTGCCCTACAATACGGTTGATTTTCTCGCAGTCAGAGTGAGCTTCAGGTCCAGCTGAGTTTAGGGTCAGAAAAAATGGGGTGCCAAACCCTTAACTGAGAATCTCTCTAGTTTTGACAATGACTGAGGACTTTGTGTGCCTGTGTTTCGCTGGTTTATTTCTTCTGCCCAGGTGGCCAAAAAGGCCACCAGCATCCTGGCTGGTACCAGCACTTGGTGTGGCCAGCAGGCCCAGGGCAGTGACCGTCCCTGTGCTGGGACCTGGGGAGGCCAGACCTTGAATCCTGGGATCAGTTTTGGGCTCCTCACACCAAGAAAGGCCTTGAGGTGCTGGAGCGAGTGGAGAGAAGGGAACGGAGCTGGTGAGGGGCTGGAGCACAAGTGTGATGGAGCGGCTGAGGGACCTGGGGGTTCAGCTGGAGAACAGGAGCTGAGGGGAGACCTTCTGATCTCTGAACTGCCTGAAAGGAGCTTGGAGCCAGGGGGGTCGGGCTCTGCTCCCCAGGAACAAGCGCCAGGAGCAGAGGAAACGGCCTCAAGTTGCGCCAGGGGAGGTTGAGGTTGGATGTGGGGAACAATTTCTTCCCCAAAGGGCTGTGGGGCATTGGAACAGGCTGCCCAGGGCAGTGCTGGAGGCACCATCCCTGGAGGGTTGGACAGACAGAGATGAGGTTCTCAAGACATGGGTCAGTGCCAGGGGTGGGTTATGGTTGGACTCGATGATCTTGAGGGTGTTTTTCAACCCCAATTGATTCAATGGTTCTCACCCAGGGGTGGGGGGGATTGCAGGCAGTAGCCTGGTTCCTGGAGCAAACCCTACCCTGAAGGCTGCCCTGCCAGCATGCTGGGACCCAACCCCAGGGTGTTGGTTACCTTTCAGAAATGACACCTGCCTGGAGCAGGGATTGGAGGATTCAGGGGGAAGCTGCTGAGGCAGGAGGTGTGGGGCAGGGAGGAGAGCAGGCGCTGTGCACCTTGCCCTGGGAGGAAACCTCAGTCTGTTGCCTCCCCATATCTGGCAGAACTCTGCAAGGTCTGGTGGGATCAGTGTCCTCAAAATTGACATTTCTGATGGCTGTTACCCGTGTCCCATTTTAATTTTCCGTTTGCCGAGATGGGAACAGGTTGCAGGTTACAATTTGGAGGATGCTTGCATGAGCTTCATTGAGCTGCAACCGCAGGAAGATGTCCTGCTGTCCTCCTCCCCTGCGAGCTGCCTTGGACACTGCTCTAGCCATGCATTAAGGTGTCATCTCTGCTGACCTGGTGAAAAGACAAACCTTGTTTTGCATGTTACACATGCAAGCAGTGTCTGTCTGTCTGTCCTGAGGATGCCAAGAGGCATGGGGAATGAATGGGTCTGGAAGGAGCACGAGGTTTCCCTTTTCTGGAGCAGCGAGCTGTGAGGCTGGCTCAGCCACCTGCGGAGGGGTGACTTTCAGCTTTTGTGTCACGGGTTTGGTAAGATGCTGTAACGAGCAAACCACAAAAGCAATTAATTGCTAATGACCAGCCTTGACTGCCCAGCAGTGGGGTTGTGGGCAGGAAGCTGAGCAAAGGCTCTGCAGGTTGCTTGTCTTGCTGGAATCCCCTCAGTTCCCCTGAGGTTCTACAGGAGCTCAGCGAGGGATTGAGACCCCTGGCACTGAGAAAACAACCCCTGATGGCATGGGACTGTCTGGGAACACGCTCGGGCCTCTTCTGCATCACTGCCATGTCAGGTCACCGTCAGGTCAGTCAGAGGGGTGTTGGGGAAGGAGCATCAAACAGCTGGAGTTGCAAGTGGCAACGTGGTCTGGTAGCACGAGAATGACATGGCGCTGTTTCCTGTCCTGCATCCTTGTTGGCAAAACTCCCCAGCTGTGTTTGGCGAGATGCTGTTATTCATCTCCTGATTAGCAGCAGGATTTCCAGGGATGCTGACTCACTCCTGGAGTGGCCGGATTACAGCAAACCCCTGGATGCTCCTGCAATGCCTTTCATCCTAGGAACTCCCTGCCACCCACGGGTGCCATTCCTCTTCCCCAGAGGCAGCCTCAGCAGTTTCCTTTCCCTTATAAATACCAGAACTGCCTTTCACCTGTGGCATGTGCCCTGAGCTTTCTACCTCCCCTCTCATGAGATCCTCAGTAAACTCTGGCTGCTTTGGAAGAACCTTCTGCTCAGCTGGAATTTGCTGACACTCATCCACCCTTCCAGAAGGGTCTATCCCAGACCAGATCTGATGCAAGTCACTCTTATTATAGAAACCCTTGGGTTCAGCTTCAGAGAAAAAAAGAGCTTTGGGGCTCACTCTGACTCTGTACCAGAACCTCTCTGTAAGAGTTGAAGCACACCCACATGTCACCATTTCTCCTGGAGGTAGGGTGGCTGATGCTGTGGGCTTTGACCAGTCTGCTCTGAGTATGGTGAGAGCTGTTGTCCTGGCATTACATGGACCATCAGCAGATGGTTGGTGAGAAGACAGCGTGTGTGCAGGTGGAGGAAATCTCCCTGGACAAAGGAGTGGTACCTGTGGCCAGGAGAGATGCTGAGCAGGAGCAGAAACAGTTCAGTCTGGCAGGGCACTGCCCAGAAATGGTGTCCTCCCCCACCAAGACCCTTTTCCCTGCAGCTAAGACTGATCCAGAGACTAGGTTTGATCTCTTTGCCCTCAGAATATTTGCTGTGCCCCTCTGGGCATAAAGAAGCCCCTGCAAGGTGGGTGGCTGTTTTCCTGGGGGCTGTCCCTCCTCTGCAGGGTCATCCTGCCTGGTGGGGGATACCTGGAGAGGCCCTCGAAGTCTGCAGGTCCTGGGACTGCGGGGAGGGCTGGGGTGAGAACCCAATGTCCAGGAAAGCCCCTGTGTTGGCTGTGAGCAGCCCAGGACAGGAGGACATGGTGGGTGAAGGCAGACAGCAGACAGAAAGCCTTTTAATTCCCTGCTGCTAGACCCTGCAACTTGCAGGGCTCTCTGCTTAAAAACTGACATTTTCCCCTTGATATGCAATTGAAACTCTGCTTTTGAATTTAGAAATCCCTTGGGTACGGCAGATTTCTGCAAATGCCGTGGGGCTGGCTGGGCAGCAGAGCAGCTGGTGGGGTGACCCGTGCGGGACGTTGCGGAGCAGATCGCAGCGTGTGTGCTGGGAGAGCTGCTCTGCTGACAGGCACGGCAGCTCCTCGGAGGCTTCATGAGCTGCGAGGTCATACCTCTCGCTTTCCAGCGAGGAAACTCAGGTTTGCATTGCTCAGTGCTTGGAAGACTTTGCAGCCCTGGGGAAGGCCAGGATTAGCTGGAGCACCTGCTTTTCAAAGAAAGGCCACTGGGGTTTTTTTGCTGGTCAAGGGCAGGATTTATTTTTCTGAGGAAGCTCTCCTGCCCCACTGCTCTTGAAAAATGAACTGTCCCTCATCTGAGCCATCCTGAGAGAGCGTGCGTGGGAAGGCTCATCGCGTGGGTGCTTCCTCTTGCCCCGTGGGATGGGAGGAGGAATCGTGTGGGAGCTTTCTGTAGGGAGTGAATCTTTGCCTGGCTCTGGTGGCCAGGATGGAGAAGACGTGGACACACGGATGCTGCCATGGATGAGGTGCTTTGCAGTCAGGAGTTGCCATCTCGTTTCTCCTACGTCGAAAGCAAAAATGACCAGTCCCCACACCTCATTCCTGATGCAGGAAAAGCCTCTCTGATATTAATAAGAATCTAATTATACATTTATTGTTCCATGAATTAATTACATCGCAAGTAGAGTTACCTTTTACACAGCCATTAAACTTCAGGAAGGCCTCTTTTTACCACTCCATGGATAATTTAATTAGCATACTAATGTCTTATTAGCTATAAACCCAAAGCTGGTTTAGAATCACTTAAATTAAAACTCAAAAGCCTTCAGCCACCCCGTAACCCCTCTGCCTGAATGCTGGGCAGAGGACGGGAGCGTGCACAGGCGATAGGCCTTGCCCCACCATGGGCAAAACCTCTCGGGCAGCGTCCCTAGCTGGTGCTGGCGGGATGCAGCGCTGCCTGCCCTGCCTGCACAGCATCCACAGGGCTGAGGCTGCAGGCGAGGGGCCCCTCCGCTCGATTCTTAATTCACATTTTATTTCCTGTTAGCTATCATTGGTATTTGCATTAATTGGGCTAGTGTGGAAGAGCCGTGATAATCCATTATGGATGGACAAATTCAAAAGGAGGGATTAAAGCCGCAGAGGGGAGGTGAGGAGCTGGGACAGGAGCATCTGTGGCACCTGGAGGCTCCCATCCCCAGCCTGGGGGTGCAGGGTCTTTGCCACCTTCCCCATAGGCTGTCAGCAAAGGAAACCCTGGAGCTGATGATGGGGCTGGTTCCGAGCATCCCCCCCAAGGCAAGCAGGAGCAGAGGGCATTTGTCTCCCTGTGCTCCCAGTGTGCCGCGTCCTCTGGTGTCCCCTCTGTCCCTCACCTCCCAGCAGTATCGGGACACTCCGCTAAAGCACCACAACCTCAGTGGTGTGGCTGAGTTGAGATTTGTGCGTGGATCTGGGATTATGTTGCTGTGTTTTACAGGATGCCAAGGATTTCGCTCACACTGGGGTCAGGACTGGCATTTCTGTACATTTTTAAATATTGCACTTTATGTGCTAAACCCTTTTTAAAATGACCCCTTCTGCCATTCAATTCATGAGTGTAACTTTTTTTTCCAGATCTTCTTAGCTAATAAATAGCTTAATTTGGAGGTTTGAAAATTGACTCAGAGGCAGAGTTTAACTAAATCGAAGAGCAAGACTACTGCTTGAATGTAATAATCTGAAAATAATTGATTAATTTGCATGATCCTTCATAATTGCTTCAATTTACACCCAAGAGGCCACTGTCATCAATAGATGAATAAGACGTAATTTTTAAAGTCCCAATAACGCGTGGAATAGAATTCAGAAAATTCGCTCATTCTGAAGCGTGGGGCAGGCTCCTGTGCACAATCAGCTCAGCGACACTTCCAGCTCATTGTTAGAGAAATTGTGCTGTAATTTAATTCACTTGTTAAGAATGTAATTATGTTCATCATCCTCGGGAAAGAAGAGGATCAAATCCTATCACAGTGATGCTAACCTTTAGATGGAGAGATTTCAACAAAATGAAGCCAGTCGACAGCATCAAGAGTCAAAAGTAAAGAGATTAAAATTCTCAAATTTGTCATGGATGCTCTTTAAGGAGTGACATAGCAAAACAGCTACCTTCTGCAAGGTACTTAACCACATGCTCGACTTTAATTGCCATTAATGAGGTTTCAGCATATGCTTAGCTACACCAGGACCTGACAGTACCGGCAGGGCTCAGACTGTTTGCGTGAGTCTGATCAGCAAGCGCGGGGGGAGGCAGGAGCAAGGGCAGGTAAATGGCAGGGTTCAGGGAGGTGTTTGGGCCACACAATGGTCCTTCGAAAAATGGAAATCCAGCCTTCACGAGGTCAGTAAACAGGGGCAGAAAATACAGCATGAAAGAGGGGAAACAGGAAGCCGGCAAGAAACAGCAAGTCTTGGTAGGAATGGAAACAAACAATAGATAATTCAAGTCTGCCAGGAACAGGAAAGCCTGCGAAGGAGTGAGACAGGTCTGCTGGCTCCCCAGGAGTTAAAGGGAACAATTAAGGAAGATGAGGACACAGCTGAGAAGTGAAATGATTTCATTTCATAAGTTCTCACCTCAGGGGATGTTGGGAGAAATCTGCTCTTGACTTGCTCTTTTCTGGTAATAAAGGTGAGTTGCTATTAAGGATTAAGGTATCAAATGAAGAGGCGCTGGTGCAAATAGGTAATTTAAAAAATATTAAGTCGCTGGGTCTAGGTGGGACATTCAGGGGTTTTGAAGAAACCTAATAATACAGTGGCTGAGCTGCAACAGTATTCATCTCGCTGCCAAAGCAAATGCGGGATCAGAGGGCTGGAGGGCAGCAGCAATTGCTGTGCCTGTATTTTATAACGAAACACCGAGAAATCCAGAAACTGCTGCCTGGTGAGCATTGTGTTGGTACCAGAGACATAGGGTGAAGCGGTCAGTGCATGCGGGATGGTAAAGCCGTGATCCATCCTCATGATGCTGAGGGCACATGGGAATGGGAGGGTCCACCTCACCTTGGATTGCTCTTTGGTAGCTGCTTTTACCCTCTCCTGGTCCCTTTCTATTTGCAATACTTCAGGGTCATGGAGATCAGGTGGCAGCAGATTAGGAGATGTCTTGGTCTTGCACCTTCTGCCTGGCATTTCTTCAGAAATTTCCCCAGAGCAGAAAGAAAACTGGCTAAAGTGGAAATAAAGAAAATGTATTGAGGCAAAAAAATTATTCAGATTGAAGGCTGCCTGCTCAACCCTTTGTGCACATATATTATGGCTCAGCACATGGTATGATTCAATTCCCCTCAAGTTTGCCTCCTAAAAGCTAGCTTGCTGTGCCTTCACTTAACATATTCTTCCACCCTAAGGAAGGCACCTGGGAAGGGTGGGATGGGGTCAGGGTAGGTGGCAGCCAGAGATCCCTTCTAGTCTGAATTACCCCATGACCATAGGAGTCTTTTTCCAGATGTCTCTGGCTATAGAGGAAGCCCAGGTGTCCGGACACAGAACCAGCTAGTGAGATGATTACGGACATTTTTGCAGTGATTGCAGACATATTCCTGATACTTGCTCTCCCAGGGACCATTGCCTCTTGCCAGCTTGTGACGTCTCACCATGGAGTGCTGCCATCATCCTAACCCTGAATCGTGGGGTACAGACATCTAAACAACCCACTTTAAAGGTCCTGCACATCTCCCTGAGGCATTTGATGCCAAAGGGAGATTGCTGGTTTAGGGGGACCCCCCAGCTGAAGCAGCCCAGCAGTGCCTGAGCTCCAGCTTAGACTATTACTTTGATGAGATGCAACCAGAGTGGAAACTCTCCACCCAAACACAAACCTTGTTATAAAACCACAGCGCTGAGAAAAGGTGATTTGATAAATCCCGGGCATCCCTTCCCCCCAAGCTGTCCTTTGCACTGCCGTGGCATTTAACATTGAGCTTTACAGCCCGAGGACATTACAGTTGTCTTCAGCAATGTGCTAAGATGTGGAAATGCAAACACGGTGCTTGGGAAACCCTAACTGTGATTTGTGGTGAGGATATGTCACAGAGGACTGGGGCTGGAGCACTACGGTGACTTTTTAAAACCCGTGTTCAGCTACGCTGGTATTTAGAGGCGTGATAAATTTGCCTGATGCTTTTCTCCTTGCTGAGGCAGGGAAGGGGTACAACGCTTGGGAGCCGTAAAGACTCTTTGCTATAAGGAGTCCCGCCTCAGGTCTGCAGCCTGTCCTGGCTCACGGCTGCACCTACCTCCCTTTCCTTCAGGTGCTGCAGCCATCAGGCATATAAAAGATTCAAAATCAAGAGCAAAACGAACAGTAGTGGTGACTACATACAGGGTCAGTGGTAGTAAAAGCCTGTCTTCGGAAAAAATCATCTGACATGATTCCAAGATCTTCCAAAGCATTGCAGTGCCTCTAGGTATTTTTGCCCTTCTTGTATTTTTCTTGTTAAATGCATAGTTTATAATATTTCTATCTTAGTGCTTTACTGGGGACCATAAATACCTGATGAAAAGCACTTTCAGACTGGCTGGGATGCTCTGAAAAGCGTGTGAGCAATAATAGTCCACAGCAACATCTGCATCCTGACAGTCTGGGAGTTTATCTGGGTAGAGCTGCAGCCACGTACGGCTTCCAATTTAATTTCCACTTTTTTTTCTGAAGAAGAAGAAAAATGTCTTATGTTTCCTGGGTGACTGGAAGAAGGTTTTACTGTGCCAGGCATCTCTAATCTCCCCGTGCAAAGATTTCCTTAGCAGCAGACAGAGAGCAGCAGTTTGACTAGACACGGAAAAGTGGATAAGGTCTGGAAATGATGCTTTATAGACGTGTGGGGTTTTGTCACATTCTGCTAAAAATATCAGCTCAGATAGAAATCGCATGATCTGTGATCACGAAAGCAATTGATGGGCTTTGGGGTCTCGGTGAGCTCAGCCCTGCTCCCGTACAGCTACAAATATGCGATGTCCCCAAGTCCCTCTCCGCTTCCAGAAAGCTGCAAATCTCTGCCCTTCCCTCCTGGAGAAGTCCCCACCACTCTGTGTGGCCGGCGAGGTGGTGCCATTCGTGCGGGATAAATAAGAACAGCACAGAGGGCACTGTCCCAGTGGGAGCCGAGGAGGAAGGAGCAGGTGGCGTGAGCGGCGACGCGGAGCGAGGTGCTGCAAACCGCCAGCGAGCAGCACCCACCCAACACGGGCTGAAACTGATTTTGCTCAAGACCTGCCTGTCAATACATGCAAATAAAGTAGAGAGCAGTGACATCCAGTGTGTGGCTGCTTCAAGAAATTCAGATTGCATTGCCAAAGTTTTCACCCTTACAGGAGTCTACCAGCTTACAGCTGCCCCCTCCGCAGCAGGAAGCTCTTCCATTTAGAGCTGAATGAAGAGTAGGAGAAAAAAAGATCATGAATATTAATTCGAATTTCACTGAATTTCAATTAGGCTGTGTTCGGTCTCCACAAATATTTGAGCAGTGCTTTTGCAAATATGGTGAAGAAGCAAATCTGTAACTTTTAACACACAAATATTCACAAAAGATAAATTCTGAACCGCGTGCTCGTAATTCGCAGTGGCTTGACTTGAATTTTGCAGTCACGTGCTATTGCTTCCGTGCCCTGGTTGGATGGTGTATAAGTTGTATAAGCAAAGGAAACAAATATTCTCATTTAGTGAAGCTTGTTAAGTGTGGGTGAGAGCATTAAATCATGGCACGAGTTCTGTCGTGTGCAAGCTGGGATGCTGAGGCCAGTGGGCCATGCTCTTGATAGGGTGAGCTGCTCCGTCTGTCCTGACCACGTAAGAGGCTCCAGCCCAAAAAGAGCAAGGTCACAGGGAGAAATGGGGTTCATCCAACAGTCATGGAACTCACGGATGGGGCTACAAGGGCTGGGTACGAGTCAGAAGCCAGAAAAAACAAACAGGAGCATTGAGACTGAGAAATCAACAACTTGGTGTACGTCCCACTACTGAGTGTTTCAGTGCCATTGACTTCAGGTCAAGATAGGGAGGTCCAGGTGATTTTTCTCTAAGTTTTCACTGTGTACAGTGGATGCACTTCCCCATAGTAAATAGCCTGGGTGATACCAAAAGTGGGCTAAGCACTGGCAACCAAAGTCTGCCTTCAAGGCCAGGCTGCACGAGGCTTTGAGCAACCTGATCTGGGTGAAGATGTCTCTGCTCACTGCAGGGGGCTTGGACTAGATGAGGTTTGAAGGTCCCTTCCAACCCAGACTATTCTGTGATTCTACCTGACTTTGTGAGGAGCAGCGTTAGACCAGGACCTAGGGATGGGGAAATCCTACCCACTAAGCAAGATGAGCATTCCCAAGTGAATGGTGCCTCAATAATGGAAACCTCATTCTTGTCACAGGTGGATTTGGAAGCCTCACTTCACACAGGTGTTGACAACTTGGAAGTATTTCAGAAGAAAAAAGGAGCAATGAGTAGGGCTTACAGTCTACAGCTGTGCATGATGAGAGCCTTGGTGGTGAAGAGGTGGGGACATGGAAAAACCACTCAAGAATGAAGTATGTGAATGCCAGTGTCGTAAGGGAACCCATCAGTGATACAAAGAGCTTCAGTGAAGAACAACAGTATGAAGGACAACGAGTATGAAGCTGAGGAAGGAAAGATGGAGGGGAACTGACTACCCATGAGCAGCGCTAATTTGTTTGGCACCATGGACTGTCACAGTCAAGCAGGAGGTAGGCAAACCATAAATTATATAAATGTGCTGCAAAAGGGGTTGTAGGTCTCTCAGATGCTCCAGCTAGTCCAGGGCTCTTCCCTACCACTGATTATACTCATTTTGCATATGAAACTTGGAGCATCTAGCAACTGGGGCAGTGGGAATTGCCTACCAGGTGGGAAAACCCTTTAGCTGAGGATCTGGCCGTGGCACTCTCTGGAGCGGGGACTGCCTTTTCCCTATCTTTAGAGGCCTACGCTGTACCCTGCTCAACTACTCAGGCTATTTTTAAGGGAGGCTGGAGAGAAATGGGCACTTCACAGCACGGCTGGTTAATTTTGTCCTAGGGTTGGTATTTCAAATGCATCAGAAGAGTTGCACCCTACGTTTCAATGTCTTTTCAGCAGCTGTAAAAGGAGCCCAGATGAGTAGCTCAAGTGTAAACATCTCTAATGTAAAAATTTCCACTTAGAAATCCCCCTCTGTGTCCTTCACCTACCTCTTTTTCCTGTGAATAACTGCTTTTTCTGTACACTGGCCAAGCCTTTCGGGTGAGTGATATTCAAACAACAGGCAGCTGCCCTGCTGCTCCCATTGAGTCCCATTGTGAAGCTGGTGAACTGATTGATTGTTTGGTTTCTTGAGAACCTGATGTTGTTTCTGCCTTTTCACTGGACGGCTGAAATGTTTGAGCAAAAGAAAGGAACAATAGCAACATAAAATAAAGAGGGGAGAATTGTGAGAAATTAAGTCTATACAACAAATGATTAATAGTGCATTTCCTGAGACAAACAATTAGTGCTGGGATCTGTGGAGGTTTGGAGACTGGTGATGCTTTTACTGACTACTTAAATACAATAAATAATGGGTGTGGGGGAGCCCTTTTCATGGCACATTGAACGTGGGGCCTTGATGCACAAGCGCAAGCTGGGAGACCCAGCGAAGAGTCTCAAGATGCCCATGAAAAGCCCAGCCTAACAAAGGCAGGGAGGGCAAAAAAGCAGTGTGTTTTGTGCAAAGGGCTTCACACTTCCAAGAGTGCGGAGGACAACTGGTTGTCCCCATCCTGCAGCTTTATGCTTATGAATGGCAAATGTCCCTGCATCCTCCTTCCTCCTCTTCCTCTCCTTTTTGAACAGTTGTTGAGGTGGCTTCTGTCCTTTATGTCATGTGGGCTGATGCTGTCCATGGAATTCAGCTCCGTTCCCCCAGCAGACTCAAAAAAATTGCAGTAAGTCAAAGAAATTAAATTTTAAGCTCACTATTGAAGGATAATGAATCTGAAATATGTGATCTTTTGTAAAATTATATTCTTTCAAATGCTTAGATTCAGAGAACGCTATCTCATAAGGGAAGTACACAAAAAACCGCAATCAAAATGACCTATACAAAACATAAAGAAGAGTTAATAGGATTGCTCTGAATTCTAAAGGGGGTGGTGCAGAACAGCACAAGTGGGCCTTGCAGTGGGGCATTTATAATCTCCAATTCCATTAACAAATTTTAATATAGTCTTTGAGGGGAGAAAGTGGTCGTTAATAAAACTTTAAATTAAAGCATGCTAGCTGTCGGATTAGATCATTAAAATTGCAGGG
Organism: Columba livia; assembly: GCF_036013475.1. Lineage (NCBI taxonomy): Eukaryota > Metazoa > Chordata > Aves > Columbiformes > Columbidae > Columba > Columba livia. The sequence continues at coordinate 18,467,588 of NC_088615.1, read as the reverse complement.
TACTGGCGGCTGAGTGGCTCTGTGGAAGAGACAGCATCGCTAAACCTACATTGTCGAAACCATGAAATAATTCCAAAGCAAACAGGAAAAAGGAATAAAACAATTTTATATGTGTGAATTATGATTCTATATCACGTTTAATGAAGAGAAAAATGTAATCATATTTCATCAGCTCTCAGTGTAATCAGTGTTTCTGAAGTCCGGGGACTAGACGTGGGGGGAGATGTGTACGCACGGGGCGTCAGCAGCCAGTCGTGCAGATGGACAGCAGGACATGAGCGGCTTTTACATTGGTGAAGATCGTGGCCCTGGGTCAGCGCAAGGGGTGTATTTTTCCAAGGATAGGACCCGTTTTGAAATGTTCTAGAGAAGCCACATCTCTCCATGAGAGTTTTTCCTTATTAGAAAGGCAGTTTTGATTCCTAGAAATGGTTGTTCCCTGGGGATCTGGGCAGCTGCAGGATGAACACACTTCTCTCGGCAATACTTTCTTGAAAGATTGAGGAATGATGCAAAAGTGGGTGCTGGGAAACAGAATTGATAGCCGAGCGTGCAATATAACTTGAGGCTGTACAGCAATTTTTTTTTTGAGGACAGATATATATCTATAGGAAACCTTTTGCTCCTATTTGTATTTTGCATCTTGTGCAAGTGGTACTGCAGGTACGGGCTTGGGGCAGGAGAAGGTAGAGCCAGCACTGCAGAGAGCACATCTGTCCGTATGTCCCAGCACTACCCCATCACCTCTAGGTTCAAATGGGACTGAGTGTAAGAAGTAGAGCTTGCCTGATGTATTATGAAACCCATGTGCCACCTAGATATCAAAAAACTTTCCAGTTCCTCAGTATCTTCCTCATCATTTATAGCTGGAGAAATAGAGATGACTTGTCCAGACCACAGGGCAACAGCATGGGCAGATCCTGGACATGGACAGACATGAATCTTAGTGAGCTCTACAGCTCATACAAATTGGCTCTGTGCCTCTATCACCAGCCTCAAGAAATAAGACATTAAATTATTATAATTCAGAAGTGTAAGACTAACTGGAACCACCACTTGTGGGAGACGCTGTGGTTTTCATCTGTTGGGACAGGCGCAGTGTGGACAGACAGCTGGGAATGGGTGACAACCAGTGTTGTTTTGAGGGGCAGAGCTACAGCAGTGCTCCAGGTTCCTGAAATTCAGGAGCGTGTTCAGGTTCGCAGCGGCAGCGAACAGCAAATCTGTTCCTTGAACGTCGCTCCCAGCCCTTCATATGAATTGCTTGTGAACACATTTGCCTTTCTATGAATTATTCATTCTCCTAAATGATTGGGCAGATGATTTATGCGAATGCTTCTTGGCCTATTGGGAGATCTTTGCTTGTACAAACAGCCATGCTGGATGTGTCCGATTGGTGCACATGCAGGCTTACATGAGCATTTGTGACATTTTCCCTTCCTTCAAGCTTTTAAGTAAACAAAGTGCGCTCGTATGAAAGTCTAACCGGTGTCAGGGTGAATCTGTGCATGTATGAAAAATGAATACTTCTATTTAGTCCATGCAAAACATTCTTTTGATGTCAAACCTCACTGGTGAGCGTTTCCTTCACACACAACCTTCTTTTTTCTTGAAATAGACTTTTAGACAGAATGTGAGGTTTGGTTATTTTACTTTGACGGGTTATCTCTAATTGTGTCTCTCTGGAAAAATAAAGAAGAAAGGAAGGAATTAAAGACCGCACGCAGGAGCGGCAAACGTAGGGGAGCTGAGTGTTACCTCAGCATCCCGAGGAGAAGTGAGGACACAGAATCACAGAATCCCAGAATGTGAGGGGTTGGAAGGGCCCTGGAAAGCTCATCCAGTGCAATCCCCCATGGAGCAGGAACACCCAGATGAGGTTACACAGGAAGGTGTCCAGGCGGGTTGGAATGTCTGCACAGAAGGAGACTCTGGCAGGGGTGGCAGATGTCCCTCCTGCCCGGCCTCCAGAGATGGGACAGCACAGGTGGCCTCTCATTGTGTGTCTTCTCTGTTCTTCACAGCACGGACTTTCATCTGTTCCTCTGAGATTTTGTCTGTAGACCTAACTTCTCTAGCACATTTTTGTTTGAATAATTCTTGTCAATATAAAAAAAAAAATATATATATTTTTTCTTATTCTTTGCAGTGTGTGCAGGAGAAAAGCAAGGATGTCCTTTGCTGTGCTCCTCAACTGCATTCTCCCGTGTTGCATTAGGTTTGAACTTGAAGGAGATTGCTACAGCATTTCTGCTGATGCCAGATGAGCTACAGCTCTGCTTTGGGTGACAAATGCAGAAGAGCCCTTGAGCTACCCTCTCAGAGCCTGAAGAGTTTTGACACAGTGACCAGCAGGTGGGGTCTGCTGTGGCTTAGCCTTGGGCACCCACCAAAGGGTCCTGGTTCTTCACCATGAGGACAGTGAAACAACCATATCGGGACAGAGCAGTTGGGTTCAGCGGGTCCTGCAGCACCGCGAGCTGCTGGTTGTGGCTGGATGGATGCGTCTGGCCGCAGACAGGCCTGTCCGCCTTCAGCATATTTTGATATGTATGAATCCCTGTGTGGAAAAAGTGCCTCCAAGTCATCATTTTAAATCTTCTTCCTGGTAATTTCTTGTTGTAATGCCAGAAAGAGCTACCAGCTCCAATTTTCTTTCTCCAAAACACTTGGGATAGACTTTTGCAGCCTATCCAAGTTGAATAACCTTTGTCTGTTCAGTCTCTCAGCATCAGGAACATCACTGGGTCAGCCTTTTCACTTTTATTTTATGTTTTTGTTTGTTTCTTTTTGGTTTTCCTACTGTCTCCTTTATAAGATGCAGGATCAGACATACACTCAGCACTCAAAACAAAGACGGACCATGGATCTCCATGCTGGTTATGATGACAATTCCCATGCTGTTATCTCTCTCAAGGGATATCTCGCATCCTCCTTGCTTTTACCCAGGCACAGGTCTGAGGAGCTTTCCCAGGGCACCTTCCACAGTGCTCTGTGAATTCTTTGACGATCAGTGGTAGCTAATTCAGAGCTAATAGTTCTCTGTTTAAACTTGTATGCTGTTCCGGATTTTTTCACCTCCACTGACATTACCTTACATTTATTTACACTGAATTTCATCTTCTGTTTTATTGTCAGTAACTCAGTCTCAGAAGATCCTCCAGAGCTTTTCACTGTCAGTGTTAGATTTCATGATCCTGAATAATTTTGTCGCATAGGCAAACACTGTCACTTCATTATTCACCACTTTTCCGGATCATTGATGAGTGTTGCACAGTACAGATCCCAGGACAGGCCTGCAAGGGACCTGGTGACTGGTGATGGGCCAACACGAACACCGATCTGTTATCCTCCCCCCCGTTACACATTTTTAACCACTTATAAATCTGTGGAGGGACTTCCCCTCATACTCAATAACATCATAATGCCTCCAAGTATCTTTCGTGGGAGACCTTGAATGTAACTTTTGTAAAATGCAATTTAACTACGGTAGCCAGCTAATCTTTGCCAGACCTGTGTTTGACACCTTCAAAGAAATCTAATAGATTTATGAGATACGACTTCCCCTGGAGAAGCCATGTTGACTCTTCCCCAATATATCCAGATCTACCTAGGCTCCCGTTAATTCTGTTGTATATTACAGTTTCTTCCGACTTGCCTGTCACAGAAAGCACACTTAATTGTCTCCAGTTCCTTATGCCCTTTTTAAAGAAAAGTTATGTCATATTTTCTGCCTCCCACCCCATTTAGAGCCGTGTCAGAGGAGAGTGGAGCAGAGCTGAAATACAGAGTGATATTTTATCTTGTGGCCTCATGAGAAATGAGAGCTATCTCAGCAGCCCCTCAATCAGGTTATGCAAGTGGATCGGTGCAATTTGCCAAACCCCAAATTAGCACCTGCATAGGCACAGATTTACACCTTTACATTCATCTGAGCAGGTCAAGGTGCAGCAAGGGCAAGGACGGGATTTGCTCTGATCAGCTTAAAGGGACCAGTTCTCACGGCTGTGCTTGGGAACACAGGTAAGGGAAGGGCACTGACGTGTGCATGGGCACTGCCTGTCTCAAACTTGACTGTCTGCCCTGATGGGAACAAGTCTATAGCTGAGATACCAAACACATGACCATGTGGACAGTCTCACCACCTGCTAAACAGGATTTATGAAGAAATATGCCCCAAGGCTGCAGAAGGTCTTCAAAGGTTTCTTCTTTTACCCAGAACATGCCACTGTGGTTTTTATTATCAGCATCGCAACATGTCTTACCCATCCACTCAACATCGTAGCATAAGGATGACCATGGTGGCCCAAACCACTGGTCCTTCTGTTCTGAAGTCCTGTCTTTAGTAGTTGTCATAACTCTTGTTCCAGGAGAATATAATCTCTGTTGTCAACAGCTCTAGTTCCCTGTTGGAGACCTTTAGTCTAAGACATAGTGCTCTGGACTTCTGGCTTAGCTAATGGGAAGGTTGCATGGATGCTCATGAGCCTTTAGGCTGCTCAGTGTCCCCAGACATGCTGCAGGCGATAGTTCCTGAAGCACATAGTGCCCATCCTGGGCTGGCTTCTCATACACCCCATACAAAGCTTGAAACACTCATTTGAGTAGGACTTTGAAGGTTTTGGTACAAGGTAAGTGAGATCTTACCTACTCCTTGTAACCTGCCTGTGCATTTGTCCTGAGGTTCTGGGATGGACGTCACAGAAGACCTTGATCACCACTTCTTTGAAGTGGGAAGAGTGAGAAGACCCATGCTGGTGAAGGCAGTACTGGTGTGATCTTGGCAGAAGTCACCTCCTAAATCATAGAATACCGGGGCTGGAACAGACCACAGAGATCATCTGTTCCAACCTTTCTTGGCAAAAGCACTTTCTAGACAAGGTGTCCCAGCACCCTGTCCAGATGAATCTTAAAAGTGTCCCATGTTGGGGATCACCCGCTTCACAGATCCCTGCCACATCTACATCAGGTTTGACAGCCGCAGGGCCAGCTTCCTGCCTCCAGCCATAATGAACTTCTCCGTCACTATTTACTCATCATAAACTTACTTCCAGATCATCCTTGTAACATTTTTCAGCTTTCCCGGCCACTTTTGTCTATATTGGTTGTTATACCCTTTACATAATCTCTATCAGCAAAGCCAGTGCTCTCAACTGAGCTGACCCATTAGCTGACCAAGGTTAATTACTTGTGGTTTCTTTTCCAAAGCCACCAGTCTCTAATTAATGTTGCATTAAAGTGTACATCAGTAGGGACCGATGGAGCTTGCTTTTAGCCCCAGCAGCCCAGTTACCCCTTCTTTACTATGGTGGCCACGAGGCCCATCTGCAGCATCCTATGGGTGCCCATCCACCAGCTGAGCACCGCTGGATAACCAGGCAGTTTGCACATCCCCTCCATGTGCCAAAACAACCTCCTGCTCCAGCCAGAGGGACCCAAAACCAGGCGGGTGCTGCTCACTCCAAGAGCCACGGCCAAACCGTGCCTGGTAGGAAAGACTGGGAAAAGAAGCAGCTATTATTTTACTGTCCTATCCCAGGCCGATTTTCCCTGAACAATAAGGCTAGCGCTTTAAGCACTATTTTTTCCTGGCACTGTTTTATTTTATTGTGTCTGTACTGAGATTCCTGCCCAGCCGCTGCCCCCACACAGAGCACCTCAGACATGAGAATAAAGGTTTGCCAGCAGCAGGCTCTTCCTGTGACAAAGCACAGCGTGGTTTGCGGCTGGGATGAGAGGCTGCTGTGAGTTTGCAAGTGACTGTCATTGTCTGGTTTGTAATCCTGGGTCATTGCAAGTAGTTTCTAAATTGATTTGTCCCTGCACAAGCATCATGGCCCGATTCAGAAAAACCCCATTCTCCTCTGTGCCTCTTCTGCAAGTGCAACTCTCTACCACGCGAAAGTCGAACTGTGTAATCTTTGTCAAGCCTCTTTTTGCTCTGGGTTACACAGTTTGGGACCTGTTTTGAGAAGTGTAGATTGCTCACACATCGAGGGGAAGAAGTTGCTTGCCTTTAGCATGCCTGTTTTGGCTGTAGCTTAGATACTTCCCTGTGCGGGTTTGATTGTAACTGCGACGTTAATAAACCAGCAACAGCATCCCTGTTTGGGAGGAGTGCTGATCATCCCCAACATGTGCCCAGAGACACTGACTCTTGGGCCCAATGACCCAGCTGTCCGGGAGGCTGTGACATGCCACGATTTCCCTTTTCTCAGCAGATGCTGAAGACATCAAGCTGGAAGGACCGACCGCGGATCTCACCCCGTTCTGGCTACACACAGGCTTGAGCACCCAGTGCTCCGAGTTACTACAACGCCTGAGTCAGACTCTGAATGTAAAAGAGGTGCCACAGCTCATTCTTGGAATAAATGAGATGAAAAATCAATGCGTTTGAAAGAGAAATAAAAAATAATGTCTGGTAGCACTAATATTCCCCCATGCAAGATGACGGATGCTGAGCCTCTCATGGCAACCCTGATTAAGAACAACATCTTTAGCGGGAGATTGAAGACGTAGAAAATACAGCTAAAATGGTGACCTCTGGATGATAAGCATAATTACTGATGCTCCCGCGGAGCTTTATGTATGTGACTTAAAACAGAGAAATGAGGACCTGACGTGGGATCGTAAATTTGAATCTAGTTGGAGAAGTAGCAGAGCTTCTTGGATGCAGGCACTAGTGTGAATCCGCGTTAGCGCCGGTGCCACCCCGCTGCGCTCCTCTTGAAACACCTACTCCGTGAGCTTTCCCATTGATTTTAGTAGAAACAAGATCAACTGTCTCTTTGGGTTCCCGTGCGGGAATGAGATTATGTTGAATATTAATTTGGCTTGCGATGGGCCCTGACTGTAATTTTCTATCAGCAAAGGAGAATTCATGTATTTCCATAAATTCAGATACTTCCATCTATTCATTCCACATATTCATAGACATTATCTCAATTCCCAGCTCTAGTTCAAACAAAAGTTAGTTCCTTTTACAAATAAATTATTTTCCACTGTTGATGATATTTCTAATTTTTGTAGGCAAATTTATCCATTTGAACAAAGGAGACAAAAAGTATCTTTGATGTAGCAAAGCCTTTCTGAGAGCCGTACATGAAATAAAAGAGAAAAGATAGTCTGGAAAATTTAAGGAACGGATGGGAATGATTCCAAGTTACCTTGTACTTAATTGAAGTTCTCAGAAATGTTCTTTTTTTGTTTTCTATATTGAAGCTGTTCCTTGAAGTACATATGAATGCCTCTTCAAACTGGCATTTAATCTTTGACTGCAGGTTTTTTTTCACTTGTAGAAATGGAAGGGCTCTTTATGGAATTTCTCATTCTTTAGCATCTCTTCACCTTGGTCCCTAATTTTTGGTGGATGTTTCTGGGAGATATGATAGCACTGTCCGTACTGGTCGGAACAGGATTTTCCCCAGTTTCTGCTGCTGAAAGTCGCCCTCGTGCAGCAGCAATTTCTGCTATAGGGTGACAATTTCAGCCAGTACAAGTCTGCCATGCTCCACTGCTCTCAAATTATCCCACCCAAGCATTTCCTTGGGCATCTGCACCTAAACAGAAATATAGTCCAGTAAAAAAGACATTTGGCTGTTTTCCTAGGATTCCTGGGTGTTTCACAGCTCGGGGTGAGCAGGACCTGAATGGCAGGCACAGGTCTGGAAACCCAAATGTGTGCCCAAGGAGCTTTTTGTACCCCTTGTGCTCAGCAAAGCTGCAGCTGCTCCTTGGGCAGCTGCTGTGGCACAGGGCACAGACACATCCCCCTGTCCCCAGCCCAGATCCCCTGTGGAGATTAACACCCAGCCCACAGGGGCACAGGTCACAGGCTAAAAAAACTGGGTGATGGAATGATTTAAAGTGCCGAGACTGCCCAGAGCAGCATCTTTCTTCCACTGGGGCTGGTGGAGGTGCAGAGCTGGAGTGAGACAGAAGTGTAGTACTTCAAAGGGGCTGATAGGAAAGATGGGGAGTGACGTTTCAGCAGTGCCTGTTGTGATAAGAAAAGGGGTGGTGGTTTTAAACTAAAGGAAGGAGATTCAGGCTGGACATGAGGAAGAAATTGTTGGCCCTGAGGGTGGTGAGAGCCTGGCCCAGGTTGGCCAGAGAAGTGGTGGATGAACCATCCCGGGAGACATCCCAGGCCAGGCTGGACGGGGCTCTGAGCAACCTGAGCTGGTGAAGATGTCCCTGTCATGGCAGGGGGGGCACTGGGGGAGCTGGGAAGGTCCCTACAACCCAAACTGTTCTATGATCCTGCTCCTCCCCAGCAGCATCCAAATCAGCACGAGCCCTGCTTCAAACCTGTTTCAAACCGTGTTGCAATTTATTAACAACAAACATGCTTGCTGTTCCAGCATGCAGGCATAGCATCTCTGTCTTCAATTATTGCCCGCATTTGATTTCTTAGATTAAACTACTTGAACCAGGGATGTGCCTGACCCATGTGGAGCCACTCGTGCTGCCCGTAGTATACTAATCATAGTAGGAGAAGTAATAATACTAATGACAATGTTGTCATGGGTGGGATATTAAAATCCACTAGTGCCACAGCTCCCGGAGGAATCTTAAAAGGCGCTATAATTAAGTCACAACAGACTACAGACCTGCTGTGAATGAGAGATGCAAGAAGAAAAGAAGCAGACAGTGTGACTTCAGTACGGGCATGCAAGGAGCCAAGGTTTCCAAAACTTCTATGCAAAAAGGAGTAGCAGGAGTTGACTTGGAATTGCTTAAGACTTGCAGGAAAAAATAACAGGCAGAGGAGCTATGTAAGGTAGTGGTACAGCCATGGATGTGCAGCACAAAGGACAGACCTTCGGTGACAATGTCTCAGACAAAAGCAAAGCATTGCAGCATAGTAGGGAGGGGTGTGAAATCAGTGCCGGCTCAAAGTCATTGGGGTACTTCATTCCAAAGGAAGGAAAGGGAAGAGAAAAAGCTAGGTGACTAGGAAAAGATTAGATGCTTTAAAAAACAGTGTTCTTTATAAGCAGTATACAAATGAATGTGTGAAAAATTACTTTTGTATAAAGAAGGGGTGTGGGTAGCAGGGAAGAGAATTAGCAGTGATTTATTGCCACACTGGCAACTCCCTGGGGAAAGATACGTGCAATGGAGAAGAATAAAACACTGGAAAAAGTCAAGTGTGGGTATTAAAATGTATATAGGAAAAGAAACATGATTTTGGCAACTCTCATAAGTTAATACGACCTTAGCCACTAGTAAAATAACAGCACAGATAGAAAAAGCCCGAGATAAGATAATAGAGCAAGAAGCAATAAGCAACATAATTTTAAAAGAAAAATCACTGCAGAGTGACTGCCTTTGAAAATTACAATTAAAACAGATAATTTGATCAAAAAATGCTTTCTACACAGGAATAATGTTATTTACAGGCAGACCTCCTGAGTTCAATGTAGCTTTCTGCACCTGGGGAGATCTTTGCATCTATAAATGTTTGTGGGATCAGAGTACCTGTGGGTAACGGGAACGCAGCTCCCGGGATGCAAAATGTGAGTCTGCAGATCCAGTGTCAGAATGTGGGGGAAAGCATCATAAAATCATAGAAGAGCTCACCTATTTAGATTCCCTGAGAGATGCTCGGAAGAGAAGGAAAAATTACAACCATCTGTGTGCATCTAAATAGTATAAACAGGGGAAGGGGAGGGATTGTTTTGTATGGCACCCAGAGATGGAATTTGTACTGTCGTGATGGGAAACATAAAAAAACCTACATATCAGCAGGGAAAGGTAAATTTGAGGAGGTATCAAAAGCTTTCCCCAGCAGCTGGGATAGGCTGCATAGGGCCACGCTGGAGCTGCAGCCTGGGGACGCTGAAAACTCGGTTAAACAAATCATTAGAAAACATTGAGCGGGATTCATTAGGAAATACGGAGTGGGAGATGGTCTTATTCTTGCAAAGTGAACGGTGGTGAGAACCTAATTAGTTATTTCAATCAGCCTCCCCGGAGTCAGTCATGTCTGGATTTGCCTTTCTGACTCTGCAACCAATTCCTCGCCTGGTTTTGGGTGAGCTCGGGGAGCACCCGGCATGGGGCAGCGAGTGAGGGCAGCAGAGCTGTTGAGCCTGAATGGGAAAGAGAGATGAGTAAAGAGGAGAAAAAGGAGATGACAGCAGAGGCATGAAAAGGAGGGCAGGGAGATGGTTTTGGAGGAATTCAGGATATCCAGCTGCAGATACCTACAGCTTCTACCCTGGATACACCCCCTTTTCCAGCCCCTGTAACCCACGCTGGTGCCTGTGCCTCTGTCTCAGTCACCCGTGGGCTTGGGCAGCTCATGTGCTCTTATTATTTCCAGCTGCGTGCGTGCAGAAAGCGTGGAAAATCACGGCTTGTCTGTGCTCAGGTTTTCACCGAGCTGGCTGTCATGCCCTGAACTTCTCTGGTTTGTGTTAGAGGGTCGGGCTTGGCACTTGCAGACAGAGACCAAACCAGCCCAGGAGTCTTTCCCCCTGCTCCCTGCAGGGAACATGTCCTGGGGCAATGAGATCCTGAGCTAGAAACTGCTGGACAGTCACAGCTCCAGTGATGCCACTGATTTCCTTTGCGACGGAAGTAATTGTGCATTTGTAAAGTCTTATTTCAGCCACTTATCTGCCTGGGACACTTTACTGCGTATTGTAAAATCAACTCCAGAAGACACGCAGGAACATGATCACGTTTCTGTTGTGTGCGATACGGGGCGTGTAACACGGGAATGGTTTCATGCCAGGTTTCTGCTGCCCGTGGGAGGAGAGGCGATGATGATCTGCCACAAAGTCAGGTGGTACAGAGTTTGCACATCAATACTTTCTGGCTGGTAGGACCCAGCATTTTGAGTTTATACTGACATGATGATTACCTTTGTGTGAGCGTGCTTGTTTTGGTCTTGTAGCCCTGGTGTCTGTTACTGTTGAAGTGGGGCTATAAGGAACCAAAGCCTGGAAAATGCTTGGTAGGATGGCAGCTCTGTTAATGGTTTTACTCCTCCAGCTGGACACACACAAGGTTTCTGCAAGTCAAACCAATCCTGGTGCTTCTCTAGAAAATAGAATTGGGGAAAATGCACTGATTTTGCATAGGAAAATCTGGTGGTCCACCTGTATCCACATGGCAAGGGAGGTGTGGGCCAGGAGAGAGTCTTTATTAGCGTTGTCCATCCCATCTCTGAGCTGGAGGGTGCATCCCACCACGCAGAAGCCGTGTGTCCAACTGCAGCCATCATGGTGTGACACTGTGCGTGTCCAAGAAAATACAGAGGCAGGATTGTCTTTCTACAGGGAAAAGCCAGACTCTGACACCAGAGCAGCCTTAGGGATGTGCTGTAGCGCAGGTATTAATTGACCCAGCTCCAGTTTTAGCTGTGGTTTTGCAGATTGGCTTGGCTGTGTGAAATGTTTGTGCATCCACAGCAGGGCTGTTGGGAGAGAGGCAGAGGGCAGAACATCGCAGGGAGACCTCAGCCTGGCTGCAGACCCAGCAGCACGAGAAGCCGCGTGTGCTCAGTGTTTGCTAACAGAGGGTGGGCGGGCACCCGGCTGCCTTCGCTCGGGATGTTCGATTGCTGTATTGATCAGCTCTGCTGCCGTGCCCACGGTGAGGGAGCGAGCAGCAGCGATTCATGAAGGCGTACAGCAGGGAGGAGGGCTGCAGGAGGGGTGGGAGGGTGGTGTGGTGGAAGGCAGCAGCACAGGGGTTTGCCAAAGGACAGCCGTGTGCCAGCCTGGCTTACAGGACCCCTGCGAGTTCCTGGGTTTTCATGCAAAATATGCATCTGTACCAGAGCATCCTTTAAATCTCTTCCCAGAGTGCTACATCAGGAGCGGTTTGTAATGTGATGATGATATGACTGTGAGCAAGGCACGGGCGGTTTTAAGCCCCTGGCTGTTCAGCACCCGGTGAGGTTTTCTGAGCTGTTTGGGCTGTGATGAGCTCTCCCCATCAGTGGGTGAGTTCCCTGCCACGGGCAATTCAGGACCCCACAGCTCCAGGTGGTCCTGTCATCAGAGCTCTGGGGGTGGGGGATTTGCGTCCCAGCGCAGTTTTCCTAATATGTCTCAGCATAATAACATAAAACAAGAAAGCAAAACAAATAACTTTTGTCACCACCCGACCATGATCTTTTTGGGGCTGCCAGGGCTTTCCTCAGCTTTCTGCTCTGGGTCAAGGAGCCACAAGCAACGGCAGGGAGCCCCAGCCATGTGTCATTGCCATCACACCCCATGTGGATGTGATGGAAAAGGGGTATGTGGACACCGTGGAGGGTTTCACGCCGTGTCCTGTTTCTCAGCACAGTCAGGGTAGTTTTCCAGAGCAAATGTTCCTTTTTGCCCAGGCCATTGGGCTGGAGCTGGCTGGGGTCCTGGGGAGCAGAGACCAGCACGCCAGCGGCTGGAGCCACTCTGTGTAGATGGATTTCTTTTCTTAAATTATGCTTTAATTTCCTCTCCTTCTGGTACCAATGCCTATGTTTTAATGAGCTCGCTCCCCTAGCATATCAAACAAGTCTGATCCCTGGTGCTCCCTGTTTGCAATTCCCAGTGGCGCCTAACCAAGAATTGTGCTGTTTAATTTTGCTAGTCTTCTAGTTTACATTGAAGCATTAAAAAAAAAACATAGGCGAAAGGACCATATTTCTCCCGGCCTATTGATAGAGCGTGATAGGTATTAAATTCTATAATTCTTTCACTGGCCTTTAAGCAGCCTTGGTGTTAATATTTAATGATGAAAGATGCTGGTAATCAGCCCTGTATCCCGAGTGTCTGAATGCTTTATGATCTTGCCTTTGGGAGCCTAATTGTGAACCCAGCCTGCCAGAGCTTTCCACCCCAACTTCATAAACTTTGCCATCCCTGCTCAGCACATCATCTGTCTCCAGGCAGGATCCAGCGCGGAGGCGATCAGGTAGCATGAGGAGGAAGGATGGAGAAAGTGTGGTAGTAAGGGTGAGGATGGAAGCTGCAGGGACAGAGGTGGGTGTTAAGCAGGCTCCATGCCCAGCTCAGCTGGGGACATCAGCTGGTGGTTTGGCTCTGCTTTGGGAAGGGCTCTAACTCCTCATTTGCAGCACAGATGTCTGCAGGCTGCACTGCAGCCCAGAAACAGGAGACAGAGCTGCACTGAGCAGGTCCTCCCCAGAGGGCTGTGATCCTGGGGTCTGCGTGTGCCAGCCCCGACAGGTCCCACCTTGCTGGCGGGATGCCTTCCTTCAGCCTCATGCATGGCAATGGTGTGTCTCCCAACTCCCAGCCAGCCTGAACTCCTCCTCTACATCCCTTGGCCCAGGTAAAGCTGGGCACTCAGTTCTGGACTCGCAGCTCCATCTCCAGCTGGTTTCCAGAGCATGGAGGTCTGTCACAGCGCAGGTAGTGCTGCTGAGGGTGATGCTTCACTGGGTTTGAATGGCCTCGGGCAAAGCCAGCAGAGCCCTGTACCAAAGGAGAACTGCTGTTACTTGCTAATAGTGCTTAGCGCTTACACATTGCAGAGACATTTGTGTTCAAAGCCAGGTACAAACATGATCTCATTAACTGCTGGCATGGGAGCAAGTGCTGCCACTCAAAGCCAGCTGTTGGGAAACTGAGGCAGGCACAGGGCTGCACAGCTGAGGCAGCGCAGGCTTCCCCCATCTGCTGTGACCATGTCCCACTGCCACCGCAGGTCACACTGTCCCTGCTTCCCTGGCGCGGGGTTGCAGCCTCTGGCTCTTCTGGTCCTTGACCTTACAGGTAGCATTGCAGTGGGAGCTCTTCCCACACCACCGTGAGTACTGTTGCAACAGTCGCAGTGTATTTCACCTGTATTTTATTCCAATTTAGGAGATGCAGTAAGTTTTCTCCTTAAGGCATAAACCTTATTTTGCTTTATATTTGTCTGCCTAAGGTTTATACTTGTATAATGAGATGAGTAAGTAACCTCGCAAGCTGATTGTGTTATATGGCCACATATAACCATCGTGGAAGCTGTGAGCAAGTTTTCCCTCCCGAGCACAACCCTGAGGAAACCTTGTCAGGGAGGTCAAAGAGAAACGTGGTCCTAGACCAAAGAAATATTAAATATCTCAATGTGGGGGATTGATGTGCAACAGCTGCAGACACGTTGTCCAACAGGCCAAAAAGGCCACCAGCATCCTGACTTGTACCAGCACTTGGTGTGGCCAGCAGGCCCAGGGCAGTGACCGTCGTTGTGCTGGGACCTGGGGAGGCCAAAGCTTGAATCCTGGGGTCAGTTTTGGGCCCCTCACTCCAAGAAAGGCCCTGGGTTGCTGGAGCGAGTTGAGAGAAGGGAACGGAGCTGGTGAGGGGCTGGAGCACAAGTGTGATGGAGCGGCTGAGGGACCTGGGGGTTCAGCTGGAGAACAGGAGCTGAGGGGAGACCTTCTGATCTCTGCAACTGCCGTTTCCTCTTATTCTATCACTTGCTTCTTGGGAGAAGAGCCTGAACCCCCAGTCGCTACAACCTACTTTCAGGTAGTTGTAGACAGCAATAAGGTCTCTCCTCAGCCTCCTTTTCTCCAGGCTAAACAGCCCCAGTTCCCTTAACTACTCCTCATTTCTAAGTGCTGGAAACCCACCAAGTTCCTGCCCAGGCATCCAGGTTTGAATAAAAGCATGGAAGAAATTGTGTGTCACCCAGGCAGCCCCTGGGACGGTGAGTCCTGCTGTCCCTGCTCTGGAGATGAGCTCCTGCCTGCCTCCGCGGCTGTGTCTGGCACAGGCAGCTCCTACCTCCTGCTTCAGAGCAGAATGGGGAGCGGGGAATGCAGTGATGTGCTGGGAGAGCACCAAGCTGGAGGCTGATGGACGCAGATAAGGCTTCCTGGTGGCAGGCGTTGACACCAATGTGCAGGCAGAGCTGCCTGCTTGCCCGGAAGGTGTCATGGCTGGTGTGGGGAGCAGGAGGTTGGATGTGGCACAGGCTGCGCTCGCTCCCCAGCCAGGGCTTGGCACAGCTCTCCCCGCCCCACCTGGTGCTCCTCATCTGAAGCCTCATCTTGGCCATTGCGTGCCCTCGGGGTGTCCACTCTCCAACCACTGCGTCCTGTGGGCACACAGCTCTCACCCAGCCCTTGTACCTCCTGTAGGCCATCGCATAGCCAAATCATGCCCTCCTCCTTCTCTGTCCATCAGTGCTTGTCCCCAGGCCCCCCGCCGTTGTCCGCAGCACCCTGTCGCTCAGCATCAGCCGTCACGTACATCCTTCTCTGAAACATGTCTGAGTTTCCCCTTGACCGGGAGTCAAACCTTAACAAGCACCTTGTGAAAAAAAACAAACCAAAACAACAAAACAGCATGGAAGGGATGAAATGTTGCTGGGAATCTTTGACTTCTTCCTGCTCTTTCTGACTCAAAATATCAAAGGCAAAATAAGATTTTCAGAGTGTCAGAGAGCGGTGCAGGAAGGCACACTGTAAACAAACTAATGAGTTTAGTGCCGGTGAGAATAGCCCGCGCTATTACATCTCTCTTCCCAAAATGAGAGAATCCTTCTGATACAATTTACTGACATCATTAGCAGGGCTTCCTGCACTGCTGCAGAGTCTTCCCCTACCACTGCTTCAGATTTTAAGCTTGCAGGCTTAAAATGTTATTGTTTTAATCTTTACATAGCGAGAACATTTTAGAATTGGGAACTAGGTTTGTCTGGGGGGTTGCCTCGAAATGCTCATGTTCACCTAACGGGATGTAGACGCTGAAGTATAACAATGACAAATTAACTTTCACTGCTAGCAGCCATTTCGGGAAAATCATTGCCTTCTGGGTTTCTTTATTTTCTTGTTGCAAACTGCTTCTTGTACTTCCTCGGGGGAGCTGAGCTGCTCCAGCCATTTTGGGCAATGCTGAGGTAATTCAGCAACCTTTAGCTGAGAGTTTTGGAGTGTTGACAAAATTGATATAATACAAAATAAAAAAAATGTAGATGTTAGCATTTTTTATTTGGAAATACAAAATTTCTGCATCAAATTCAGTGGGTGTTTGCCGTTTTAAATGCAGCTGAGTTCTTCATTGTGCAAGCTGACTGTGCTGCAATATGCCCAGTTTAGAGCATCAGCTGCAGTTCCAGAGCATCAAGTGGTGTCAGGATGCTTTGGAGTCCATCATTAAGTCTATATTCTATGGCAGTGCAGGATCTTAATATGCATAAAAGAATATGTTATGAGTATCTGGAGTAATGCATGAGTAATCCAGCTTGCACTTCAATGCGCTGCTGGTCTGCATAGTGACACTGCTATAAAGACTGCTGAAAAGCTGCTTCTGAAACTGTTGTAGAATCGCAAGATTAATTAGTTTAAAAGAGACCTCAGGTGTTCGACAATCCAACCTTCTGCTCAAAGCCAGGCCAGCTTCAAAACCAATCTGATAGGATGAGAGGAAACGGCCTCAAGTTGCACCAGGGGAAGTTGAGGTTGGATGTGGGGAACAATTTCTTCCCCAAAGGGCTGTGGGGCATTGGAACAGGCTGCCCAGGGCAGTGCTGGAGTCACCATCCCTGGAGGGTTGGACAGACGGACATGAGGTTCTCAGGACATGGGGCAGTGCCGGGCGTGGGTTATGGTTGGACTCGATGATCTTGGGGGTCTCTTCCAACCAAAATAATTCTACGATTCTAAGTGAAGTTGCTCAGGGGGTTGCCCTGTTGGATTTTGAACACCTGCAAGGGTGAAGATCCCTCCACATCCTCGGGCTGCTACCCTGGTGCTTGGCCTGCCTTCCAGGGAAGAACGTTTTCCTCATGTTTGGTTGGGATTTCCCTTGCAACTGGTGCTTGTTGCCTCTTGAACTTTGGTATGCACTTCCAAAAGAGTCTTTCTCCATCTCCTCCAGGACTCCCTGGAGCTGTCTGTGATGCTATAGGATTGCATCTTGTTTCAGTTACTGACTCCTAAATTGTAGCAAGATTTGTTGGGGTTCCTGCTGTAGATGTGGAATAACAGAATAATTAAAAGGGACTTACCAGATAAATAGTGTTCCATCTTCCTTTACCATGCTGGAGGAATTCCAGAGTGTAACACCAAACAGATAGGAAGATTGCCCCCTCCAGAAACCACACAAATTTCCTAATTGCCTTAGTGGAGAGAGATTGTCTCTGCAGATTGGATTCTCCACCATTGGGATTTCCCCCTGCAGCCCCAGCTGGGCCTGTCCCTGCAGGAACCTGCTTCACTGCGGCTGCAGACGGGGCCTTGGGATGTGAAACCCTGTGTGGGGCTGGACAGCCCTCCTCCTCCTCCTCCCGGCACAATACGGACACTTGCTGCACCCTCACCTTCCCCACATTTGCATTTATATTTAACTTAGGAACAACTACCTCTGAGCTGTTTCTTTTCCAGACAAACTTGTCAGGCCTTATTTGTATGCCTCTCTTGTCCTTCTTTAGAGCCTATACCTTTTGCTTTCCTGAATTGTAATTAAAAACCTACGTCTGTCCTACAGACCCTGGGAGCAATTTCCACAGCCACATTTTGGATTCCTGTTAGGGCAGGACTTGCGCACAAACATCCATCCCCAACTGTCCAAACACTGGTTTCCATTCCATCAACCAGCCCAGATCTTTGTCCATTCAGAAGCTGTGGGACGTTCTGGCAGATGAAAGGATTGATGATGGATGAACCGTAAGTCCAAAAGTACTTTCCCGATGGTAGGGAATGCACCATCCCTCGGGGACTGTGGAGGCCACCCTCAGTGGTTTCCATGGCAGATCATCAGATCAGTGCAAGGTCTTCCTGAAGAGACCCAACAGCCCACTATTTATCGATGACCTGGAAGAGCGTGTACAGTCTTTAGAGGTAAGAAATAAGTAGGATATAAAACCCAGTAGGAAGGTAAATATCACCAAGGCAGCATGAAGCACTTGGTAGGCTGAATTGTTCCAGAAGTCTGAATTTTGGTGCAATGAAATGGAGATCCATGCATCTAGGAACAAAGACATATATACGAGTTGCAATTTCTGTACAAAACATGGATTAGAAAGGTGTAGTGGGATCAGGTGGAAGCCTTCAAGTCCCTGAAGAGGAGAGAGACAAAGAGAAACACACACTGGCTTCACATTCATATGGGACCATGCAATGCTTTAATAAGAGGATTGGTGTGCTCAGTGTCCAGTTCCAGGGTCACATATAATGAAAACGTGGAAAGAATTCAAGGAAGAGGTACAAAACGTAGTGCAACTCTGAAAAAAAACATAAAACCTTGTTTTATAATGAAAGGTTTAATGAGAAGGACTTTGAATAGTTATTTGACACAAGTCGGGGAGTACCCAGCAGAAAATAATATATTTGAGACCAGAGAGCTCTTTAATCTGGCGATCAAAGGTGTAACAAGATCTGGTGTCTGGAAGCTGGAATTAGACAAATTTGACCTGAAAAGTAGACACATTCCAACAGTGAAGGGAATTTGCCATTGAACAACATACAGAGGAGATGTTTGGTTCTTTCTCAGTTGGAGTTTTTTACTTGAAATTGGATGTCTTTCTAAAAGAGCCGCCCTGAATCAGCCAGAAATTATAGATTTGACACAGGAATCACTTGGTAAAACTATCTGGCCTTGGCGATGAAGAACAAAGTAGAGTTTCTGCCCTCAGCATCAACAATCCATGACATCCTGTCATGGAGACATTTGCTCATCTTGATCTACATGACTTACAAAGCCACATGGACATGTCGAGCTGCTCTTGAGTTACCTTGAAATGTTTACAGATTGCTCCACTGCATGCAATAGCTCTGCATCAAGATTTTCTTCAGTTCCATGCATGTGTGTGTGATCTGGTCGAACCTCCCCCTTCTCACTCTTGATCCAGACAGATCTCCTGCTTCTCACTGCTTACCTTCTCTCCAGGATTTCACCTTCTTTCTCTGGCACCTATGGCACAGAATCACCCACCTCTAAGCAGAATTAATTTAGCCCCCCAACCAGATCACCCTTCTTCAAGGAGACTTAGCACAATGAGAGGCAGCCATCCAAAGTCGTTGCTGTGCTGAGCACAGTTGCATTCATTGCACACTCCCAGAAGGACCGTTGAGTGTCCAGATCTTGGGGAAGCAGCTGCAGGATAGAGATGAGTGTGCTGGTCCTGCAACAAGAAGCTTGTGACCACAGAATCATGGAATCATTTTGGTTGGAAAAGACCCTCAGGATCATCAAGTCTAACCATAACCCAGCTCTAGCACTAACCCATGTCCCTAAGAATCTCATCTATACATCTTTTAAACCCCTCCAGGGACGGTGACTCCAGCACTGCCCTGGGCAGCCTGTTCCAATGCCCCACAGCCCTTTGGGGAAGAAATTGTTCCCACATCCAACCTCAACCTCCCCTGGCGCAACTTGAGGCCGTTTCCTCTGCTCCTGGCGCTTGTTCCTGGGGAGCAGAGCCCGACCCCCCTGGCTCCAAGCTCCTTTCAGGCAGTTCAGAGATCAGAAGGTCTCCCCTCAGCTCCTGTTCTCCAGCTGAACCCCCCAGGTCCCTCAGCCGCTCCCATCACACTTGTGCTCCAGCCCCTCACCAGCTCCGTTCCCTTCTCTCCACTCGCTCCAACACCTCAAGCCCTTTCTTGTTGTGAGGAGACTATTCATCCTGCTCTGGTTGATTTGGGGTGCAGTCAGTGCTGGTCGGAGGCTGGATCACCCCTACATCACGCTCAGTAGCTGCACAGAGGTGATTCAGTCCTGACACAGTGGAAACCTGTCCTTGGCATGGTCCAGATGAGTGGGCACAAGCTTTGCTTACCTTCCTGTTTTCAATATTGGTTATATTTTGATTTGCATAATCCAGTACAGTAAACAATACAGTCAGATGAGGCTAAACGAGGGGTAAAAAGAGGAAAACACAAACATATTTACCTAGTCTAATGAGCAGCACGCTGCTCAGGCACAAGCTGCCACCTGGACTCCTGAAGGGCACAGCCTGTGCAAGCTGGAGGTGAATGCGGGGGGGAAGAGCATTGATGCAGGGTGAGAGAAAAGCACAACCACTTTCTCAGGGATGAGGGATGAGATGCCTTCCCAAACCAAAAGGCTGGACAGTGGCAGAAGAGCCGTGTCCCCACTCACGGTGCTGCCCGGTGTCATTTGCTCCAGCAGCAGCTGAGCATGGATGGTGTGAGCTGCACGGACGGAGGGCACGGGAGATGGGGGTGGCAGAGAGGCTTGATCCTGCAAAAAAAACCCAACCCCACATCTCTCCCCTCTTTTTTCTGCCTCCCCAGCCCAAGAAGGTGCTACAAGCACATCCAGGCAGTAGTACTGGGAACAGAAATTACTCTCTACAACGAAGACTGAAACAACACGTTTGCAGGCAGAGAGCATGTTTGAAAGAAGAGGTCAGGAAATCAGCAATGTGTTGCTGCTCCATTGTTGAAAGCCCAGGTTACATTTTTTTTCAAAGAGATTATTGGGAGTAAATTTATTTTAATGAAATGGCTTTAAGCAAAACAAAACACAATGCTTGATTTTGGATTTAACGTAACATTTCATTCCACCCCAAAGACATTTTCTGAGGCTTTGTGTAAGAAAGAGACCTGAAAAAAAGACTGACTTTAGCCAATGGGGTGCGTTTTCTTTTGTCTTAGTAAGCAACTTAAAAACTAAAAAGACTGTAGAAAGCCCTCCCCACAACTGAAGCTCCTGACTTGTGCCAGGCAGGAGGCACAGACACGCTCCTCGCACCTCCCTTGCACAGGTAATAATGGCCCTGGCAGAAGGCAACCTGCTGCCTGCTCCTGAACTGCATAATAAGGTGTGTGTTTTATAAGGGAGACGGTTTTAATGGGGTTTAGTGGATCTAAGAGTCTCCACTGTGTCATAAATTCCTGAGACAAGCTTTTGGTGTCATATTGCTTCTTGTTATAATGAAGGGGATTTGAATAGGATGTAATGTAGTTGGGAGCTAAGATATGGCAGCAATTTATCTCGAGAATCTGCTGCAGCGCTCGGGAAAATGAAAGGTTTTTTAGATATAGATACAGATGGATTGGAAACGGACTTGCTTCTCACACAGGAGGCTCCTTTATCACCAATAATATCAGGACAAATACTGCTTTGCACTTGGCACTGTCTCTAATTGCATTAACATATCAGTTGTGAGCGGTAATGCTCCTAGCCAGAAACTCATCACCAGCCGAGCCTCTGGCATACGAAGAAGGGTGCCAGCTGCTTGTAGGTGTGAATATTGTCATAAATGGGATTTCATAAGCAGAAGTAAAAGAACCACTCACATCTCCTTCTACAGTAAATGAAGCAGCTCCTTGCTTCGTAGCTCCTTGTTTTACAGCTCCGTGCTGCCCATCCCTTGCTGGGAGCACACAAACAGATGCAGACAGGGGAGGTAAAGCCAGCCTTCAGGGGGATAAAGGAAAGGTTTACCCCCTTGGAGACAACGTCTTGTATGAGTTCTCAGGGAGTAAGCATTTTGCTTTTGTATTGACCTGCTATCCTCCTGCAGTGGGACAATGTGTGCCTAATCTTGGCACAATAAAGAATATAGGGCACTGGGGAACTAAGGGAAAGAACCTAAAAAGAGCTGTAAAATAAAGTACAGGGCAAAGTATGGTACTGCTGCTCTCTCAGCCATGTAACCCTCCCTGCCAAAACCGACTGGAAGGGATCTACACAGGAAAATGCTTAGAGCAAGTGTAGAAAGACCATCTAATGTCCCTACCATCCACGTAATGCCCCCACCACCCCAGACAGGGGGTTCTTGGCCTTTCCTCCAGCCAGGTCTGTTGCAGGACACGTTACATGGGCTGGACTTGTGCAGTGATGCCTGTCCAACAAGCGACAGCCCAACAACAAGCCCTACTTCTGTGCTCTTGCATGGAACGCATGGGGCTGATAGACACGTAACCCAGAGAAAACAGGACACAGCTCCAGCCCAGCTAGGCCCACCCAGGGGACAGTGTGCTCAGCAGGGGACAGAGCCAATAGCTGGAAGCAGTACTGGGAAGCCATGCTTGGGGACACGGTACAACCCATCAGCACTGCTCTGCCACCCACCTGCAGGCAGCACCTCTCACACACACCCAGGAAAAAGCCATTTCTACATCTGGCATGGACCTAGGGGCACTAATAGGCTTTAATTACCCAATTAGCCTCACCTGGGCTCCCTATCCACACACCCTGCAGCTCTATTTATGTTCAGGCCTGAGCCCATTAATCCTTTTTTTGGCTCTGTTGTGGGTGTTTCTGTTCCTGACTGATCTTCCTGGCTGAGCTCTGGACCTTGATGTGTCACCTTAGCGTCTCTAGGCCTGCTGATGGACCTGTCTTTGTCACTAGCCTTATCCCATTTGGTTAGTGCAGTATGAGACAGTCCATGGCTTCTGCCCTGCTGTGGTTCTCCCCCTGCCTCAGGATCAGCTCTGTTCTTGCTGCTTCTTCATGCTGAAGGCCACCTCCAAGGTTGTCAAAGAAGCTCCTGCGTTGCATGGAGACCCTGCACAGAGCACTGGTGAGTGTCTTCTAGCTCCTTCATGATGAAGGCAGAGTGTGTCCCAAAGGAGCAATGAGACAGAAGAAGCAAGCAGAGCTGTACCTCCAGGGTGGGTCTTCGCCCCACCCTTCTTGCTCCTGGTTCAGCCATGCAGCACATTTTCCAGCATGCAGGGCTGATGTGTGTGACTAAATAAACTTGCAGGGGTGTCTGTAGCTTATGGGTGCACTAACTTTTCTGCCTGCTGAGCCCCCAAGGGAAAGCACTGCCTAAGCACAGACATCGGTGACTTCCCAGGAGGAAAAGTCTGTTGTCTGGATCACACCCATCCCTGTGACCTCCATCTGCCTGGTGGTTTTCCTTTCTTTGAATGCATATCTGCAGCATGAGAGCTGGTAATATGGCACCGGGTGATCATGATGGTGAGGGGGACTTTTGAGCTTGCTTTAGCACACAGTTTCAGGGCTCTCTGCAGCTTTCTGGCAACGTCTGCAGGCGTTGCTGTAGCTGTCTATGGGACCTCAGCACAGTGTAGGCAAGAGCACCTTGCTGTGTAGGAACTCTAGGTGAGAGCCCACATCCTCCTGGATGAGAATGCTGTGTCCTTTAGACAAAAGCTGTAACCTCAAGCTGTGTACATGTGGGTGTCTGAACCCTGGAAGCACAGTGTGGACAAAAGCAGTCCTGTAGGTGCCTTTGATGCACCTGGCCAAGCTCTGGAGATCCTGCCTGTGCTGATCACAGACCCTGCAAATGCAGGGACTCTCACCAGTGCTTTCACATGGAGGGAAAAACAGCCCTGGCTTTCTGGAAACAATATTTCCCTAGCACAGACCTTAACCAGTTTGCTTTTCTCTTGCACCTGCCTTCATTTCATGTTAAATATGATGGACCTCTTCCCAGTTTTTGGATACCTTTGGTATTTGGGCTGTGTTCCTGGTGGGAGGGGGAAGGACCCAAATCTGTTCTGTCACTGCCTGAGGGGTTTCTTAAGTGTCAGCAACTCAGGGATGTAAATGATGCATACATCAGGTTATTCAGAATTTGACTTATCCTCTTTTGATCTCATATTTGTGGCTTTATCAGGGTTCTGTTTATGCACCCCACCCCCTTCATTTCTTTCCTCCTTTCTCCTTATAACTCTAATCATCCCTTTTAACTTCTAAAGATACGACAATGTTGTGATAAGGAAAAAGTAATTTTGCAACTTGACCTAAAAATGGGCGTGATTTGATTCTGTCAGTTCCTGGAATGCAGCTTCAAAATTAGACACAACTTAAAAAAGTCCAAATGTGGACTTTTCTCGTGCTGGGCAGAGGTCTGGGTAACCCTTGGGACGGTCGGTGCCCGTCTTCCTCCCCTCCTGCTACAAACACTTGGCACCGGGACTTTGCCTGAAGTCCAGGAGCCAATAGAAAGGGTGGTGTGGAGGTCTGATATGCTTATGTTGGCTTTGATGGCTTTAAGGAACGTCATGGCAACAGTATTAGCTGGATAATTAATGTTGCACACAGGATTATAGTGCAGGCATAGAAGAGAATGCTTTAAATACATCAAATAGCCCCTCTGCACGAGCCTGTGTTCCCAGCTGGGTGGGGACTACGATATTTCAGGATCGGTGGAGCCATGGGAAAGGTCAGAGGACCCATCTCCAGTGCTGTAGCTGACCCTATTTCTAGCACAAGGTTTGGCTTGAGGACGCGGCCAGGGAGCCTGTTGGAAAGGAGCCGGGCACTACCAGGTCCCTCAGCCGCTCCCCATCGCACTTGTGCTCCTGATCCCTCACCAGCTTTGTTGCCCTTCTCTGAATTCTCTCTAGTATGTCAATGTCTTTCCTATAGTGAGGGACCCAAAACTGACCCCAGGATTGAAGGTGCAACCTCACCAGTGGATGTTTCCTCCAGATGAAGGTGCTCAGTTGCTCTGGAGAAAGCAGCGATTTCAACTCCTTTCCCAACTAAGCAGAGAGCAGCAGCAAGGATGAGGAGTTAGATTTCCTCCCCGGGGCCCAGCCAGAGCCTTTTAACTGAAGATGTAACACACAATACCCACAGTGAAGTGTGAACAAACAAAATGAGCAGCTCCGCTGTTCATTAATGCAGTGTAGGTATTGGCTTATATAGGAAAATCAACCTACTATTGCTGTGGGGAGCTGTTAGCTTGAGTATCAGTGGCCTGTTATAAGTGAGGTGGTACTACATGGGGCTGAGAAGAGGAATGTTAGCTATTGTAATTGCAACTGCAATAATGAGGAGCTTGGGAGTGGGGCTGATAAGCAGCTAGATAATAGACTAATGAGCAGGATGGCTACAGTCTGTCAAAGGACTAGCTAAGGTATCTGCAGGACCCCTGTGGTATTGTACAAGAAGGAAACGTGGACCAGGAAACAGCCAAATATAGCATTTAAAAGATGTATAGGATGAACTGAACACTTAATGCTGATAATAATTGGAGCTTGAGGGTGTGCTTAGTGTATGAATAAAGTAATTAACCAATTAAAAATGCACAAGAGACACATGATAGAAAATGATAACCAACAGGAAAATGATTGATGCCCTGTACAGGGAGCTGGAATATTCAATGTATGTTATTAGGAGCGATGCCTGGGCTCTTCAGATACCAGCATGTGTAGACCCACTGGGTGCTCTTTGATCACTGGTCTACAGTGTTGTACTTGCCACCTGCTGTGCTGCCCGGGTGATGAATTGCCTGGAATTAATTCAACCCCCCTCTTTGCAAGGAGCAGACTCTGTGTAATGTGTGGTATCCACATTGGCTGGCGTGGAAATGACCAAGCATGTGGCAGGGCCCTTTGGGGCATCTGCTTTCCAGAGGGAGGGGGTGCCCGAAAGGAGGAGCGGACAGCACTGTGTGGCACGTCTGTAAGGCCCCAGATGAGCTGGGGGGCATTAGTCTGGTGATGCGTGATTGAATTGTCCCTTGCTAGCTTCTGTTTTTAAGACCCCATAAAATGTCAGTAGCAAAGATGAGGATTTCACTAACTTTCAGTGGTGATCTGCACTACTTGAATTGGTCTGCGTTCTGGATGAGCTTGGTGACAAAGTTCTTGTAGGATGGTTGTAATTTTCTCTCTCCTCAATATACAACATGCTGAGAACGCAGCTGCTGTGGTGTGGAGGTGGGTCAGGGCTTCTCCTGGGGGACCCTTCACTCATGAAACCGGGTGTCAGGAAAGAAGGCAAGTCCTTGTGGGAAGGGAGAGATTTAAGGGATTGGATCCCAGCCGTGAGAACCATGTATTATTCTTGCCTCTGCTCCAGCACTCCCATCTGATGACTACCAAGTCCTGTACACCACATATTTCACCGGTGATTTCTAAGGTGTTCCTCATGTCCTGGCATCTGGCTGGAGGCCGTGGTACTTGAATTGCTTAAGGCTGAGCGGTTGTGCTACAACTGAGGGCAGTGAGAACCTTGCTCTGAACACACAAGCCGTCCTTGTAATGACGTTGCAGAAAAAAGAAAGGAAAGAAAAATATAAGGGAGGAAAAAAAATACAGGGACCAGGTGTCTCATACTGGGTATCTAAAACTAATGGATCTGTTTAATCTTCATAAACCCCTTCACAGTACAGAATCTTGTGCAAATGAATTCTTGAACATCTGCGAGGCACTCAGATACCAGGATGATGAGTTCCATAGGAAAGCAGGTGAGGACATTAATATTTCTGTGTTTGTTGCAGGACTAGGGCAATGGGCAGTAAATAAGGTAGTAAAGCTGCATACTGAAAAATGAGGAGAAAAAGCAAATCTGAGGCAGGTGCTCACTCAGGCACCATCACCCATGTGCAGGCAGCCTTACCTGGAGCTCTTTTGGTAACTTCACTGCTGTTTACATGTGGGTTTTGCTCCATATGTAGGGTGTTTATTTGCCTTGATGACCACCAGCCAGCTCCTAGTAGATCCTGTGCTACATCCCTGCCACAGAGCTGGCAGACCAGGGACAAGTCTCGTTGTCCCTCCAAGGCATCAGTGGGAGCGGAGGCTGGGATGGTGACCAAGTGACCAAGGACCACCAGCTGATGGGTGCTTGGCCAGTCTGGAGCCACCATCTCCTGCCTTGGTCCTCCCAGGCTCCTGTTTGCTTTGCAGAAAAGGTGAGTTTTGAGGTGACTCAGTAGAGGACAGAGGGGCTGCGAGTTCTGGGGAAACCTTGGGCCGCAAAGACACAAGGAACCACTTTCCAGCTCTGTGTGAAAGTTGCCTGCAAAAGAGAAACTGAAGGTCTAATGATTTCCACTAGCCAGTATGGAGCATTGCAAATCTTCAGCATCTCACCCAGTTTGCTGCAATCCAGCCAGCAATTTCCCTTCCTAGATAGGAGATGCTGTCAGGGCTCTTCTGCCTGGAGAAGCACAAGATCCTGACACGAGGACCGAGCAGATGTCGGTCGTGTCATTTCTGCTGCTGTCGCAGCATGGTGACAATGGCTGGGGTACCGTGCCTGCTTTACGCAAACACCGTCTCCAGGGCTGTAGGATCAATGTACACGTGCTGCACTTCTTCTGTAATCTACGAGGTTTAACCAGGAGTCCAAATTCTGCTTTATTTTTTCAAATCTCATAGACTACTATAAATGTCTTTGTATGTACAATAAATGTGTGTTATGCTGCAACAACATATAGGTGTATCCTTACTACCAGGTCTTTTATAGCTCTGATCAATGTCAAGATGCAGTATCTGCTTCTCCTTGAATGTGAGTCTCTCTTGAACTGCCGGAGCCGAGCAGCAGACCTCGTGTCCCAGGAGGGCACCAGTTAGCGTTCAAACAGCGAGCATTCCCGCAGCGTCCCACCAGCCTGCCTGCAGAGCACGGAGTAGCCAAACTGCCGTTCGTTCCACGCCTGCATCCACAGGGCAATCAGAGAAACCATCCATCTTCTTATTTTGTTTCTTACTCTCTTTACTCTGCTGCTTTGTCCTGCCCATCATCTTACTCGATCTCCTTTTACCTTGCTTTTTCTCTTCAAATTCTTTCACCATGGAGATGGCCAAATTACTGACTCAAGGCTGTCTATCTGAATGTTTCAACCCCCTGAGTCTTCTCATGATACGACTTGAAGCATCGAATCATTTTTATGCGTTTATTTCTGAGGGCTTGTTAATCGGTTTCCCTCTCACCGTGGAGCCGGTAGGGTGACCTCAGACCATGTGGAACAGCAAAGGACTTGGTTAAAAGACACTCCACCTTGGGGTATGACATAGCATCCCCAAGAGTGGGATTCTTCTTGCCTGCATGATTAAATGCTGTAAGCACATCTGCTGCTACTGAAAACACACTTCCTTACTCTGTCAGTGAATGAGTTGGGTCCCTTGAATAAATGAAATTAAGCTTTGGACTTGAAATTCACAGCTTATGAGCATGCTGCAGATATTAGTCACATTGTTTAATGCAATACTGGAAAGCTCTTGGATGCTACAGTGACAAGCACAGTGTGAGCACTTGTACAAACTAGAACAAAAACGCTTCTTCCTGCAAGCAGCCATGAGCAGGCTTAATGTAATTTGGTTTCTAGCAGAGAGGAAGTCTGCCCGGCCCACTCATTTTCTCTGCCTCTCTGTTGAATGAGTTTGATATCTGTGTTATTGAAGAGAAGTCAAGGCGAAGAGGTTTGCGTTTACATCCTGATTCAGAAAATCGCTTGAGAACGTACTTAACTTTAAACCTATCGTTGGAGTTGAGCATTTGCACAAGTGCTTTGTTTTACAGGGTCTGAGGAGCAGATCCAAGAAAAAAACCATCTCTTAGGTACCTGAAGTGAGTCTGTGAGGAAGCTTGCACGTCTAATATGAAATAAGGTGTTTCTCAAAATCCTGTTCGGGTCTCCCCAAACAGGAAGATACCTCCGCCCACTTCAGTTGATGCTGAAATTTCTCTTTTTGCCCTGTCAAAGCCCCAGATCTCCTCAGTCCCATGGAGCTGGGCAGCGCTTGGGCTGGTGCTGGGGCATCCGGGCAGCAGAACATCCTTTGGGTCCTCTTCAGGGCCTGCCTGGGGCATCAGCAGCCCCACAAAATGTCCCCTTGGTGGCAAGGGATGCAGGTAGGTGTTGCTTCTGGAGGATAGTGGGGTGGTGAGACCCTCCTTGGCATGTCCCCTGGTCAGTGCAGGAAAAGGGGACGGTGCTCCCGGCCATCCACTGCAGTTACTGGCTGTGGTTTCATAATGAGTCGTGTCATATGATTATATGAGATAATACAATTGCACTGTTAATGTTAAGTACAACCATAAATGGTCTTGCAAAGGATAATGAGGTCTCAAAGAGTCAGAAGCATTTTGTAGGCACCCTGAAGTGGGATGTCCCACTTCCCTGTAGAGGTGATCCAGGATGAGTACTTGGGGTCTGTGTGGCAGGACAGATGTATTGGCTGCATCCTCATAGGCAGCTGTTTGCAGAGCTGGAAACCGAGCTTTTCCACTTAAACCAACCCACATCCATGCCTGTGGTTGTTGCACCACCCCCACACCTCCCCCTTCCCACCTTTGCCCCCACCCATGGCCTCAGACCTGTCAACAGGGCACTTGGTGTCACTTCAGCACCTTTTGTCCCCTGCTGTCACTGTCCTCACATACACACCTCAGTCAGTGTGACCATCACATTCCCCCAGATCACGGTGACCCCTCATGGTCACCTGCCCCTTGGAGTGGTCTGGGAGCAGAGGGACTGTGATCGGAGCCTCCCCTGGCACCAGGGACCGGCTGAGGAGACTTCCCAGGACGGAGCCCTCACCTGCTCCTTGGGGAGGGATTTCTGCTGGATTTATCCGTGAGTGAGCCCGTGTCCCCCCGGGCAAGCGATTATTTCTGCCGGGTCCCCCCGAGTGACAGAGGCCTCTTCATGTGAGTGAATGCGGGCTGGGAATCGTCATCCTGGTGTGCTGGTGTGGTGAGAATATCCCCACCTGGGACACCCAACCTGTGGGTTATTAAATGTTGATGGAGTGCTGATTGGTTTTGAAAAACCTTCCTCCCCCCTGCTTGCGTTGGTTTCTGTTGTTTGGTTGCAGTTTCCAAATTAAAGTTGATTTAAGCTCATTATGTGCGGGGAGTCATTTTGGGGTGCCTCCATGACAACACTCCTTTCCTATTTTCTGTCCCTTTTCTGGTGCATTCAGCTGGTTCAGCCCAGAGATGGGTCACGGAAAGGGACGCTCACCAGGGTGCACCTTGTTTTGTGTGTCCTGAGGCGCCTCCCTGTCCCGCAACGCTGTGGAGCTCCAGCGCTCCTGCCCTTGCTCCTTTGCCGCCATCCGTGAGGGGCTCCCAGGTCCTGAGCATCTCCCGCTGCAGCCGCATCCCACTCAGGCACGGCCAGTGTCCGCGCGGTTCCCACGGGGACCGGCTCTGGGAGGAGGAGCAGATTAAAAATCGCCACCGTGAAAAATGTCAATATTTACATTCTCTAAGTTAAGTTGTTCTTTTTTAAGACTTTCTCCCATAAGTGCCTGTTATACTGTTTTGAAAAGACACGGACCTAAGAGCAACACAACCAGGAACTGACAGAATTAATAAAAGAGAAGCTGGGACTTATGAAAATAAGATGATATTAACAAGATAATTATCTCTCATCAAATTAGTCCAGAGGGAGCCGAGCCAAGCTCCACTCAGTAGCCTGGAAGGAAAGGAACTGGCAGGGGAAGCTATTTGTATAACAACAATAGAAACACTCTGCCCTTCTCTAGGAAAGGGCTTGGAGCAGTGAGACTCTACTGTGATAAGCACTTTATAAATGCAGATAGAGGGAACCTTTTGTCTGAGGAGCTGGGAGCAGTTTCCACGGTAGAACTGCAGCTCTGTGCCCTGCTGCGGGCGGCTGGGACCCGGGGGAGCCCCTTGGCTCCCCACGGCAGCAGCACAGCCCAGCCACCCTCACCCATCTTTCCCCACGCTATCGTCGCTCTCTTCTCCGTCCTTAGATGTTTTGTTTCCCCTCTGCTTTTCTGAAGGCCACAGAATTTGTTTCCATCCTGTGCCTATCTGGATTTAACCTCGCCGGAGATCTCACATTGATTTAATATCATTTTTATCTTTCCCTTTTAACAAAACAGAATTACTGGGTATAAAACCTGTGCTAACACGCTCTGTCTGATCACGGGAGCTGAGCGTGCTGTAGGTGATTCTGGGGAAAACTCCCTTGGTGAATTCAGCAGTGAGTGCGTCCTGCCGCCCTGGTTCTGTGCGCACCTCTGCTCCCAGCTGCTCTGCATCCCCGGCGGTAATACCCGCCTCAACGTGGAGGACGGGGGACATCTCAGGAGACGGCTCAGAAGGATTTCTGTTCCTGCATCCAAATATTTCCCAGTATTAGACCCTAAATCCAGTCCTCTCCGGGGGGAAAACCCTGCGCAGAGCATCCTCCCCTCGCCATCAAGCAAGCTCTGGAGGAGTTCATAAACCATGCCTTTCCCTGTGCTTTCTCAGACGTTCAAAAGAAAGGCGTGTGTTTGTAATTACACTGCTGTGCTATGTTTTAGGCATTTTAAGTAACTTCATTTTCATTCCTTGTCACTGTTTATGTGGCAGCAGTTTCGCTCTAAATGTAAAGCACCTCAAGGCTTTCGCTGTACTCCATAACCTACCTCAAAGCAACTGACTTTTTCTGCTCCCCTAGATGGCAACTTAAGACAAGTATTTATCCATCCGAGAGCGGCGTGTCTCAGGGAACACTAGCTGGGCAGAAAGGCGTGGGAGTCGGAGTGGATGATGGACTGAATTTTGATTAATGCAATATGATGCTGTTGCGAACCAGACAAATGCCAGGTTGGGCTGCGTAGTGGGTGAGCCTTCTGCAAGGATTTCTCATCGCTTCCCTCTCAAATGGAAAGCTTAAATCTCCTCCCGTTTTGTTTCACTAGAAATGTCGTGGAGCCACAAACCAAATTAGTCTTTTGCTGTGTGTAAGCAGGGACTGGGAAATCCTGCTGAGATCCAGACCCGGGCTGTGCTCCTGCTCTGCGTCTCCACAAGGTGCCTGGGTGCCACAGCCTTGGCTCCTGCAGGCAATGGCATGTTTGGAGCAGCACCTGCGATGTCCCACGCAGGTCCCGCAGGACAGGTCCCATGGCATGTCCCATTGGGCTTTCCAGCTACATCTCTGCTGGCAAAACCTCTACCCGCCATTTCCTTCATCTGCTCATCCTCGTGCTGCTTTTCCTGCCCTTCCCTTCCCAGCGAGCATCCCTCAGGGGAGTGTGTGGGTGAGCTGTGGGCTCCACATTCAGAGTAGGTGCCCCAAAAGGGCTTTGAAAATGGGGTAGAGATAGATTTTCTACGTAGACCCTGAATCCACAGAGCAATATCCTCGAGGCAGCAAGTTCTGGTTAAATTTTTATAATGATGAGGTTTGTGTAGGTCCTCACAGGAGAGCCAGGGCAGAGGGATCTGCATACATGCTGAGCAGCAGAAGAGGGTGGCAGTCACCTCTTTGGGGATACACAGTGGGGACAGCGCTATGGTGCTGTCCTGTGGGACGTTGTACAGATGGAAGGCAGTCCCAGCTCCACAGGTCTCGCTGCCCAGCTGCCCAGCGCTTACCTTGGAGAGGTCACCTTGGTGTGGGGGACTTGATAGCTGTGCCACCAGCTGTTGTGACCACGACTGCCAGTGCTGGGTGGCTGCTCCTCTCCTTGCCCTGACTGCGCACGTTATTGCGTCCTTTGCTGTGGAGTGCCAGCCCTAGTAAATAAATATAGGTTGTGGAGTGAATGAATGAGTCAGTGAGTGAATGAAGACTTTTGGCTTCTTCTGACCGTGGAGAAAGCCGCGCTTTCCTCGTGCGCCAGGCTGCTGAGGTCTGCCAAGTGCAAAGCCATCCGAAAAAAAAAAGGGGAAAAACGACTCAGTGAGCTAGAAAATGCCTGGACTGTTGTGTGAAATTCCTCTGCACTAGCCCTGTCACTTCTCCTCAGCCTTGCACCCAGCTCTGCCTTTGATGGGCATCTCTCTTATTAATTAAAGGTGACAGGGTGCTGGGAAAACAATAGGGTGGGTCTCCTGGAGTCACACCCCAGCCACCTCTCTGGTCTTGGCTGTCCCTTTGCTCCATCTCCTGGCGAGCTGCCAGACACTTGCCACCGAGATCACAGAAGGGGCAAGAGGCAAAATGTTTGGTGCCACTTCCAATTAGTAAATTATTTTATCTTCTGGTTCCTGGCTCTGAATCTGTTATGGCGGCTGTGAAATGCCTCCCTTGGCTGACTAGATGGATGCGCAGGATATTTTTTTAATTTGAAGGAGGAAAAAACGCATCCTGTTTCTAACCCAGAGTGTCCTCAAATCCGTTCCCTGTGCAATCTCTAGCCCCCAGCTCTGCCGGAGCGCAGGCGGCAGCGAGCGCTGGGAAACCTGCCTGCCGAGGCAGGGTTTCTGTGTTAGTGTTACAGTCTGGGTAATGATCCCCTGCGATAACAACTGCCTGCTGGCTCCCCATGGAGAAATCCGACCTGACATGGGGAGTCAGCCTCCCGTGCCGGGGGAGCCCCCCCAGATCGCTGCTGGGCTGAGGGAGATGCGTCCTGGCTCTGTCCTCGGGGGAGCAGCAGCTTGTCATCGTGCATGGGCTGTGTGTGTCCTGGTGGGACAGGGGGCTCAGCCCCACAGCACTACCAGCTTGTACCCCCCCTGCAGACCCCTGGGCGGCACCGATCCCGGTTTGCAGAAGAGAGAAGGAGCAAACTGTGAAGTCTTAAGGAGTCATTTGCAACTAGAGGCTTTGATGCGCAGGGATGTGGATTTGGACAGAAGATGGATGTCGTGCGACCGGAGTGGAGCTGGACCCATTTTTGAGCTGGGGAGTGCTAAATGCCTGCCCTGGTTTAAACCTTAGCTTGTCAAATTGTGAAGTCTTAAGGAGTCATTTGCAACTAGAGGCTTTGATGTGCAGGGATGTGGATTTGGACAGAAGATGGATGTCGTGTGACCGGAGTGGAGCTGGACCCATTTTTGAGCTGGGGAGTGCTAAATGCCTGCCCTGGTTTAAACCTTAGCTTGTCAGAGCCTGGAGAGAGAATGGCTAAGAGTTCCAGAGGGAAGGATTGAGACTATCACCTATTTTATAAAGAAGGTAAGTTGTTGAACGTCTCAGAGCACATTCCGGCTGCACACCAGAACATGACACCTTGGAGAAGCTCCTGAGACCCTGTCACCAGTCCAGAGCCAAGAGTGCTCACATAGAATCATGGAACCATAGAATCATTTTGGTTGGAAGAGATCATTGAGTCCAACCATAACTCAATCCTGGCACTAACCCATGTCCCTAAGAACTTTGTCTAAATGCCTTTTAAACCCCTCCAGGGATGGTGACTCCAGCACTGCCCTGGGCAGCCTGTTCCAATGCCCCACAGCCCTTTGGGGAAGAAATTGTTCCCACATCCAACCTCAACCTCCCCTGGCGCAACTTGAGGCCGTTTCCTCTGCTCCTGGCGCTTGTTCCTGGGGAGCAGAGCCCGACCCCCCTGGCTCCAAGCTCCTTTCAGGCAGTTCAGAGATCAGAAGGTCTCCCCTCAGCTCCTGTTCTCCAGGCTGAACAGGAGCTGTGCAGAGGAACTGGGTTCTCTGGATCAGAGACAAGACTCTGCTCAGAACCTTAAACACATTTAAATGAGTGGCAAAGATAAAAGAATACAGATGAGACATAAGAAGTCATATATGACAGCAACAAAATCTTCATAGCTGCTGTAGATGAGCAGGAAAAAATAGCCATATTCAAACGCTTGGTATGTTATCTTGAGAAACAACAAGTAATTAGCCCATCAGGAGATGACTCTCACTTGCCTCAGTTTGGGCACCTGCAAATGGCGTCTCTACAGAAAATGAGGTTGGGTGCATTACAAATGCCGTTGTGCTGTTGGGACCATTTTCTCTTTAATTACTAATGTAAGATTGCTTTAGTCTGCATGAGGCAAGGTGGTATTATTAGCACAAACTATTTAACACTAAAGAAGGCAAACATATGTCTGTTGATAGTCTCTAGACAAATTGGCTTCCTTAATATGGTCTGATTTTGCCGTACTGGGTCTTATCACCACCGATGCTTGCTGGTCATCTTCTTCCCCATTAACAGCACCAGAGCCACGAGGTGTCTACATTCCCTTTAAGTCTTTTTTGTTTTGTTTTGGTGGTTGTTGTTATTGGTTGGTTGGGTTTTGTGGGGGGGAGAGTTTATTGTATGTTTGGTTTGGGTTTTTGTTTTCTTTTGTTTTGTTTTTCTAAGCTTCTAGCCGTGTTGATCAAAGATATTTTTAGCATTGTTTTCTGCTATCTAAGATACCTCGTGAGCTGGGGTTAGAGCACCATCCTATCTGCACCTCCATCTCTCATTAGCAAGCCTGCTCATGGGAATGCCAGGATCCTGCACTTGAATATGCACAAGGGTGCATCCCGCCTTTGGCTTTGATACAGCCTGGTACCGAAAAGTGCTGAGGAAGGGTTTGTCAAGGGGTGAACCAACAGCTATGGCTTCCCTGATTATACCCTCCAGCAGTAACAAGCGAGCTTCTGTTTAAAGGCTTCCCAAGCCAGAGATTGCATCTGTTCCTTTGTTTCCAATTCCCTGATGGATCCGTGTGCTGTTAATTTATGTAACTGCTTTCTGGGCTCACCTGTGCGGGGCTGCAGAGCCCTGTGATCGCCAGTGCCACATGTCAGTGGAAAAGGGTTTCCACGCGTTCGTCCCGCTGCTCCATTATTCCATTTGATGTCCCTAGTTCTTCCTCAATACCTAACAAGTAAAACCCATTCCCAAGTGATCTTCCAGCTCACTTCCAGACAGATCTCATTTGCTCAGCTACTTCCCTGAAAAGGCGATTTAATATTCCCGGTCGCTGCCATCTTTCTCCCATGCACTGCTTCTGCTGCTCACAAGAGCTTCAGAGTGCCAAGGCTGCCAGGACTGCTTGGGACTTGAGCACTGCATGGATTTACATCAGGGCAGAGGAATGCTTTTTTAATCACCGAGACCCAGGAATACAGCCTGGGCTTGACCACTGCTGCTGCCCAACCTGCTGAAGGAGCTTGCTCCGCTCTTCTTTTGAAGCCAAATAATAAGGAGCACAGCGAACTGCTGTTAAGTCATGTTTTCTTTGTGATGCAGCAGTGGAAGCCTGGGGAGTGGTTTGGAAGGTCCTGTACCCCACCCTGTCCCATCCCGGTGGGAACAACTAACGTGCAACAGTGAGATGAAAAGCATCACAGTCTATAAGGAGACAAAGCACAATCCTGCCAGTTTGTGCAGTCATTGTGCTCTGCCGTCTACTAATGTTTGACTTTGAAATGCTAATGTTCTTTTAAAGTAGGTAATTTTCATGTAACTTCTATCTATAGGACTCAAAGAAGGTGTTTATTACAATCCTGTCTGTCCTGGGGCACAGGTAATGAATTACAGAGCCTTTCCCTGACCAAAATCCAGCTTGGCTCCTCTGCGCTGAAGCTGTTCCCAGCCTCATGGGGAGCAGGGGGGGCTGAGGTCCTGCAGTGCATGACCTGGGGGGTGCTAGATGGTGCTCCCGCACCCTCATCTCTCCATGGGACCTTTCCTGGGTGCCCCTCGGGGACCCACCGTGAATCTCCCAGCACCCCCAACATCTGTGCACATCTGGACAGCTGAGTGCTGATGGGGGAAAGGGGCTGCCTGCTCTGGGTACCACAGCAGATGCTCTCGTCCCTCCTCACCCTTCAGGCTGGTGTCCCATCAGCTGCAGGGCCGGCGCAGCATCTCTCCATGCCGGGGTGCCAGCAAGAGCCCTGGGAGAGGAGGAGAAGAACCGAGTGTGAGCCGGGTTAGGGAGGAGCGGGAACCTGCCCTGACCCACAGCCTGAGGACTGTGTCTCCCGTAAGCCAACAGCCACGGCACGAGCCCCAACACCTGTGCTGCTGCGGTCGTTTCTTCTTGTTCCATTGCAGAAGCAGGATTTGCATGTAGGACAGCCTGGGAAACCTGGCAGAGCAGTGTCAGCGCCTGCATCTCAGCGCTGCCCGTTGCCTGGTGTGAGCTGCTTGGTTTCCATGTAACAGCCAGTGCTGCTGTGTGGATGCTCGGCCATGCCCTGCACACAAACGCAAATCCATCCACATGTGCAACAAGCAGCGTCGATCACAGCGTCCCCAGAGCAGCCTGCACAAGCCCAGGTAATATTTTTAACTGGCATGCTAAAAGCCAACTCTCTGCAAGCAGCACACACTGGCCTCATCTGAATTTTGTTTTTCCTGGGGTGTTGGGCATGCCAGGAATGTGTCAGAGCCAGGCCTCTGAGCAGCCGGGTGATGTTTGTCCGTGAGCATCTGGAGTCAATCTGTCTGGTAGCTGCTCAGCAGGGCACTTAGTCACCCGGAGAGCCCTTGAGGAGCTTCAGTAACAGGGTGGAGTGTGGCTCCGTCAGGCTTGGCTGGCTGGGGAGGCACCGACAAGGCTTGGGACATGTAAAGAGCCAGCCGCAGGCTCTCCGGCAGCGTGGGGATCAAAAAAAGAAGGAAAATGAGATCTGTAAAGCTGGTGTCCTGCAAGCACCCTGCTTTGAAGGGCCGCTCCCAAACTTGCGTGTGGAGCGATGAAAGCCGGTCTGGGTCGGGGAGCCCAGCAGCAGTCACTGCAGCGGGGATGGAGGCTCCGGGAAGGCAAACGCTGACGTGCTTTTGATGGGAGCCGAGGTTTGCACACCCCGTCCGGTCACACACAGCAAATCCCACGGTGTCTCCCACCCCGTGCATTGCAGGACAGCGCTTTGGGGCGTGTGCGGCTGGGGCTGCCCCCCTCCCCACAGCAGAGCCCATCCCCTGTCCTGCGTCACGGGCAGCGCCAGGAGAGCTTTCTAGATGACTTGGCATGCTGTCCCGTTAATAATAGAAAGTGAGGCTGCCTGGATTCTGTGTTCTGGTGTGAATTATGCGCACAAAATACAATTTGCTTTGCTAATGGTTTTTTGCCGTTTTGGTGCTGGGGAACTTTTCAGAAATCATTACCATGCGCTCGGCTCTTTATATTTTTCTCTCTCTTCTCAGGCAATTTGTCAGAAGGGATTTTTTGACAATTTCACTGAACCATGCTTGAGAGCAGGTTAACCCCTCAAGAGCTTAGCACATTTTTTCTCTCCTTTCCATTGGCTCGGACTGGTTTGTTACTGCTGCCTGTGTCAGGGGCAGTGGGAAGGTGGATGGATAGGTGTATGGATGGGTAGCTGTCTATCCATGGGACTCTGCATTCAAAATCCTCTTTGACATCCCCTGCACATCCAAATTCTCAGTCCGCCAGATAATGAGAGTCTCTCCGTTCCTCAGGGACACCTAAACAACAGGATAATTGCAGCGATATTGTTAGGGATGTCTCCAAAAGCACTGAACCGTGGAGCATCTCTGAGCTTGGTATGTGCTGCCAGCGCTTCCCAGGCTGGGACTGGGCTCCTGAGCACCAGTTGCCCCCCAGCTCCCTGGGGAGGTTGTTCTTAGGCCATGAGGAGGAGCAGAGCTCCCCACTTCTCATCCCAAAAACACTCTTAAGTACCAGGCATGTGTCTCTTCCCAAGAGATTTTTACGACATGTCGGAATGCCAGGGTGGGGAGAGCCCAGGGCAGAGTGGCTGGGAATGCTGGTAACCGGCGTGCCACAGGGCATTCTCCATCATGGAGGGAAGCGAGGATTTCACCTGTATTACTTTGTCTGATTTGTCTGATTACTTTGTCTGTCTTAGCAAACTCTTGTGTCAGCCACTGCACGCTGCTGAGGATGCTCTTCCAGTGCTGGTGTTCCTGCAGCCACGCTGTCATTTTAGAAGAGTTTGGTTTGTGCCGCCTCCTCCTCTTGTTCACTGAGAACGTGTTAGAAGTCTTCCTCAGGCTCCTGTGTCTGCAGGAGCCGTGCTCAAACGTGAACTCCCTTTGAGCACACACGGACGCTGACACCTGTATACCCTGCCAAATTTATTTGCATCTATACTATGATTGTCGTATTTTGCAAGTGAAGCAGCAGGGTTTGGACAGGTTTTGAATGACAAAAGAACGTCCCTGGGAAGATGCGGATCCTGGAGTGAGCAGTTGTCTGTGATGAGGACTCATCCATCTCCAGAGCTGCTGCGTCTTTGTTAGTGCTGTATTGATGCAAGGGTATGCCTTACCTGAGCAGGGCTATTGGCCACGTTGTGGTGGCCAGAGGTGGGTTTGATAGATTCCCTCCTGCTGCCCGATGTTCCCCCGTCATGCTAGCTGGCTGCAGCACCCCTTGTGCTCCATAGGCTGTGGCAAAGCTTCTCCAGAAAGATCTGCTGTGCCCTACCCCACTGCTCCTGTGCCAGTCTACTAACACCTCCTCTAAAATGAGCGCAATCTTATGTTACTATTATGTTACTCGGATTATTTCTGTCACCTAGTAAGCTTATTTTCAAATAAGAAATGAATGAGATTAGTTTGGATATTGATTGCTGAAGTCTTCCTGTTGAACAATGTTCATCATCTCCAGTGGGTGCTGCCAGGCGCAAGGTCTGTTAATTGTTTCAGTGATCTCTGCACTGTTGGGAGCCGGACTGAGATGTGCTGGGGTGTATGTGTTCCACCACTGGGTCTGCTGCAAGGTGAAGCGCTGGTGTTTGTCCTTGAAACTCTGTGTCCTGCATGGCTCCTCATGTGTAATTGCTAATGGACCCACCTCAGCCACCACCTCCATGGTGGGTTAATTGCCTGAATTTCTGCTGAGCTGAATACGCTCCACTTACCTGAAGATGTTACATATTTATTTTGCTATATCATTTCCCTATTACCTGTCATTGTATCAAGTGTCCTTCTCATTTGTGTAATCCATAATCTCAATATTGTTGGAGATTTAGCTCTTGGAAGCTCCTCTGGTACCTCAGAAGCTGTGCAAGGCCAGGCATATCTAGGGAAGCACCTGCTGGGCTGCAGCGTGATGGCGAGGTACCCTGTATAATGGCAGATAATGCGACTGCCGTCAGCATCTGTGGCTCCCTCGGCGACCTCGCTCCTGCTCTGCCATCTCACCAGTTTCCCATTACAAATGAATCTGCTGACTTCTCTGTGATCACAGCTACATTTATGAAAGCAAGCCCACAACACCCAAATTTCAATTTGTAACCCTATCAGCGCAGTTTTTCTGGCGCTGCTAAGGACGTGAAGCTGGGTGGTTAAATGAGCTGGGAAGCCTATCACTTCGTGAAAGCATCTAAATATCTGTAATGTCACTTTGCTAAAGCATCACTTACTGAAGTGAACTAAATCTCCACAATGTCAGCTCTTGGAGGACGAATTATGTGTTTCTTCTCCTATGAACTCATTTCTTAGAGATGGTTTGATGCTTATTTTTCATCATTTGCCGTGGCCATTTGAACCTGCCACCCTCATGTGTGATCCCCAAGATGAAATGCCAACAGACTTGTGCAGGTCCTGAGCCCCAATGGCCTTTGGGACATCTGGGCCTGGCCTGCTCCAGTGGACACTTTGCACCCCAGCAAGCCAAGCATCAGTTATGGTACCCAGCTTGTTGGAGGACTTCCCCAAATCAGTCAATCAATCAGTATCAATCAATTCAGAGGTTTCAAACACACAGTTAAAGGCCAACCATCTCTTCAAATCCTAGGTGAAATAAGCTGGACTGAATCCTTGGAAAATCCCCTGAGCTGGTCAGCACTAGATTTCCTGTGCAGCTCATAATGCCAAAAATACCAAAAATACTTGAGAGGCAAAATAATTTTGAATGTGCTAAACCTTTAAATTAAACTGAAGAAATTCAGCGATCTACCTTTGCTGTTTCTGGAGCCAGAGCATTACGTTTGTCTGTAGCCCATAACTAAACCCTCAAAAAATAAGTGGGGAAGGTCGCTGTCAAAGCCACCAATACTTAGTGCAGGTGTCCCTTTGCCACAGCTACCCTGGAGGACACAGAGCACTGCAACATGCCTTGGGATGGATTCACACTAAAAGCAATATTCTGACCCATTTTCACATCCTTTTGGATCAGTTCATCTCTCGATTACACTGCCACAACACAAGTGGTGTGGGTGGGAGAAGGACACAAAGATTCTGCTTTTTTCCTGCGAAACGCAGATCTCGTTTTTCACACTGCACAAACATGCATCCTCGGTCTGCAGAACAGTTTCCACAGCTTAGTGCAAAGCTGAAATGATGCTTGTAATCCTGGAAACTA
This sequence comes from Columba livia, assembly GCF_036013475.1. Classification (NCBI taxonomy): domain Eukaryota; kingdom Metazoa; phylum Chordata; class Aves; order Columbiformes; family Columbidae; genus Columba; species Columba livia. Next base: position 18,426,991 of record NC_088615.1, on the reverse strand, counting down.
GCCTGCATATATTCCTTAGCATGTATGGTTGGGACACGGGGTGAAGAGACCCTTTATGTCTGCAGCTCCTATTTTACCAGCTCTTCAGCTGATGTTACCTGCTCAGACACCTCCTTGTTCCTTACTAGTTGTCTTCTCAATCCCCTTCTTTTAACCATGTGTTCATCTCCTGTGTTACTTAACTTTGACTACCAAGTCTGTGTTGCTCGGCACCCGTTATTGCTCCTCCTTTAAATAATAGGATCACAGGACAGTTTGGGTTGAAGGGACCTTCCCAGCTCCCCCAGTGCCCCCCTGCCATGGCAGGGACATCTTCACCAGCTCAGGTTGCTCAGAGCCCCGTCCAGCCTGGCCTGGGATGTCTCCAGGGATGGTTCATCCACCACCTCTCTGGCCAACCTGGGCCAGGCTCTCACCACCCTCAGGGCAACAATTCCTTCCTCATGTCCAGCCTGAATCTCCCTCCTTTGGTTTAAAACCATCACCCCTTGTCTTGTCACAACAGACCCTGCTGAAAAGTCTGTCCACGCCTTTCTTTTGGGCCTAAGTCCAGAAAGGCCATAATACATTCTCCCCAGAGCCTTCTCTTCTCCAGCTGAACACCCCAGCTCTCTCAGCCTGTCCTCCCAGCAGAGCTGTTCCAGCCTTGGATCATTTCTGTGGCTCTGAATGTGCTCCTTGCTGCCTGGCTGTCCTGCCTGCTCCAGCAACCCAGCCCCAGCTCTTCGTTAATTGTGTCACTGAAGGAAGCACCTGCAAGAGGAGCGCTCTCCATCCACCCATCCTTCTCCCTCTCAGCAGCCCTTTGCCTATATAACCTTCTGGAAGCTTCTCCAGCCTCAGTTCCCCGAGGTTGTTGTGATCGTCAGCCCCCTGTCCTCTGTCAAGCAGCTGCTTCCACCCCTGCTGACCCCCTGCACGCAAACTGCCAAGCTGCACAGTCAGACGTTTGTCACTTAACATCTTGATTACTGTCACTTCTATGATCTTGAGAGCTGCTCCTAGCCGTGTCCCACTCCATTCAGCTTCTGTTGCATGCATCATGAGCTGCACGTGTGGAGATAATATCAGCGGGCATGGGGACAACCCCATAGACTCGGAGCAAAGGTTTCTCGGGCCAGATGGCAGCCAGGAGTGGGTGACAAGGGAAGAACATGCAGAATTTGGGTGATCCCTCCTCTGTGATAGCTGTGGGCAGAGCTGCTCTCTCTGGGTTTCTGAACACATCTGGTGGCAATGAGTTCCTCAGTACAATAATGCACCGTAGGAGAAGGTACTTCCTTTTGTTTGCCTTTCATTTTGTTCAGACATAATGAGAAGTTGTGAATAATCACTCAGTAATCACTTTCTCTTTGCTAGTCATAGCTTTACAAAACTTTAATCACATCCCTCTTTAGTCATCTCTGTTGAAGGCCAGAGCTCTTATTATTTAGTCTCCATGCAAGAAAACTCCTATTGTTCCAGCTGGGGATGTGGCACCCCCTTGTTCCCTTGCTCCCTGATGCTCCCACCCTGGGGGTGCACCCATCCATGGTGCTCCTCCTGTTTCAGCCTAGTCTGGCCCCACCACCCACCCTGGAGATGTCGTAGGTCCAGCTGGGCTCTGCTCTGGGGTGAAACTCTCAGTTCTCTTGTTGGCAGAGTCAGAGCAGAGTCCAAGGTGTTCACCCCCAGCCCGTGTCCTCCCACCAGGAGGGGCCTCTGCCCAGGCAGATAGAGAGCTTGATCCCAGAAGCTGTGTCTGGGGAAGAACATGAGTACAGAGCAGGGCATGGTGTGTCCCCCAGGCACATCAGCAACAACATGCCCAAGAGCATTACCCTCACAGCCACTTCTGATGGGAGAATTTGTCCCTCCTCCATCCAGACACCACCAGCTTCCATAGCCAGGTGAGGAGGCGCATGGTATGGCATCTCTCCAGTCATCTCTGGGTCTCCAAACATGGTACAGGGAAGGTGTGCCAGATTTGGGCTCCATCAAAACCAGTGTGGCCAGACCCCCCTGCAGTGCTGCTCCAGCTCTGGGTCCTCAGCACAGGACACACATGGGCCTGCTGGAGAGGGGCCAGAGGAGCCACAGGAATGATCCGAGGCTGGAACAGCTCTGCTGGGAGGACAGGCTGAGAGAGCTGGGGTGTTCAGCTGGAGAAGAGAAGGCTATAGGGAGACCTTAGTGCGGCCTTTCCATAATAAAAAGGGGCTGATAAGAAAGATGGAGACAGACTTTTGAGCAAGGCCTGTTGTGACAGGACAAGGGGTGATGGTTTAAACTAAAGGAGGGAGATTCAGGCTGGACGTGAGGAAGAAATTGTTGTCCGTGAGGGTGGTGAGAGCCTGGCCCAGGTTGGCCAGAGAGGTGGTGGCTGAACCATCCCTGGAGACATCCCAGGCCAGGCTGGATGGGGCTCTGAGCAACCTGAGCTGGTGAAGATGTCCCTGCTCATGGCAGGGGGGGCACTGGGGGAGCTGGAAAAGTCCGTTCCAACCCAAACTATTCTGTGAGTCTATGATTCCTGGTACAGCTCCACAGGGCATTGCAGGAGCAGGTGTCAGGAAGGAGAGGACTGGCAGCCCCTCCATCCAGAGCGGGCTGTGGACCCCAGTCTTCAGCCCCACAGAGGCCATGGGGAAGTCTGGAACCAGCTGACTCCTGCCTGCCCTGTGGCTATGGCTGGTGCATTCAGGCACACAAGACAATGGCTTGGAAACATGCCTTAAGTGGCTAATAAAAGAGCATTTGCTCCACTGAAAGGAAGCACTGTAATCCGCTCCCCTTCGGGGAATTTTCTTTCCCTCTCCTATGGGGCAGGTGGTCACCCTGTGACATTCCACAGGGATGGCGCTGGAGCCTGCAGACAGCCTAGCTTGCATGAGGGAACACGTCTGTACATGGAGAGCATCACAGGATTTGCAACTTTATCACCAGAAAAAGTTTGCTGGCCGTGTTCAGAGTGGCTGGGCCATGGGCTTCTGCAAAGCAGCCTCTTGGGCAATGGAGGGCGAGCAGGGTTGGAGCAGAACAGAGGGGATGCTTATGGAAGGCAGTGTTGTGTGTGCATGGGAGAGCGGGGCCTTTCTGGGATGTGGAGATGTGTGTGGGTGTGGAGATGAGTGTGGGTGTGGGAGGAAGAATGGCTCATCTCCCCTCTTTGTGTGCAGGGGAGCCTTTACTGGGCCAGAGCAGCGGGGATGTTTGGGGAGCTGGTGAGGATGAGTGGGTCAGAGTGGTGGGGCAGGAGGGGTTGGCAGTGTTGTGTTGGGGGGAAGGTGCTTTCGGGGGTGAAGGGATGAAATAAGGGTGAAGGTGTTGCCCAGGACTCATGTTAGTGGGGTCACGTCCAGCAGGAGCACAGAGCATCCATGCAAGCCTATGGGCAGGAGAGGGGCAGCAGGCAGCTGCCCTCGGGGCTCAGCAAAAAAGAGCATTTCAGTGTTAAGGTTTGGGCATGCACAGCATTAAGGTCTGGCTTTAAAGGGGACAGCAGGGCTAGGGGTTTTGGCAATGATCAGAGTCCCCTGCTGCAGTTTTGAGGAGCCTGGGATATCCAGGAGGATGGGCTGAGCCAGGATTATTTATCTGCCTGCCCGTGGCAGCAGTGGCTGGAGGCTATCGATGCAGAATCAATAGTGCTCTGCGAAGCCCTGAGCTGACTGTGGGGAATTTCTGGTACTTCTCCTCATGTGGGATAACAACTGTGTCTAGGACTGGGGTTTGGCTTGCATTCTATTCTTTTTTTTAGTGTCATTGATTTCCTTTGTTAGCTCGGCTAGTAACTGTTGATGGGATGATCAGTGTTGGGGTCTGTTGGGTAAGGGAAGGAAAATGATAGGCCCTGTTCGAACGATGTGTCCTCAGCTTGCTCTCGTGGTGGAAAGGAAAAATGTAAAGGTCAGACAGCCCCTGGGTCCATCTGCCTCGTGTGGAGCCGCTTCCCGCTGCCAAGCAGGCTCCTGCCACTCCTGGGCTCTGTCATCTGCAGCATCCCAAGTGTGACACTGTCCCCACAACAGGCTGAGACACTGTCTTCAATGGAGTCGGGCATGATCCCTTCACTTCACCAAGCATTAAATCATAATAAGGACTGGAGCCAGCACAGGGGTTTGAAGCCAGGACTGATGTGCTTTGTGGCAGCTGTAGCTGGTACCAGAGGGGACAGATGCCACCAGCCACCTCCTGCAAGCAGAGACATCCTTTGGGGGTGGGCAGCAGGGTTTGGGATGCTCTGATCTCTGACCCCCGCTTCAGGCAGACAGACTGCTCCAAGCAGTGATAAAGGCTGTCCACGCATTAGGTTGAGTATAGGCGTAAATGCACCATGCTTTCCCTGTCTCTCAAGGCAGGACTGTATTTAAACCCACCATTTCCCCAGCACAGCAAGCTGTGCATGGTGAATGCAAACCTTTGATCAAATATTCCCTCCTTCTCCCTTCGTGAAAGTCTAAAGTGCACCGTCAGTCAACAGACAACTGAAATTTCGTTTTCATCAACCGACAGGCCAACACAGACGAGACCTCAAATGTTAGTCAAAAGCAAACACCAAAGGGCAAAGTCGGAGCTGGGCGGATTTGTTTGCTGACTCTGGCGACCGAAGTCTCCCCAGGAGATTTTGGGTGTGGGGACGCTGCAGCAGCTGAGGTGCCACCCAGCAGGAGGGTCCCGGTGCTGTGCAAATGCCAGCAAGGGAAGGCAGCGTAACGCACAACCCGTGGAAGGGAAGAGGTCGCTGGAGAAAAGGGCAAAATCTGCCATTTTTTGCCAAGAAAGGATGCGAGCCTGCAAAGCAGCATGGCCAGGCTCTGCCGTTCGGGTCCCAGGAGGTACCGGGAACCCAGGATGCTGCCCCTTTAAAATGTGGGGGGAAAAAGACACAAATGAGGAGCCGGACGAAAATTAGTAGAGCAGAAAACTCCAAATGATGCAGAGCTAATTCCTTAAGTGTCAAACTGGCTGCCAGACCCTCTGCTTCTCAGCCCCCGGCCCTGCAGCACCCCGGGCTAGTGTGGGGAGCACCCGGGGCCGCTTGCTGTCCCCCAAGCTGTGGAGCCAACATCCCTGGGACCCCATCAGCCCCCTGGGTCAGTCCATGCCGTATTCTTGGGCTTCTCTCCCTGGCTGCAGCCCCTAGCAGCCCCCTGGCATCACCCCTGCCCAGGCGAAAGGGCAGGGGAAGTTTTTTAATATACTTTTATTGGTCTGTAAATTTCTTTTCTTTTCCCACCGCCTTGGATCGATGTTTGCAGTTTGCTGAAGTTCCAGGCACACAGATTAAATCCTCTCCCTCTATTACACGAGATGGGCTTTTATTCTCCCTCTGATCACTCGGAAATAAACACCGAGCGAGGGAGCGGGAGAGAGGGGGAGGCAGGCGGAGGGGTGGGGGTAACCAATTCTAGACCTGTTTATTCTCTACCAGCCTCGGAGCTCACAGTCATTAAACAAGTCACTTAGTCTGCAAGAGTCTGTGAGCTGCTGCATCCCCTTTCCTCCGCTCCTCCTGCCTTCTCCTTTCCCTGCCCTCCTGCTCCCCGCCCCCCCCGCTTCCCTCTTTCCCCCACTTTCCCTTCCCCCATTATTTTTAGAAGAACAATAATAATTAGGCAGAGCAGCCTCTAACACAATTGTTTCAGCCTGAACAGGCAATTAGGACAGGCAGAGTGAGGCTAATGAACGGTGCATTGGTTTCTCCCCCCCCAAGTCCTGCCGCCTGGCCCCCTCCGCGCACCCAGCGTCCCCGCAGACGTGTGGATCCGCTGCCGAGCTGCCTGTTGTAGCGCGGGCAGGAGCTGGCAGGCAGCGCGGCCCCCCAAGGCCACGGCGGGCTGGGGGACGGGGAGCGGGAGCCGAGCGCGTGAAGCCAAGGGTGATGAACGGGAGCTGTGGGCACGGCGACGGGGATGGGCTGCAGCCGAGCTGCCAAGCTGCGACTTTGGCAAAGGGGACTCGTCTGCAGAATAGGAGTGACAGGCTGTGCGCGGCCCCGGGCTGTCGCGTGTGCAGGGGGGCGAAGGCAGGAGCTGGCACCTCCCTGGGGCTGGGAGCAAGAGCTCCTGGGTCCTGTCATGCAGGAGCAAAGCCCCTGGTGTCACCCCATTGTGGGTGGGGATGCGCTGTGGGGCTGGGGAAGGGAAAGCCTGGATTGCGTATCACATGGGGCACAGGGAATGGTCCCGCAATGCCAGCATCGGCCACGGGACTGGCGACCCTGCGCGTGGATGCCCCGGTACTGTCTGTTCCCAGAGACGCTGTGTGGTACCCAGGGCCAAGCAGCTGCACTGAAATATTCATGCCAACCTCACTTTGAAGACAGAATGATTTCTTGGAAACTTGCTGCGTGTCTTAAATGGAGCTGTCTGCTCTGCTCGGCTGCCTGGGTGTGATGGGAGCAAGCGGGGTCCTGCAGGGCCGATGAGAGGCTGGGAAGCAGGAGGAGTGTCTGGTTTTGGTGTGTGACATCCACACCCTTTGGAAGGATGTGGAGCATGGCCCATGCAGATGGAGTCCCAGAGGAACAGGGGTCCAGCCCTCGGGGTGTCCGCACTGCCATGGGGACAGCGCGGTGCCATAATCCTATCACAGGTTATGCCTCAGGAGCAGCTGGCTCCAAGTTAAGTGTGGTCAGCAGGTCGAGGGAGGTTGTTCCTCCCCCTCTCCTCTGCCTTGCTGAGGCCCCGTGTGGAGTACTGCATGCAGTTCTGGGCTCCCCAGTTTAAGAAGGACAAGGAATTACTGGAGGGAGTCCAGTGATGGGCTACAAAGGTTATGAGGGGTCTGAAGCATCTTTCTTATGAGGAGAGACTAAGAGAGCTGGGGCTGTTGAAGAGAAGAGAAGCTGAGAGGGATCTTTTTATGCTGATAAATATCTCCAGGGTGGGTGTCAAGAGCATGGACCAGACTCTTCTCAGTGGTGCCCAGTGACAGGATGAGGGGCAGTGTGCACAGACTGAAGCACAGGAGGTTCTATTTGAATACAAGGAGAAACTTCTTTCCTTTGAGGTGCCAGAGCCTGGCCCAGGCTGCCCAGAGTGGGTGTGGAGTCTCCTTCTCTGCCTGTACATGATCCTGTGTGATCTGCTCTGGTGACCCTGCTTTAGCAGGTGGGTTGGACTGGGGGATCTCCAGAGGTCTCTTCAACCCCAACCACTCTGTGATTCTGTGGTATGCCCAGAGCTGATGAGATGATGATGCTCTGTGTTGGTGCTGTGGTGATGGGGCTGGCAGTGCCAGGGATGTAGGTGCCATGGTGACAGGGTAGGAGGTGATGGACAGGGAGGTGGTGGGTAACGTGGCGGTGTTTGTGGCAGACTTCCCTGGCAGGTGATGCCAGAGGTGTTAATGGGGAGGCTGTAGGGTGAGAGACGGTGGCAGTGTGACTTGCAGGGCTCTGTGACATGGCTAAGGAGCCGCCTTCTGCGCCATGCTCAGGAGGTTTGTGTACCAGCCTAGCACGTAGCCCACCTGCTTGTGCAGGGTGTTGGGAGATGTCCCCAGCACAGAGCGGGTGCTTGTCCCTGATGTTCCCCCAGCGCCATAGCCTGATGCAAGTGTGGGGCTGTGGACATGAGCGTGCGGTGGGGAAGGGGACACTGGGGACTCTGGGTGCTCTCATGGATTCCATGTTTCGCTGTGGCCCCAAACTGTCCCTGGGTTGCCTTGAACACCTCTCAGACTTCCCTGGTTTTACTGGGGCAATGGGACCTTTGGCCCTGAGCTGCTCCACACACAGAGACACTGCAACATGCAGTGACACCCCAAGCAGGAAAACAGAAACCCCACCTTTCCGCCTCATCAGAAAAGCCTGAGCTGTCTGTGTACAGCCTCCTGTTCCGCAGCCCGCCATAATGTATTGCAAATCCCAATGTAATTTGCTGTCCCTCAGGCCGTCGGTATTACTGCTTTCCAAATGTCTCTCTCCCAGTCTCCATGGTGTTAAATTATATTTCCCCAGCTGGATTACTTTGCATTTGTTCAGAATGAATTTCATTTGGCTATTTCCTTCCTATGCCTGACCCTTTTTCCCAGTGCATTATCTTTTAGCTCTTTGTCCTCACCAGGATTTGCAGCACCTTCCCATTTCATATCCTCTGCAAATTTAATTAACATGCTCTTTACCCTCCCTCTTTCAGATCAAATGAAGATGTTAAAGGAGAGCAGACCTGGCACAGATCTAACCACTAACCACTAACAACAATACAAGTACCTTGCACTTAAATTATGCACTTTCCATCAGAAGATTTCAAGGGCCTTTGCTGAACTGGGTAAGTATAATTATGAAAGCTGGGAACTCCACTACGCTGGGGAATTTAATATTTGAGGTCTGCCTGAGGGCATGTGTCTTGTTGACTGTTGTGTTGCCATAGACCTTGACAGTCCTGGGGTAGATGTCCCCGCAGTGTTGTGCCTGTCATGCTGGTCTGGCCCCGTGCACACCGAGGTCCCTGGTGCAGGGACCCCCCAGCGGGAAACCCTGGATGCAGAAGAAGCAGAGCAGTGACCCAGCAGCTGGCTCAGAAGCGTCTTCTGGGTTGATTCCAGCAGATGAATCAATGACATGCTACAATTTTGCTGAATTAGGAAAGACTTACAAAATACTTCAGTCTTTGGCTGTAGTCATGCAACGGGGAAACAGAGGCGCAGAGGTAACGGTTGGCATGTTAGGCATATGGGTTGTGGATCATCTGCCTTTGGGTGACTGAAAGAGGGATCTTGCTGCCGGGGCAAGAGCCTGAATGTCACTGTCACATTGGGCTGGAAGGAATCCCCTGGGGCAGGGCTGGGCTCTGAGGATCTGTGCGTCCCACTTTGTTTTCCCCGAACCACAGGCCCAGGCTTCCCCGCTCCCTCCTCCTGCACCCTGTGTGGAGAGCACGGTTCTTCCCCCGGGGACGCTGGGGGTCACCCCCACCAAAGAGCCTCTCTCAAGTCCTGCCTTGGCTTTGTCTGGATAGCGACATGCAACTGGAACTGAGCGTAAAAGGGGTTTGTAGGACACGGTTACGAAGTTCTTTACAAGGGAGTGGCCTCTTTATTTTTCTATTTTCCAACATTTAACAGCGAAATGTTCTCATCTTGTTAGTGTTACCTTGATGATGAATAATGTATACAGCTCCTGCGCTGTGTGATACTGTATTCTTAAACCTCTGTTGCCTTATGTGCCTGCACACGCAAGCACACAAGCCTACTATAACATTTTCTACTGCAACCTCCTCCAGCTAAAACAAGCACAAGAGCTGCCACTGAGAGGAACGATCAGTCAGGAGCATCCTGGTGGGTCTGCGCCCTGAAAAGGGGTTTTACTGTACTCACTGCTCAAACTGTTTCACCTTTGTATTGCGTGAGGCAATAAAAATTGTCCTCAGGCCAAAGGAACTGATTATACAGGTTGCCGAAAGCAAAACCCCATGGTTACAGCTTGGGTGCAGCAGAGGATGCAGCAGCACAGAGGACCCAGCATCTCTGTAGAGCTTCCTCTTAAGACTGCACAGCTTGCCCAGGGTTGGAAGAACATGCAGATTGCTCTTGGAAAGTTCTTGTATGGCCTTTCCTTTACCTGGCTGGAAGTGGAACTTTCCTGGTAAAGCCCATGGTCTCCCAAGGTCCAGTCCTACCCCAGGCTCCCGCCCTGCAGGAGGAGTGCAGTGATTCAGTGGCTGTGCAGCGCCTGAGCCAGGCTTTAGTCCTTCTGGTATTTTTCTCTCCTGATAAGTAGGCTCATATCCTTGATTTTCACAGCAATATTTCAGAGCGGCTAAGCAGGAATTCAACCGCTGTTTATAACATAAGGAAAATAAACCCCCATGCCACTTAAGGAGAATATTGATATGGCACCGAATGGGGGTGAAGAGACTGTGAAATCCCAGCTGGAAATTGGTAGCATCTTTCTAGCACTGGAGCAGGGAGCTCCCAGACTGTCTCCTAAGAGGAGTGGGATTAAGAAACTATATTTCTCTTATGATAAACCATCATTCATCCAGGAAAGAAATGAGCTGACACTCTCTGCTGGGAGCTGAATTCGTAACCTTGGCAGCACTCTGGCCTGCTTTTCTGAGTCAGGTCTGCCCCAGGTAGTTCCTGTGGCATTGGGCTCCGTGCCCTAACCGATGAGTTAACCATTAACTAGCAACTAGTCTTCCCATTTCTAATTTCTAAATGAGTTTCCTTGCTCTCCCATCGTAAGGGGTTGGGACCCCTTCCTATTTTCTCTGCCTCTGCCTGAGCCACATTTTCAACCCACTTTGGCAGTGGCACCCAGACTTGTGCTCAGGAGTTGTGGCAATGAATCTAAGAGTTCCTGATGAGAGCAAGTCCCCCCAATTTTCCACCCAATATGCACCTTGCATCCATTTCCAGAGCATTCAGTTTTGCCCACGTTTGCAATACACATCCCCATCTGCGTGGTGCATTGAGCAGGCTGGCGAGGGCCATGCTGGGATGTCTGCTGCACCGGAGATAGGAGATAGCAAGTACGCCTGCACATCAAAGTCAGGATTTTTATCCCTTTCTTGCTGTTTTCTGCTCAATTTATTATCAGAGAGCTGTGCCAATCTCCTGTGTGTGGCCTGTATTGGTATACATGCATTCAGCTCCGTGCAGCCATACGTGCACGGGCTGTCAGGGAGCTGAGAAAGTTCCTGCTGCTGGATGGGATTAATTCAATCCAGGTAAGTTGTCTTGGCTGTGAATTGTCCCCTTCTTGGTGCCAAATCGCCTTGGCCAGGATGTCACAGCTCAGGAGTGGCAGCATCCAGCTCCTCGCAAAGCCAGAGGCTGAGAAGTGCCCTCTGCAATAGGGAGAGTCTGGATCCAAAAGGAGGGGGCAAATTGGAAATGAAGGGGCTTGTAGGGATGAGGTGGGGAGCACAAAAATGTCTGGCAGCTGTGCAATGGGAGCAACCACTTTTTTTGGTCAAAAAGTGGGCAACTTCATCTCAGTATGAATCAAATTCCCAATGCCATGAATTTAGTTTTGTCCTGTTAAATTATTAATCTAGCAATAAAACTCCCCTCCCCCTTGCCATGCCTCAGAGCCCCAGCCGGAGTCTCGCATGGCTTTTATCTCCTGCTGCATCACAGAGGATCCTGAGTGCAGGCGGGGAACAGAGGTGATGGGATGGTCCCAGGGGAGAGGAAGGGAAGATGGATGCACTCGTGTCCCTGAGCTGGTGGCTTCTGGTGTTCTGCACCCCAGGAAAACACTGAGCTGTCCCAGCAGTGAGGACACAGCCGTGTCTTGGTGCTGGAGGTTCCTGCGGGCTGGGACTCTGCAGAGTCACCACCATATGGCAGCCGAGCTTTGGGTGCAGCTGGTACCCAGGAGGCATCGGAGGATGAGGGTTTGTTCTCTAAAGAGCATGCTGATAACATCAGCTTGGGGGATCTGGTTCTCACTCCTGCTGCTTAGAATGGGGTCAAGAAACTTCACGTGCTCTAAGAAAGGGAAGGTTTAGATTGGATATCAGGAAAAAATTCTTCACAGAAAGGGCTGTGGGGCATTGGAACAGGCTGCCCAGGGCAGTGGTGGAGTCACCATCCCTGGGGGGTTTGAACAAACATGGAGATGAGGTTCTCAGGGACATAGGTTAGTGCTGGAGTTGGGTTATTGTTGGACTCGATGATCTTGAGGTTCTCTTCCAGCCAAAATGATTCTATGAAACCAGCACTTTTTCTGGCAGCGTGCATTTGAAGCCAGTTTGGATCCTTCACCTGACCTCAGCGTGTCCCTGGGAGTTCTGCTGGGGCAGACGAGGGTTCTGTACCTTGTGGTTTGAGTGGGAATGAGCTGAGACAGAGGGAGAGAGCGGGGAGGTCCTGGAACCAGCAGGGCCATCAAATGTCAGAGCAAACTGACAGGACTGCCCCACGGGGAGGGCTGGGAGCCTCTGCTCCATAGAGGCTCCTGGATTCATGGCTGCATCCATCCATCCTGGGAATTTCCTCCATTATCCCAGGTTTAAGTGGAGCAGATCTCCCTGGGAAATGCAAGGGCAGTGTTGCACAGCTTCCCAAATGCCCTGGGAATGGTAAGCTCTCCTTCTCCAGAAGCTGCAGAGCCCCGTGATGCCAAGTGTTTCATCCCTGCTAACAAGCCTGTGTATGGCTGGGCTCTCCGCCATCCCCACCCTGCTCCTGTCCTGGTGACCCGCTGCTGGACTTTGGGAGAAGCTCTCTGTCCTGAGCCTCTTCTTTCTGGCAGGAGTAAGATCTCATTTTTATGGGTTATATGGGGAAAATGTTACCTTGAAAGCCTAGACAGATACCTGAAAACATCTGGGTCACCCAGGCTGTTCCTAGGTTTTCCTTCGTGCATCCTTGCATCCTACTCTAGCTCCAGCAAAGATGCACCTGTGATCTGAGGACTGCTGGTCCAGCCTGAGCACAGAGGCAGCAGCCACCCCACACAACAGTGAGAAGAGGATGTTGCTTCTCTGGAGGTGGTAGAACCTTCCTCGAGCTTGGCAGAAATAAGTGCTTTTGCTATTTCCTCTGCAAATCTGTTTGAGGAAAGCAGAGCAAAACAATGTCCAGGATGGTGCAGAGCATGCAGGGTGGAGGGGGCACAGCTCTGCCTCCCACCGAGAAGAATAAGCAATATCTGGATTTTCCCTGTGTGGTGCCACTGCTCTGTGGAGGAGGGCTTGGAGGGGTTACTGTGACAATGTGCATGAAGCTTAAGTGAAGAAAACATCTTTGTGTTAAAAGAAAATGGGAATTTTTCTGCTTGTAGGTGGAGAATTATGTATAGGGAGACCAGAATATGGGTTGCAGTAGTGTCTAGTGTGACCTGCCATAAAGAAAGGAAAATACTGTAAAAGGTAATGCCCAGCAGCAGCAGGGCTAGACCTTAGTACACAAATATTATTAGAGAGAATACCAGTTTCATGCAGAATAGCCTGGGACTGTTAATGAGGGGCTGTGTGAAGTCTCCTCCATAAGGTTATGTAGCCTGCGAGGGTTTTTTTTTAAGTTCAAGCAAACCACAGTGCAAAGTGTGGCTGGTTTTAGACCAATACAACAGATTTGCCTGAAAGACTGTGTGTAAGGAGAAACTGCCGAAGCCAGGGTCAATAACCAGGCGCGCTTGGTGGGGCAGCTTTGCTGAACGGACACTTGCTGTGGCAGCGGGGAGCAGAGCCAGGTGTATGGCGGGGCAGGGGAGGGGGGATGCCGGCACCACGGCGTCACCAGGGCAGCCGTCCTCACTCCTCCCTTGTAGAGCACACAGCCTGAGAGCTCTCCGTGGGGTCTCAGCTTGCCATTTTAAATGTTGGGGATCAAGAAGTTCCCCTGACCTGCATCCCCTCCCCAAGGATGCGATCTGCAGTGCACATCAGCATCGAGCTTATTCCCCACCTCAGTGGGAGCCGGTGCTGGCTCTTGGTGGGTGCTTGCCCAGCAAGAGGCTCTGTATGTGCTGCCGCTTCTCCTGCTCTCCAGGTGTGTGGATGTCCCGCTCCTGCCTCTCCCTGCCCGCTGGCATCTCAGCAACACTGAGTTTTACACCACCTTCCACTCGCTTACCCCGACTCACCAACATGTCACTTATGCTGCCATTCACGTCACCTCTGATTCTGGCCCATAATGCGCAGTGTGTCACCTCGGCGGTGGATTAACCACAGAGAGCTTTAGAGCCAGCCAAGCAGAAAGCAAAGCATATGTCATCTCTCCTTATGTTTACAGGAGAGAACATCACCTGGCGTCACCAGAGACAAGGGCATGCGTTGAGTGATCTCCTCCTTGGGAGCCAGCGCCCGATGGTGCTGCAGCTCCGGCAGCCCAAGGACATGACCAGAGCAGACGTGCAAACAGGTCGCTGCCCATGGACCCCGCACCAGCTGCCCCCGACATCAGGTATTCACCCGAGCCTTGTGTCAGGGCAGAACTACATCCATTTCCATCATCTTGGGACTCAGAAGGGGAAAATACATTTCTTCAGGGTACTGCTAGCATAAAAACACCTGAAAGCAGAAACTAGCCTGATCTGTCTGGTCCTAAGGAGACATAATTGCAGAGCAGTTTTCTGCAAGCTTCCCACAAAACGCTTGTCTCCTTTGCTGTGTCACCATGTGTTTGGCACTCCTTTTCATCACAATCTCTAATGCCCGTATCTTTTAGAACTGCTTCTCCCGCAGTGTTTTTGCTCCTATATTTCACACCTCTGGACAGCTCTGGTTGAGATCCTTCAGCATTGCTCCTTCATGAGCCCTGGGAGAGCCATGGTCCCATTCACTTGGCCCAGAAAGTTGTTGTGGATGGGCAGGGAAACACATTAATGTTGATCTTTTTTAAGATCTTCTGATTCCCGTTGCACATCATACGCTGGTTGGCTTTTGTCTCAGTCACAAGAACACACAGTACCTGAGGGCTCATCTCTCTACCCAGCTTTTAAAGCATTGTACTTGTCTCATCACCAGCTCATGTCTGCAGGAGCTAGTGCGTCAGCGTAATGTGTTACTACCTGCCACGGTGCTGTTCGTTATCTGCTCCTTCTCCAGTGTCTGCAGTCCCCCCACCTCTGCAGTGACAGGCTCTGGGAGAGGGGGGAGTGGAGGAACCTCCTCCTAGAGACCAGTTGCCTGAGGGCTGTTTTAATATCCCCGCAGATCGAGCTGTTCTGCTTTCATTTCTGTCATGGCAAGGGGACGGCGTCTGGCAGGGGACTGTCACTGGCGGCTTGGTGACAGGGGTGTACTTACATCCTGTGATGGATTTGCACATGTCCACCTGAACTTGGCCTTCTCCTAGGTCAGGAGCAGGCGGGGTGGCCAGATCCTCGCAGGAGCATCATCCTCCTCACTGCAAGCAATGCTGCTCCTTGTGTGCCAGTGATCACCTGCAGCTGTCAGTGGTGGGGAGAAATGGGCTCGTGTCTGAGTTTTGGCCATTCCCAGGTGCTCTAATGCTTGCATGATGGACCTTCCACCTTTCCTATGTTCTTAAAAGACCACAAGGTGTGTATCCAGTCAGATGTCAGAGACAGGCCAAGGGATGCTGAACTACATCAGGATTTGTAAATCATCTCAGAACATTGAATCCAAATCTCATAGACTCATAGAATAGTTGGAATGGGTTGGAAGGGACTTTCACAGCTCCCCCAGTGCCCCCCTGCCATGAGCAGGGACATCTTCACCAGCTCAGGTTGCTCAGAGCCCCGTCCAGCCTGGCCTGGGATGTCTCCAGGGATGGTTCATCCACCACCTCTCTGGCCAACCTGGGCCAGGCTCTCACCACCCTCAGGGCCAACAATTCCTTCCTCGTGTCCAGCCTGAATCTCCCTCCTTTAGTTTAAACCATCATCGGTTGTTCTGTCACAACATGCCCTGCTAAAAAGTCTGTCCCAAACTTCCTTATCGGCCCTTTTAAGTACAGAAAGGCTGCACTAAGGTCTCCCTGGAGCTTTCTCCAGCTGAACACCCCAGCTCTCTCAGCCTGTCCTCCCAGCAGAGCTTTTCCAGCCTCGGATCATTTCTGTGGCTCCTCTGGCTCCTCTCTGGCAGGTCCATGTGTGTCCTGTGCTGAGGACCCAGAGCTGGACCAGCACTGCAGGGGGGTCTCACCAGAGCGGAGCAGAGGGGCAGAATCCCCTCCCTCCACCTGCTGGCCACGGGGCTGGGGATGCAGCCCAAGATACATTTTTTTGAACCTTTCCACCACATACATGTGCCATTAGTGCCACTACCTGAATGATGGAGTCTGGACATAGCTTTGGGTGCCAAAACCAGCCAGGGCTGCCTGCCTCCCCAGCTGGCACCAAGAGAGGTGTCTAAACAAACACATTGGAGAGTGTGTCTGTGTGCATCTCATATCCATACGTCTCACACTCACCTTAGGCTTATGCATATGTGTGCCTGCACACCCTGTGACTTAGGCACATGCATGCTCGGTTAGGTCTGCTCTTTATTTAAGTGGGAATATGAGGGTTTCTGGGCTTGTGGGAGTAGTCATGGGCTGGGCAGCGGGCGGGAGGGTGAGCTCAAGCGTGCATCCCTGTGCAAAGTGCCTGCCACACCTGTAATGAGGATGATTGAAGGCTGAGTGCAGGATGATACAGAACAATATAAGTAAGTGGTTTTAGTGTCAGCAATCTTCAAACTTGCTGTCAAAGGGAACATTTAAACGATTTTCCTGCTACTCCAACGCATTCAGGTTATATTTATACCCAGAGAAAACTGGTGCTATAAATGTCAGGTTTGGAAAAGGGCTGGCTGCATCCATCAGAGGAGGAATTAGAAAGTAAGGAGGAATGATGTATCATTGCCAGCTGACAAACCTGTCTGGAAAGACAATCCCTGGGGCCTGACCCATGCCACAGCGTGTCCCGGACTGGGGTGTCTGCCCTGGCACTCGGTGTTCGCACATAGCGGGTGGAGCGGGCAGGACCCCGAGCTGGCCAGAGCTCTGAGGGGGAAGTGTCTGGAGCGTTTAACAGCCAGCTTTTAGCAGAACACAAGAGAACTATAAAAAACCGTGAGAATTCTGTTTTGTTGGAGCTGGAATAAAAATAAAAGAGATTGTAAAGAAGCCCTGCCCTGTCCACTGTCCGGGGGGCTTCATGCTTTCTTCTAGGCTTGTTCTCAGTCCAGCAGCTTGCAGTGAATTCCAGCAACCCTCCGTGGTGTCCCCTGGGTCTCTTGTCCCTGTTTCCAGCCCGATAGGCATCTGCTCCCTGCTCTTCCCAGCAGCCAGGCTGTGCATCGGGCCCCTTGCTGCTAGCATTGCCCTTTGGAAAACCCTGGAAAGCCTGATGGACCTGCTGCCACCCCTGCAGCTGGGGGTAGGCTTGGTACTTCTCTGTCGAAGAGGATCATCTTCTCCGCTTGGGTCTTTTCTGAAAGTGCTTGACGGGGCTCCCAGCCACAGTGCTGCCCAAGCTGTTGGGTTCTCCAAAGCACTGGTGGGCAGGATCGGTCCCTTCTCCTAAATTACCCCTTCTCAGGAATTGACAGTAGGGTGATAGGGTTCCTCTCTTCTCTGGGGCATCTCCATCCAGCTCTAACCACCTTCCAGGAGGGCTGGTCGCCTGTTCCTCAATGCGGGGGAAGGTGAGAGACGTGCACTGAGGGGTCTATTGGAAAGAGGTGGCTGGAGCAGCACAAAGTGTGCAGCTGCTGGGAGGGTGGAGCTGGAGGACTCACCTCTTGGGAGGGTGGACATGAAGGATTCAGCCTTTCTTATCCCTCCTGGGGTGGCCCAGCACCAGTCAGACCAAGCAGAGTGGTGCAGTGTGTGAAGGTGTGTGGGGAGGTGAGATACACATGGGGAATTTCAAAAGTTTTATGCTGTTGATGGGATATTGGCAGAAAAATAGAGCTTTCAGAAACTCGTTTAGGATCTCTCAGGTAATGAGAGATTACGCTCCAAGAAATGTTTGCTGTCCTGGAGCTCTGCCAAAGCAGAACTATTGGGAAGGTGGACATCCTCCTTGCAGCTCAGAGTTTGGAGACCTCTCTGTTGGAAAGGAGGGTTGGATGATTTTAGTCTAAGGGCCTTTTCCTAATTCTGACATCTGTCTGATAATTTAGTTCAAGCCTAGGCTCTACAATCAGGCCAACAAAGTGTAGTTTCTTTGCAGCTGGTGCATGGAGAAGTAGTTTTGGTGGTACATATGTTGCAGTATAACAGCATCTAGGAATTTGCACAGCTCAGATTTTGCTGTTGACGTCAGACAGCTCTTTAAGATGGCACATCTGATGTGGGCCAAGGGTACCGCTGATCCAGGGCAAACTCGCTCTGATGGTTCAGCTGTTCAAAGTATTCAGTGGAATTTGCTTTTCCCCAGCAAACTTCCTGCCATATCCCATCCTGCCTGCCCTTTTACAGCCAGGGTGTAGCCAGGGTGAATGTGGAATTAATAGCGTGTTGTTTACTGTTGCAAATTTGACAGGAATATTATCATGTATTCAAACATACTCTGGGTAAAATTGGCACTGACAGGTGAAGCAGCAGCACGCAGCTCCTGCTAAACTGAAGGACCTACTGAAATTCAGCTAATTGCTGGGTGAAAAACAAAAAATGAAAATAAAAAGAGAAATAAATTGACATTCCCAAGAATCTTTCTTGTATCAGTGGGAAATCATTCCTAGTTCAGTTAACGGGTCTTGTTGACAAGTCTAAGAGCAAGGAAAGGTCAGCACTGCAGGGTGTACAGGGGGGCAGGAGGGGATTCCAGTGGCAGATGCAACGGGAGCTCATCTCTGCCCTGAAACCTCCCCACAACCATCCCTCCATCCAGCCTGTGCTGACACTCGTGCCTCCTGCCTCCGAGCCATCTGCCCTTACAAAATGCTCTGGGAACGGAGCCCATGCGCACTGCTGCCAAATCCTGCATGTTGTAAAGGCAAAACGCAGGCCTGGGTCAAACTGCATCACTGCAAGACCCTCACCTTTGCTGTGGACTACGTGGACCACCAGATGTGTTACTGCTGTAGTAGTAGGAGGAACACAGAGGAACCACCTCTACTGCTGCAGAGGAACCACCTCTACCCACTCTGCATGTGTTCTGTGCATCTCGGCCAGGGCTGCTGCCTGCACCCAGTCCATGTACCACCGCTGAAATGGTGACAGCCCCTCTCCCAGCACAGCAGGAGCAAAAAGGTAACTTGTTCAGCCTGTAAGAACTTACTGGGGAATAAAACTCTGATTATTGGTCTAGGAACCAAAGGAGAAAGAGCTGGAGCCAGAAGCAGTACATCGGTGAATTTGGAATAGATGTAGAGGTCTGGAGGACAATTAACTACCACGCCCCAGGGCTGCGGTGATTTCTGTTTCCTGGCATCTCGACTTATTTTATTTTTTTCCCCCAGAAAAAGATGTGGTTTAGTTCAAACAAAATTTGGTTTAGGTAAGTGGCAACACCAGGATGGTCTATCAGGTCTTCAATGCTCTGAGTGCATAAAGGCAGCGTGGGCAGCAACATGTGCCCTTGGGCCATCTCTAGACAGACTGATCATCTCTCTGCATTGATCCAGAGTTAAAAAAAAATCATTCAAAAAACACAGTCATTTTACTGACTGTTTTCCATAATTGTGCTGGCACTACAACATGGAGGCTGAAGCAATGGGGGGATGGACAGGAGACAGAGGACAGTTTCAGCAGCTTCTGATGAATGGCCCTGGTAGGTGCTGGGTCCTGTCACCGCAGCAGCACTGGGAATGATAGTTCCTGGTGGACAGGGTTTGGGGATGGTGCATATCTTCAGTTTCATCTGCTTCTTCCATCCAGCATGGGACATTTTTGGGTTCTCAAAGTTTGCTGCTGAGCGGGACGCAGGACAGGCTGGGTGACACTGGAGGTCTGTTGGCACAGCTCCTCTCTCCAACAGAGCACAGAGCAGATGCTGGCAAAGAGAAAAAAGACCAGGCAAGCACACAATGTTCCCCTCTAATCACCCCCTATCCTCCCACAATCTGCAGCTCAGTGGCTTCCTGGGCCAGGCATCATTACTGTGTTGTTCGTAACCCTCTGTGGACGTCTCTTCCATCCCATCTGCCCTTGAACCCATGGGGATTTTTAATCTGCCCATGTTCTCTACACACTTTGCACTTCGCCTTTGCAGGTTGAAATGAAGGCACAGCGGGGAAGTGAGGAAAGTCAGCCTCTTCTTTTCTGATGCACCACGGAAATCAGAGATGGGACTGAGAAAGGCAAAGGATTCCTGGAGCCTGGGAACATTTGCATGGCATCAGATAGTGGAGGCGGCAGAGGGTGGAGAACGAGGGTTGAAATAAGACCCTGGAGCCTCTTGCCTGGATTTAGTGTCTGTCAGGGTCAGGTTTCTGCAGTAAAAAGCAGGGAAAACTATCATTGCTCCTTCAGGATAAGCTCAAGATGAACCGCAGATCCCGTGGGGGGAGGATAACCAGCACTCTGCCCCATCCCCAGCTCAGCCGCTCCTCTCCAACCACAGCCCGGGCAGAGGATGCTCCAGGTCCCATTGCCCACATCCCTGCACAGTAATGTTCCTCCTGCCCTTGACTTTTGGGTGCTCCCAGCAACTCCAACCACCTGGCAGCATAAGGAGCTTCAGGGCATCACCCCATCCTATGCCGTGGGAGGAACAGGCACCCAGTTTGCCTGTGTCCGTGCCTCCCACCCAGATCCCAAGTGGTTGCCTGAGGGGATAAGGACCCTGCAGGGTTTTCTGTTTTCACTGCTGCAACTTTGTCCCATTCACGAGGCTTTTGCCTTCCCGCTGCTGCAGACACCCGGGAACTTCCAGCCACTAACAGACAGTCCAGATCTGCCAGACCTGAGCGCGGGAACACTGTAGAGATTAACGCTTTCTCCTGACTTGAGCAGCTCACCTAGTCTTATTTTTGTTAGAGAATGGATTAGAAAGTCATATTTTTTGGTTGTAATCCTATTTCAAAAAACGCTCTGAATCCTGTGAACCTGAGCAGAGAGCACCTACCTCAAGCTTCTTTCCCAGTTGATGTGACAGACACCTCTATCCTTCCCGTGTTCTTTTGTACCCACAGGTGCAGATGATAGTATGTGTGGAAACACCCTCCCTTCCGCAAGGGTTTGCATGGTGAGAAGTCTTCCCGTACCATGTCTCAGCTCCAGTGTTGGGGGGGCTGTCCAGGCTCTGTATAGGCATCTGATTCTTACCCATGTCGAACCTGAATGAGAAATGCTGGTCATACCTCTGGGATCAGGGCGGTGTCTCTCACCTTCTCTTCACCTTCCCAAAGCCTCCTGGATTCCAGCACTTTCTGTCTTGCTTGCCAGCCACTCAGTCTTTTGTCCTACATCCTTTCCCTTGCAGCAGCTGAAACATCAGAGGAGTAAAGCTGGATCAGCAGAGCACCATCCCCACCCCCGGGCACCTCTCTGCTCCCTCTCCATCCCTCCCCATCCACCAGCACCCTTCTCCAAGCCTGTGTCCCAAGGTTACCTACGAGCATGCCCAGCATATGGCTCAGCTCAGGTCTTCAGCAGTTAGATGATTTGTGGAAGCACTCAAATTTCCAGTCATTTGCTCTATCCAAAGGGGAAATATTGGGCTGGAAAAATTAGGAAATTAGAATGTCTTCTCAGCTGCAGAGCAAACCACAGCATTTTTGGAATTGCAAACCATCAGATGGGGCATGTCTGCAATGCATTGTCTTAGGCAGGGGGTAGCAGCTCCCTAGATTGTCTCACAAAATCTTCCCTGGGCTGCCCATATTGCTGCTCCTGCGGGACTGCAGGCTGAGACCCACGGCTTCAGGGATGCCACGGCGGAGGTGAAGAGCTCAAAACACTTCCAAACCTCTTGCCATTCCCCCACTGTGCAGTTGACTCTCTGATGTACTGGGTCCCACTTAGGAGAGGACACTCTGGGATGCTTCACTAATGACACAAGCCAGAAAAATGAACTAATGGCTCCACACAGCAGCTCACATGCCAAAAATCCTGGTGGTCCCTGTCATCTACCCTGGATCCGTGGCAATTGCCATGGTGAGACTGGACACCACAAAGGGAATCCATAAGGACACTGTGGAGATGTGGGACCGTATGACTCAGACGTGTCCGCTCAGATTTTTGTTTGAACTCTTGCTGCAGAATGCAAACGTGACAGCACTGGCCGAGAAGTTGTGAAAATGGGGGAGTTTTTCCCCATCTCAACACTGCAAAGCCCAGTGGACCTTGCCAGTTGGTCTGGGAAATCTTATTTTCCATCCGCCTGACAATCAGGAGTGCTGAGTGAGGAACATGAGGGTGGTTGCATTTCTGAATATCATAAATTTCCTGTTGGACTCCCAAGCAGGTGTGAAATACAGGATGCTCCTTATGTGTCCTGGAACTGGGCAGGATTTACTCGACACAAGGTTCTGCATGCACATTCCTTATCTCAGCAACAAGATTTATTGAGGCCTCGAGATTTATTCTGCCTGTAAAATTCTGTTAAATGTAGGGATGAGTTGTGCAATGACTATTGTTTGGGAATGTATTGTGTCTGCTGGCAGAAAAATGATCACGTCTCTACCCATTCTCAAGCGACTGCCAGGTGCGCTGGGACGGCGACCAAGATGCACAGGAGGGATGTCAGGAGCCAGATGCTGCTGCCAGGAGTGGGGGCTGCGCCATCATCCCACCCCGGTCCTACTGAACTGGGACACATGGACAAGGGGGAGTGACCAGCCAGCCAGACCAGCAGTGGTCGGATGAAGAGGCTGCCCCACATGTGGGCTCCAGACAGTGAGGTGATGCTGGGGAAAGCATTTCCTGGACCATGGAGGGAGCGAGGGGCTCACAATGAGCCCAGCCCAGGGTGTGTGAGCTCGGTTCTGCAGCACAGCACCCGTTGGGGTGAGGACATCCATGGCAGGACGAGGGCAGATTGCCAGTAGAAACAGCTTCCTGGAGGACAGGCTGCAGGCAGCTGGCTCCCCGGGCTGCGCTCATTAGCTGGCAGCCTCGGCGCTGGTTGGGGGAGGTGGCGCTGGGTCTCCTGGCAGAAAGGCTCTTTTGATGGAAATGAAAATTTTCGCTTTTGAAAAACCTGGAGTCGGGGAACAAGCCTTGGGGTTACCATGGAAACCCATTGCTGAACCACGACGCAGCAGGAGACACAGCCACAGTGTCTCTGGGTCTGCGGTAGTGAAGCTGATGCGAGCGGGAGCCGGCGGCAGCGTGGCCCGGAGACGCCCCGCGTGCCCACGGCCATCACCGACGGCATCCCTGGACCCTGCACAAAGGCAATTTTGCATCTCATCGGGACTGGGGAGCTGGAAAAAGTGATCAGCTGCTGGGATGTATTTGGTTTGTGATGACTGGAATGGGCTGAGAGTCAGAATACGGCCGTGCTCATCAGACCACGGGCCACCAGCCCGGTGAGTAAACAAATCACGCCGAACAGCAACAGCGAGCTGCACACCGCAGCCTCACTGCAGACTGGCTCCGAGTTACATCTCGAGGAAGATCAATAGAACAAATTATAGCAGCAGAACAATATGAGAGAGCCCTGAAAACCCCAATTACTGAAAATCTAATTAATATGTTTTTAAACAAACCTTGTGGCAATACTTCAAACAATATTAACATGACCACAAAAGTTGCACAAGGGCGGCAAATAATTCTTTAGCCTATGGCAATAGGGTGGGAAGGAACCCAAAACAAGAGCAAGGCTCGAAAACAATTGCTTTGATACAGCTACAGCTGGGGAAGAGTGAGTGCTCTTTCCAACACACAGCACAGGGACTCCCATATGCTACCCCAGCACCCTGCAGGGCTGCAGATCAAAAGTGCTGTAGAAAGAGAATAAGGAATGGAGAAGTCAAAAAAAAATAGCATACTGCACCAGCTCCCACAGTCCTTCTAGGAAGAAGGTAACCAGACAAAGCTCAACCTTCCTGAAAGGAATCTGACCCGGAAACCTGACCCTGAACAAAGCAGCATCCTTGGAAAAACAATGACACTTAAACACAGAGCTGATTGCTCATGGGACCCCTGAGACAATGCGGGAGCCTTGGCCTAGTCCAGCTCAGGAAACCACATACCCCACCTCAGACATGCAGCCCCGCACACCATCCTCAGTTGTCCTGGGGACACATCCCCAAGCACACCCTGGGACACCATCCCCTTGTCCTGGGGACACATCCCCAAGTGGCAGCAGGGTGCAACAGCCCTAGTGAACAGTCCTGCAGCACACAGCATAATCCATTAAGGTCCAGTTGGGTCCCTTCCTGAGAACAGCCCACAGCTGTGGCCTACACATGTGCAATTACAAACAGGAGGTGATCAGAGATTACAAAAAAAAAAAAAAGGGGAACTGGTAGAAAATCATCTGACAACACTGAACCCATGCACCGATCCATCAGGCGTGCGATAAAAATGAATAGCATGTAACCAGGCCCTGGGGCTGGCGGGGGCAGCAGGACCCTGGCCTGGCACATTGCACCCACACTGGTGACAGGGACATCACCAATCCCTGCGGCAGTTGCACCCTCCCCCTCCTCCCCTGCCCAGACCTCCACGATCTCTGGAGCTGTCAACAGGGCAGCTGGTGGCTCTTTAGCACCTTTTGTCCCCCAGTGTCCCTGTTCTCACCTGCACACCCCAATCAGTGTGACTGTCACGTCCCCTTAGGGCACAGCCACTCTCATGGTCACCTCCCCTGGCTGAGGACAGGAGGGTCAGGACCCCCGGTCCCCAGACAGGTCATCAGCTCAGGAGGGACCCAGGCCCAGAGAAGCTTCTGGAACAGCCGGTGACCAGCACAGCCAGACCCGACTGGGCTGGAACACGGGGCCCCCACCAGAGCCCCTTGGAGTGGTCTGGGAGCAGTGGGACTGTGATCGGAGCCTCCCTTGAGTCCAGAACAGAGCTCTCACCTGCTCCTTGGGGAGGGATTTTCTGCTGGATTGTCCCCCCGGGCAAGCGATTATTTCTGTGGGGTCCCCCCGAGTGACAGAGGCCTCTTCATGTGGGTGAATGCGGGCTGGGAATCGTCATTCTGGTGTGCTCGTGTGGTGAGAATATCCCCAACTGGGACATCTCATCTGCAGGTTATTAAATGTTGCCGGAGTATGGACTGATTTTGGATAAACCCCGTTTCTATTTGTTTTTTTTTTTCTGCTAAATAGTTCTGGTTAGAATAAGATCTGTTTGGAGCTTATCGCCTGCCTGTGCTGATTTCTGGGGTGCCCCTTTGACACCCCGAGATGCAGGGATGCTGTGTGCCAGCCAGGCGATGTGATTGCTGTGTGAACGAGCACTGAGCAGACACCTGGAGCAGTGCATCTTACAGGCACTGCTGGAGAAAACAGATGTAGTTGTGGCTCTTGGAAAGCTTCCAAGCTTTATAATAGAATAAGATCTCAGCCTGTATCACATATCCTGCTCCTCGTGGCGCTTCTGGCTGGGAATGCAACCACTGCAAGGAGAGGCTAGAGCAGAAAGAAGGCAGGGCTTCAGTGCAGTCTTCCCCAAGAAACTTGATGCAGAAAGCATTCATTGGTGCAATTTGTTGTATTGTATGTGCACAGAAATGTGGTCAGCAGTGTACTAACATGGGCAGAAAACCACCTCTCCCATCCTGGCTGGTGCAAGAACCGCTGTATGGCGTGCAGACAACAGAGCAAAAACATGCACCAGAGCTTTCTGTGCAACCGTTTCACATCGGAAATAACACAATTCACCAAAACTGAGCTCATAGGTGGATTTATATGAGATTTCTCATGGATGCTGCTCAGGAAAGTTTCATGCGAGGATGCAGGAATGGTTAAGTGGCTCAGCCCAAAGGCCCACCTCACCCAGGGTCTCCATGGAAGGTATAAACCAAGATCAAGATGATTTCCCTTCTGGCTGCCGCCATGTGGGGCACACACAATTCCCAAGATGGTTATAGTGCTCAGTCTGACTTGGTGAATTTTTCTCCCAATAATTTCTTTAAAGGCTTTTAGTACTGACACTCATTTTTCAAATTGAGGGTGGAATCTGCAGTTGGTGAAGGCAGATCCTGGAAGAACATCACGTTGGTGGCCTGGGCCGTCAGCTGAAACGTGGAGATGGCAGTTCCACCCCTGCTGGGAGCTGTCTGTCCCTCTCTAACCCAGCAAGGGCTTATTTATCTCTACAAAACAGAAGCACAGCAGTAGGTGACCTCCAAGAGGGACTTCATTGCCCAGTGACTGAGGCACTGAACCAGATGGGCCACAAACTTAACTCTCCCATGGCCTCGAGGAATTACTTGACTCCCGAACTATTTGTGGCATCTCATTGCTTTTGGAACCATCTTGAAAGACTTTGTTTTCATTCTGATGCATGCTAGTCTTTTTGTGCAATAAAATTGCTGCTCCTGGCTAACCTTCACAACCCTGGAGGTAATCTGGCTCTTCCATAAGCCCACCGGAAAGCAACAGCTTTCTTCTAGCTTACCGGGGGTGCTGGTTGTGGGCAGGCCTGGTGGGGACGAAATCCATCAGCCCACAGGCATGTCCCAGTGTCACTGCTGGGAGCCTGGAGGTGCTCCTGCAGCTGGAGGTTTTGCTTCGCTGCTCCCCATGTCCTTCCCCTGCCTGGGGGTGTGCACTGGGGTGCCCGCACTCCTGTTCGTCTGGCAGTGTGGTTGTTTGGATGAAGCTAAAGCAATGCTATACCCAGAGATTATTTTTAGTCACACTAACAGGCTGCGTTCTGCTTTTCCTTGTGCTGGAGATATTCCTCTTTCCTCTGCACATCTCTGCATGCACAGCCTGGATGAGAAGGGACAGAGATCAATGCTGCAGCCACCCTGTGTCCTGCAGCCCACCCGAAACCTCCAGCCTGCTTCAGTCATCTAGGGTCCCCGCTCAGTGTTGATGCTGCAGGCAGCTCTGGCTCTTGGTTCCCATTCACTCTTGATAGTCCCGGCCTGGTGCAAGGGACTAACCAAGCCCCAGAAGTCTCATTTTTGGATCACCTCCCCAGTTCCAAGATCGTGGGTGGGACTGCCACCCACAGCAAGAGACCAGTGCTAAACTCCCACCTTCAGCCAGTGATGCGCTGCAGGCATCTGCCCTCTCCTGAGTCTCAGTACAACTTCTACGTGCTCCTGAATCTGTTGGTCCCTGCCAGCCATGGGGTCTCCATCCTATCCACCCATCCTCTTTCCAGCACCATAAACCACCATTCTTGGAGAAGACAACCCTGAGCAGGTGGGCAGAGCACATCAC
The DNA here is from genome assembly GCF_036013475.1 of Columba livia. Taxonomy (NCBI): domain Eukaryota; kingdom Metazoa; phylum Chordata; class Aves; order Columbiformes; family Columbidae; genus Columba; species Columba livia. Next base: position 18,400,358 of record NC_088615.1, on the reverse strand, counting down.
ACACCTTGTGCATGAGGGACTCGTGTGTGTCCAATACAGAGGAGTCATCAGGCAGTCAATTAGAGCCAGTGCTGTGCTCCCGCTGAAGTCTATTATCAGGGTTTTAGCCGACTGCGCCCTGTTTGGGATAACTGATGTGAGCAGGGTGGGAGAGAGGCAGCAGGAAGCCCCAGAAAGGAGGATTTGTGCTCTGGCTGGTGTGGGGGAGTGAAATCACACGCTGTTTCTCACCGGGATTTCTCAGTAGCAGAGCGTTTTGTTCATCTCCTTCCCTCCTGCTTGGAGAGTGATGTCCCAGGAGCATCAGGAAGCAGCTGTGGCCTGGATTACCTGGTCTGATGCAGTGCTGTGATAAAGCCCAGCTCCTTCACAGCCCTCGGGGAGGAGGAAGGAAGCAGCACAATAGCCAAGGGCCGGAGGAAGGGTCCGTGCAGGAAGACACCCCTCCCTCTTTCCTACCCTTCGCCTTGCATCTGGGGACGCCCTGGGAGCAGCCCCTTCCCTTGGACGCCAGCCATGCTGGAGGCGGGGGGACGTGTCTCAGTATGGGCTGTGAACTGCATCACTGCTCGTTTCCCTGCACTCCGGATGCCGGCAGGAACCGAGGCCTGGAAGTGCAGGTGAGCGGCTCACCCTCGGGGCACCACAACCAGCTGCTGTTCCACAAGAAAGGATGGGGAGCTGATTGTACAGGAAGGACCTTTGCAGAGGGTCAGGAGCAGATGGCAGCAGCACGTACTGCTGTTGCCCTGACCGGGGTTGTGTGTGATGTGGAGCAGTGCTGAGCAGCCTACGACAGGTACCCCGTCTGTCACACAGCCTGCCAAAGGTGACTGAGGAGGGAGCGCAAGGCACCACGAGGTGCTCCAGCATGGTGGGACTGTCAGGTGAGACATGAGGAAGAAATTTTTTACTGTGGGGGTGATGAGACACTGGCCCAAGTTGCCCAGAGGGGTGGTGAATGAGACATCCCAGGCCAGGCTGGACAGGACTCTGAGCAACCTGACTATGTCCCTGCTCATGGCAGGGGTTGGACTGGGTGAGCTTGGAAGGTCCCTTCCAGCACAAACTGTTATGTGATTCTATTCTATTATTCTATGACATGTCCTCCGCCTGCAGTCAGGCTACTGGTCTCCCCCAAAGAGCCAGACCACACCAGACAGAAGCCATGGATGCCACTGCAGACCCACCTGCCTGTCATGGTCCCATACCAGGCAGCCTCTTTCACGTGCTCCTCTCCATCTCATCATCACTCTTTGTTTCTCTCACTCCTCTCTCACATACTCTCATTCATGTAGATCTGCAAGGCTCCCTCTCTGCTGTGGAACTGTCTCCAGGGGCCTCTCTCTCTGCTTTGCTGAGATTATTACTTTTCAAATTTTCTCTTAAACAATGGCAAACCCTCCCGAGAAAATGCAGTGCTCCAGGTTGGGAGCCTGTGCACCTCCGCACAGATTTCCTCGTGCAGACTCTACCTTGCCTTCCCCTCAACCCCCAAGGTGCTGCAGAGGGGGAAATTCAGACACTGCGCTTGCCTGCATAGCTCCCAATAAAGAGTATCAAACAGGAATGAAACACAAAAGCCACCTGGGGAAACATAAAAGCTCCCAATGCATTGCTGGGAGGGCTGACATGGGAACACTGCCTGCCTAAATGTGAGGAAGGAATGGGTAAGTAGGAGGATTCATCTTCTCTGGGTCCGCACAAGCAGAGCAATGAATCAGGAGATGCTCTCCCCACATCCACATGAGCAGACCCCGGCCCCAGACTGCCCGTGCCTCAGGATGCAGGCTGTGGTCGAGCAGTGCTGCTGTCTGTGGGAATCTCCAATTGCTTCTTCAAGCATGCTGGGATAAATGGCACCATGGGAATTTAAGCAGGAACCCGAGGACAAGCTCAGCCTGCCTCTCAAAAGCTCGGCTTTCCCGGGATTGTTGCTGGAGGACTCAGAGGACGTGTCATTATCCACTAGAGAAAGCCAGCAGATATTTGCTGGGATTTGTCCATACGTTCAGCCCCGTCAGATTCACTTTCCCCTGGGACAATTCTGGCATGACTGTTGTTTCCTGCTTGGAGCTGGAGCAGAGGACGGGTGGGGGGCACGTGCAGACCATCACAGCCACCCACCCCTGCCTCTGCCCCGGAGCCTTTGTTGGGGACGGCGGTGGTGCCAGCTGACCTTCCAGACCTACCATGCCTCTCTGGGATTTATAAACTGAGATACTGGATGTTTACATCCATTTCTTCCTGCAGGATGTGTACAAAAGCATCCTAAACTGGAGCTGCGGGACAGACGCTTGCAATGAGGCCTCCTATGCCATGGGCTATTCACCATCAGCCACAGTCACAGCAGAGGGTACGTTCATCCTGGGACATCTGCTCCTTCTCTCAGTCTCCTCCACACCAGTGCCACCTCCAGCCCCTTCCTTTCACCCCCACCCCCAACGCTGCCTCCCTTCTCTTTGCTTCTGGACTGACCAGCTGTTTTTCCTTCTCCCTCCCAGAACATCCCCCACAGCAGTTGCCTGCTCTGACATCCGAGAGTTATTTAATGTATGTTTTCCTTCTTGTAAATGCAATTTGGTGGCTGGAAATAGGGAGGAAACCACGTGAGTAGCAGCTCCCTGCGGGCCTCTGGCAAGCGTTCAGCCCCTTCCCTGGTGCTCGGGGACCTCAGATGCGAGCAAGGCAGCGAGATGCTTGGAGCATCCCTGCTTACAGGAGTTAATGCCTGGTGCAGAGTCACTGTTCCCTGCCCTGATGGCATCTCTTACTAGCCAGCCTGGCCTCAGTCTGGGCAGCACTGCTGCAGAGAGGGTCCCCTTGGCTGCAGCCACCCCCTGCCTGGCACCCATCGTCCCCCTGTCCCACAGCACCTGGGGTTTGGAAGGGGAAACAGAGTGAGGAGCAAGAGCATCACTTTTCCCAAACCAACAGTACTGAAATTACAGGCAGATTAATTTAGCATGAACAAAATGCTATTGCAACACAAATGCCCTCCAGATATAGGGACCAGGCATTTCTCAAGCTTCTCATTGTTTTTTTATTTTTCTATTTTTCCAGAGAGAATGTTAGTCAAATCAGAGCCATCAGCTTGTGGGTGCCACTGTGCCAAGGGGCACCGGGTCAGCGGGAGAGCTGGGATGGCTCGGGCAGCGTGGGGGATGAAGGAGGCAGAAAGCTTCGAAGGGTCACTTCGAGAGCCTGGGAGAGGGTCTGTAGCTGGTCCCTGGTGAGAGCAGCACGGAAATGAGAGGCAGGCAGGCGAGTGATGCTGCCAATAGCTATTACTGCATCTCGCAGCGTTAACACAGGGCGGAGGGGAACGTAATCCCCGGCTGATCTGGCCTGATCCAGCCTGAGTGAGCAGCGGGAGGAGGGTGCAGGCTCTGCCCTGGGGTACATGGCACAGCTTCACCCTGCCAGTGGGCTTACTCCAGCACTAGGTCGTTTCTGGATGATTGTACAGCTTCATGTAATATTCACTCTCTTCTATAAAATAGTCAGCCCACAAAACAGTGCAACGTAGACATTGCACACAGTGTGAGCAAAGGATATGACAGCCAAGTAAATAGCACTGCAAAACAACAGCGCAGGGCTTCCAACGCAGCGTCCAAGTGGACTCACATCAAGGCTGGGACAGCCGGCATCTTCACGGTCTGGAAATGGGGCTGGTTCAGTGCGCTGAACTAGTTTGCTGAGATAATTTAACTGAGGATAGGCAAACCATGATCATCTATAAACATTCATTGAAGATACAGGCGTTTGAGGAAGAACCTGTTATTCAGTGCACAGCCAGCACATGGCTGTCAGGAAGGAGATCCAGGGATCAGCGAGGAAACTGCTCTCAAAATATCACCCTAGGAGGGGGCTAAACAGCCACTTGGCAGGGGCATTATTAGGAAAGAAGTTGAGAATGCCACTGTTGCTTCAGCAGACCAGGGGTCGTAGGTGTTTTCCCACCCTCCATCTGCATCCCACAGAGGTGGGACCTGTGAAAGGATGGTCAGGGCAAAGACACTGAAGGAGCATAAACTGAGCCTGAGGAGGGAGGACACCGGAGGGGACGAGCAAGAGAAAGGGACCAGGAACAGCTATTCAGAGCACCAGGCCCAGCGCACTGGACGAGCAGCAGCCTGAGCATACCAATTCATCCAGTGCATAATTAAAACCTGGAACTCGTTGCCCTGGGAGGTGGCGGGGGCCAAAAACATAAACAGATCTGAAAAGAGATTAGACAAAGCTGGAGCACTGAACATGATGATCTGGGAACAGCTTCTAGCTCCGGAAGCTCCTGAAATGCTGTTGGTGGGTTGCTGCGCGAGGGCTGAGAGGAGAAGGACCTCTCTAAACATCCGTTTTTTCTTACACCCATCCCCTCCGCATCTTCTAATGTCCCTTTGCAGGCAGACCGCAGGGCTACACAAACCTTTGGCCTGAGCTGACGTGGCCACGTTATGCTCTTGTGGTCTTTAAGCACTTTCCTGTTCTCAGTGTGAGAGCAGGGCTCTCGTGGGAGCTTCCCCTTTGTCTCGTCAGCACGTGCTGCCTGCTCGATGTGCTGGGGCTCAGAGCGGGGATTGCATCAGCCCCGGTATGGCGAGCCATGTGCTCAGCATCACTGCTGCGGCACAGGCAGCACCACCAGCAATGGCACTGACAAGGGGCCAGGTCCCTCCTAGGCAGCCCATTTGGTCGCACATACTGTTACAGCCATGAAGTTAACATCTGTCTTATTGAGAACGAGAATTCAAACGCAGCTAGAAGTGTTGGAAATGTTGCAAACTGACTGGATTTGCCAGACAAGCCCATGGGAGAGGACAGGGCTGCTTTTCTGTGAGCAGTCTTACACACTTCCCCATCCCTCAGGTGTCATTTTGGGGTTCAGCCTTCAGGGACGATACCTGTAAGCCTTCCTGAGAACTTATCTATCTGAATACCATACAGGAGCTAGTAACCTTCCCAAACTGAAGAAAACAGATCCGTTTCTTTGCAAGTCATGAATGAGATTGCATTTTTCTGACCCAAATTAGAGGTTAAACTGCCTGAAAGATAGGAGAGATTGTCCCTCTTGGAGGCAGTCAAAAGCTTCATGGAATCCTCCAGCAGCAGGAGAAAAGTTCAAGCTGAGCATGGGGATGCTGCCTCTTACCAATGTGCCAGCGTCGTGGAGAGACCCCAGAAGCCAGCATAGGCGGGCAATAAGCTCCAAATATACTTTATTCTAACCAGAACTGTTTAGCAGAAAAAAACAAATAGAAATGGGGTTTATCCAAAATCAGCCACCACTCCAGCAACATTTAATAACCTGCAGGTTGGATGTCCCAGTTGGGGATATTCTCACCACACGAGCACACCAGAATGATGATCCCCAGCCCGCATTCACTCACATGAAGAGGACTCTGTCACTCAGGGGGACCCGGCAGAAATAATCGCTTGCCTGGGGGGACAATCCAGCAGAAAATCCCTCCCCAAGGAGCAGGTGAGAGCTCTGTTCTGGACTCAAGGGAGGCTCCGATCACAGTCCCACTGCTCCCAGACCACTCCAAGGGGCTCTGGTGGGGGCCCCGTGTTCCAGCCCGGATGGTCTGGCTGTGCTGGTCACCAGCTGTTCCAGAAGCTTCTATGGGCCTGGGTCCTTCCCGGGCTGATGACCTGTCTGGGGACCGGGGCTCCTGACCCTCCTGTCCCCAGCCGGGTGAGGTGACCGTGAGGAGTCACTGTGCCCTAAGGGGATGTGACGGTCACACTGACCGGGGTGTGTAGGTGAGGACAGGGACGCTGGGGGACAAAAGGTGCTAAAGTGCCACCAGCTGCCCTGTTGACAGCTCCAGAGATCATGAGGGTACAACAGCCACAGCCAGGTCCTGGGCCAGTTCTGGTTATGCTCCGCACCAGTTAAAATCTTTACTCTAAAACTCTGACTACTGGGTAATTATTACTGCTTGTCTTTCCCATGCACATGTGAATTCTGCACCTCGTTCCCATTCAACCGTTCAAAGCTGGCTCCACTTTTAATTTATAAAGTGACAAACAAAGGTTGTGTAGTTTGCATTCCATTTCTTTCATGACGCCTCTCATCACTGCCTTTATTTTCCTGCCACCGCTGTGAATCAAGGTGATTTTTTGCTGGAATGCAGTCGTGTAACTCCAAGGTCCCTCCCCTGTGCTTGTCATCTACAGGTGAGAGAGTTTTGTCTCCTGTGCACATTGCTTGCCACTGAAGTTGAATGTCACCAGATCATTTTCTGGCCTCGGCACTCAGTCCCATGACAACGTTTGGCAGCTCCGCACATTCAGATTTTGTTTGCTTGCCCAAATTAATGTTATGCCATCAGTGAGTTCTGCATCTCACTGCTCCCTGTCTTCCCAGCTTGTCTTTTGACTTCATGGGCCAGCTGTGAAAATCACTAGATTTTCATACCCTTTCTTTCCTATTTTTCCACCAGGAGAATTACCCATGAGAGGAATTTCCTTTTTGACCAGTAACAAGTGAATTTCCTTTTGAGTATCTGATACATGAGACTGCCCAAAAGTATTTTGAAAAACCTAACATTATATTGGCCAGATCACCCCTGTGCACATATGGATCCCTTCTGTAAATGGATTTCTGATGCGTGATTTCCTTTCAGGAAAACTGAAGCAACTTTCTCCTATTATATCCTATTTATTAATTTACCCGATAACTCTATTATTTTTTACAATTTCTACCTATTTGCTTGAAACAGCAGTCTGACCTCCTTCTTTGTAAGACTCTACATCCCATTTAATACTTAAAAAAAGCCACCACAAAACCCCTAGTGTCACATTTGATACCTTCTCTTCTTTTGCTACAGAGACCATTTTCAGCTATAGGTTATATATTACAGTTAGTAGATTAGAAATGTCATCTTTTCTTTCCATAAGATTTTTGGGTGAATCTCTCTTATTCTGGCAATTAGTTCCTATTCATGCTGCCAATTTGTTCTAAATTCTCTCTTCTAATGGCACTTCCACTTGAATCAATTCCTTTGATTTTCTAGTATCAACCTGGAGTGTTACCTGAGGCTAAGGCAGCCTTGGGGAACCGAGTAGTCCCATTTTCTCCCTCTTTCCCCTTTCTCTTTAATTTCCTCCCTGACTCTCTAGCTGAGTTCCTCCTCCTCCTTTTTTTCTCTGGGACTGGGTTTCTCTCCTGCCAGCCCCAGTATCTTCTCTGAATTTATAGCCTGACTGTGTTCTCAATTAGCATGTTCCTTCCAGCTTTTATGGCTTCCAAGTCACAACATTTTGAAGACTACGGCAACATATTATAGACTGTACATGTAAAATAGGTATTAACTGCATCTATATCTTCCTGGACTCATAATTTCCGTCTTCTGTTGAGCTCTCCAAAGACTACACAGGACTTGGAGGCAGACGTGACTTCAGACAGTGCTCTCTAAATTACCTTCCCTGGTGCGTGTTGTTTAGCAAAGACCTTCCTGACATTCTCCCCCTACTCTTGCTCCTCTTCTGTGACTTCACCGAGGTGGAAATAAATGTAGATGCCCTTCCAACACCTTCTCTGCTGCTTGCCTCCTCCTCCAGCTCCTCAAGAGCTCTGCAGGACTGCAGAGTCCTGGTCAGATCTGCCCTGTCCCCAGGACAACCCTCACTGCTCTCGTCCAGGATAAGGCAAGCCGACCAGCGAGATTTTGGGATGCCTCTTTAGTAAGAGCAGAATGGAGCGAGGAATCAGCTTGTGGATGGAGATGGAGCAGCTGCCTGCTGAGCTGGCATGAGATGTCCCGGAGCAATGTGTGGCTCTCAGCGAGGGGCTCTGTGCTGGGGGACCTGCCAGCTGCATGTGTGGGTGTCCAGGAAAGTGTTTCAAGAACTCCCAGTGATGTGTTGACTGCTGATTTGCAGTGTCTCCAGCTGTGCTCCCCAGGTTGGACACACTCAGCACCCTTAGCTGGGCTGCTGAGCTTCTGTGGAGAAAGGAAAGGAGGCGTATATGGGAAAGGTGTCCCTGTAGCTCTCCTGGCTTGCCCCATGATTGAGTCTGATGCAGAACAGCATCAGCAGACACTGAACAGACATTGAATTGCCCCTCAGCCTTTGTCAGGGGTCTCTTCTCCACTGCCTGCCTGCTAAAGGCTGATTCCTGAATGCAGCTTTTCTCTGGCTATATCTCCTTCCCTCTCATTGCCCAACTTTATTAGTTCATGAAATGAAGCTGAACATCCCTTAGGAAAAGACTGTAAACCCTGCCTGACTCACTAACTTCCTCAGCTGTAAACTGGGGTTGCATGACCCAGTGATTGTGTGGCTTGATGGACCATTTCAAGACTAAGGAGATAAATGCCTGGTAAGGCAATGGAGAGTTGTTGGCTGTAGTGGAGAAAGAGTTGCCTGTGAGATTTCATTCACACTTGACATGAGGCTGAAGGTTCTCTCAGATCCTGTTTGTGACCCCAGACCTGCAACACATGCAGGATTAAAGTCATTGCTTTGCTGTCTGAGCAAATGCAGTTCAGCAGTAGCATGGCTGAGCTCTCTTCAATCCTGTCCTGACCGTGAAACCTGCCTGAGGACAAACAGCTCAAGCAGTCCGGTGACCAAAAGAAATCCATTCCCCCTACAAGCTCAACTTAAACCCAAACATGACAAAATTCAGAAATTGTATGCTATTGAGCAGACAAAGCCGCATGTACAGCCAATTAATTCAGAGGTCATAAACAAAATTAGAAGGGCATTCATCCATGTGATTCACTGAAAACCTTAAGAGTGAGTGGCAGCAGCGAGGATATTATAGAAATGGCAGTGAAGCTTTCGGGAGGAGCACGATGTGCACTTTGGCAAGGTGGATGACAGGATCACTAAGTTGAAGCTAGTGGCTTTTATTAAACCATTTGGACATCAGGAATGTAAGTGAATGTCTTTCAGTGTTAGTTCTGCTCCCAAGGCATTTGAAAGAATAATAGCACTGGTCTTGGAGGGATTTCAAGACACTGAAATTAGAATGAATGCTGTTTTTAATTTGGACTAACGAGCTTAAAGAGCAAAATGAAAGACTCCGAGCAATTTTGCAGAGTCAAGACACTTAACACTAAGCTGAGGCACATCAGAATCTGATCTTTGCAAGCGTTTTCCATCTCATATACAGAAAGAGCAAACAAGACCCAGTGTCTGATTCAGATTAAACGGTTAATTATTACTGCTATTGTTGAACTCTGACAGGGCAGCAAATCAGTGATGTATGAGAGAGAAATAAACCCAGCCCTGCTCTGAACAGCCTGCAATGCAAGGGAGGATACAGTGAGTACCAGGGACTCACAGCATTGCAAGCATATTTATTAGTGTCATCTCACTTATCCTGAGATTGACAGAAGATGGGAATCTTTAGCATGGACTTGACTGGAGTGAGATAGTAGCCGGGGGCCAAGCACAAGGCGAGTGAATAATAATAATAATAATAATAAAAACAGTACAATAAATGCCCAGATTTACTGGGATGGTCACCTGCCCAGCAAACCTCACTCCAAATCTGTCTGCGGTAGATGACCCCCAAGGGATTTGCTGGACATTGTCTCATTCTGAGCAGTCACGCTGGTATTAAGTTAAAATACCTATTGCCTTGCAACAACACACTTCAAGGTTTGTTTGGAAAGCATCTGGCCATATTATTTAAAAAAATGTGCAATTACAGTTGCGGCAAGATTCTGCAGCGAGGTGCAAAAAAGAAAATGAATGTTCCCAGCTGTGTCAGAAAGTCTGTTTACATGAAAGTCCTTACACCAGCTCCTTATTTCTTGAGAACCAGGTCTTTGCAGCTGCTGCTTGAATTCCCTTGCACAATGGAAAATAATAATAATAAAATAAATAACAGCAGTCTGTGAGGACTTGGGTACAATGCTTCTCATGGTGGGGACCTCAGGTGGCTGAGCGATAGTTACAAGATTTGTCTTTCTTCACAGGATCAGCTTCTTGTTTGAGCAGAGGTTGTTGTGTGGTGGCTGAGCAAGTGTTCTGGTGTCATTGTGTGACGCACGGTGACAGGGCATGATGACATGCAGGAACAGTTCCTCTTAGGTGGCAAAAGCAAACCCACAGGGCTGAGTCTCTCAATTCAGCAAGCACAAACGTCAGCAGGAAGATTCAGGCCACCAATCTGTGTGGCTGGTCAACCTCATCTAGAAGCAGCTTTTGTTCCTCTTCTCCTCCTGACATCACACATGTTGCTGTTCTTCTCGTTCTGCAGCTGCTTGCTCTTTATGTTGCAATAGCTTTGCTCCTGCTCCATCTCTCATATGCATGTGCAAATTACATGTGTGCAGAGGGGAAAGCAGCCAGTCCTGCCCCTGCCCTGCCTGCTCTGACCACCTTCAACCCCGCTTACATGGTGTAACTGCCAGCGGCCTCCTCTTGGGGATCATCCCTTTGGATGATGATTTCATACTGTTCCAGATGGTGCCGTCCAGTGGAATATTTAATTGTTCTTTCCATGGAGCCTGAGCTAAGTTGGGCAGGAACATTAAATACTTTCAATCAGGGCTTGATGGTGTCTCTTACTACATTTCAATGAGGGGTTTCTAGTTAAGTGTTTTACAAAGAAAATCTTGTGCCTCATTAACATGAATCGCAGTGTTTCAAGTGGAAATGGGCATGTAATGGGCTTTCCAGTTTACCAGGACAGTGGTGGATCTGTGAGATGCACTTCCAGATGTTGGGGGGAGACCAGAGGACTCTCTCCTTACAAGCCAAAGGCTGTGCTGGTCCAGGTTCCTTGGGACACCATGTGTTCACCAGCCTGTGCCTGGCTGGTTTGACCACTGCCTGGATTAGCAGGTGCCTTCGCTGAGCTTCCCCCGCAGACCTTGTCTCTTGGTCCATCTGTTGCCCCAATGACTTGCCATGATGCACTGACATCCCCCAATAAGTCCTTGTCTTAAACTGGGCACCCTGAAATTGCAACCCTTGCAGGACAGAGAGAGGCAGAGCCCCTGACATGGAGCAGATTTGTTCTGCTGCTGCCATAGCATCCCTTGGCCAAAGCAAGCATTTCCTTCTGGAGCAGAGCATGCTCCCAGCTCAGCACCGCTCACAGCTCTTGCCTGGGACAGCACATGTGAGGAACAAGGCTGTCCCTTCCAGTCTGTCCCACTCTTTGTCCCTACACCTGATCACTGCTTCTCTACCACAAGGAATCCCCCAGCTGGCCTCTTTGGCATGATGAAGAGGAGGCCCGTCCTGATTTTTTATAATACAAGGATTAAAGTGTGGCTGAAAATCAGTCACTTTCCCCTGAGCTCCATCTGCATCCCTGCTGCAGCTTTCTCCCTCATCCTTCCCTCATTCCTGAACCCATCAACTATTGACTCTGCCTCTCTGTTGAGAGGGCTGGAACAGCTCTGCTGGGAGGACAGGCTGAGAGAGTTGGGGTGTTCAGCTGGAAAAGAGAAGGCTCTGGGGAGACCTTATTGTGGCCTTGCTGGACTTAAAAGAGGCTCATAAAAAAGATGGGGACAAACTTTTAGCAGGGCCTGTTGTGACAGGAGAAGGGGTGATGGTTTAAAGTAAAGGAGGGAGATTCAGGCTGGACATGAGGAAGAAACTGTTGCCCCTGAGGGTGGTGAGAGCCTGGCCCAGGTTGGCCAGAGAGGTGGTGGATGAACCATCCCTGGAGACATCCCAGGCCAGGCTGGACGGGGCTCTGAGCAACCTGAGCTGGTGAAGATGTCCCTGCTCATGGCAGGGGGGGCACTGGGGGAGCTGGGAAGGTCCCTTCAACCCAAACCATTCTGTGATTCTATGGTGATTCTATGATTCCAAACACTTCCCAGTAACCAGAAGATGCTTGGGCACAGCGGAGCAGAGAACAGGACATGCACAGAGCCACAGGCAGCAACCTGCACTTCCCACCTGAGGCAGTGGCAGCAGCAGGGACTGGGCTGCAGCTCAGAGTGGAGACCATGCCTGCTTCATCACGGGATGCCGGTACGCCAACACAAAAGCCTCTCTGTCTCATGTGGCCTCCCTTTTCTCCCCGCTCCTCAACCCTCCCTCAGCCAGGAGCATGCACAGTGTGCTGCAACCTCCCTCCTGCTCACATCCTGCCAGGAGAGGACATCAAGGTGAGGATGGGAAGCCAGGTGGGATCTGCCGGGCTCTCAGGGCCATCAGGGCGGGGAGGCTTGAAACAATCCAATTTAGCAGGCGCTGCTCACAGGGACATGAATAATGGGAAGTTGATGCTAAACTGGAGCCATAATTTTCATACCAGTGCAAACAGATCCAAATTGTGATAAAAGGTTTTCATCTGTGGAGGCTTGGAGAGGCCCCTGTGCTCTGATTTACTGCGCCTCTTAATGTCGCATCTGACAGCACTTTGCAAACAAAATGTTCTGGCCATAAACTAGCAGTAGAGTGAGTTAGTGAGTCTGGGGGAGGGGAAGGGATGAAAAGAGAGGGTGTGAAGGGGTGCTGTTATTGCACTGTTGCTCAGGTATCACTGCAGATGAGCCTGTTGGAAGAGACCAAGGTGGGAGGCAAAGGGAAGATGAGACCAAAGGCAGAGAGGCACTTAAGTCTGTGAAGCCCAAAGCAAGGGACCCACCTCCTCCTGCCAGTCATCACAAGAGCTGCGTGTCCAAATGTGAACCTGGACAATCCACATCCCTGAATGGAGACCAGGGGTACTAGTGCCGGCTCCTGCTCCCAGGAGCGGGGGACCTGGCTTCTTCGGTTCAGAGCATTAGTGGCTTGGCAGGGACACACGTCAGCCAGGGCTGCTTCGCCTGCCCTCCGCTGCCACCTCCTCTGTGCCTAAAGCTGCCCCGTCACCTTCCCCTTCTTCTGCCCCTAGCTGAGACTTGAGAAGCCCGCATCTCCAGGGAAAAGACCTGCACAGCAAGACAGAGCAAGTGAGCGAGATCAGAGAGTCCACCAGGAGAGGTGGACATTGTGCCTCTTGCCTGGGAAGGGCTGTCTTCTGCAGTGATCTCCCCTTTCAACCCCAGATGCGGCCACCTGAGAAGCCTGATGCTGGGAGAAAGCTGGTCTCCTAAAGTGTGAGATACTTCAGGTCCTGGGCGGGTGTCTGGCAGGGTGCTGGGTTAATTGGAAATATGGGTAAAGAAGCAGGAGCTGCAGGCTGATGGAACGCAGTACCCAGGCATCTGAGCACACAGGCTGCTACGTTTTGCACCAGTGGAAGGTTTTGCAGCCTGCTTGGCTCTGTTCCCAGATATAATGAGCTGCAGTAATTGAGCCCAGAGGTCAAAAATGTGCGGCTCACTGTTGCCAGAGCATAGAGGGCACTGTCTTCTGTGCAGGAAAGGCTTGGCGGAGGTGATGTCTTGTCTCCATGGTTATTTGGATGTTGAGTGGCATGGATGGTGCTGAAATGACCAAGATATCTTCTGGGAACTGTAGTGCCAGGCAAACTGGCCAGGCCCAGAGTTAATGTGCAGGGTGGTGCCCAGGCCAGCACCACAGGGGAGCAGTGCCAGGAGGAGCCCAGTGCCCAGCCTGTGGCTCTGAGGTCCTTGCAGGAGCTGTGTCAGCTTGTTAGAAAGGGATTTCTGCACTCAGGAAGACTGAATAGGTCTCTATTGGAGCCAAATCTGTGAATAAATTCAGTCAGATGAATTCCTTGACACTGGATCATGGCTTTTTTTCTCCTCAAACCTCGTGACCAAGCTCAGTGTGATTTGGTATGCTCTTCCTTGATCTCACCATCACCTTTCTTTCTGGTCTGGGCAGAATCTCCTGCCATGTACACATCATTACTTTTTAAAAACATTTAGATATTGAGCATAGGTAGTCCAGAGTTGAGGTTTTCTGATAGCATGGTCTTGATAGGATGAGAGGAAATAGCCTCAAGTTGTGCCAGGGGAGGTTTAGTTTGGATATTGGAAAAAATTTCTTAATGGACAGGGCTGTGGGGCATTGGAACAGGCTGCCCAGGGTGGTGCTGGAGTCACCATCCCTGGAGGGTTGAAAAGACATGGAGATGGGGTTCCCAGGACATGAGGCAGTGCCAGGGGTGGGTTATGGTTGGACTCGATGATCCTGAGGGCCTCTTCCAGCCAAAATGATTCTGTGATTCTGATTGGGTCCCACAGCCCAGACCTGTGAGATATCAGAAAACCTGCAACACTGTGCCACACACTCATTTAGCAAGTAACCTATCCAACAACGCTCTGACTAAGCACTGACACATTTGTAATGTGAGCTGCCTCCTGTCCCCTGGGAAAAGCAAATGACATTATTGTAACTCAGACAGTTAATATCAGGCCTTCCTTCCTCCTGTCCCCAGCCTGTGCAATGACCACTTCAGCACTGAAAACATATGAGCATCTTCTTAATGACATTCCCAGCAGCACATCGTTGCTCTGGAGAGGACTGATCCCTGTAGCCATTCATAATGTGGCTGTAAGCAAGCAGGCTGGGATCTGCTTCCCTATCATCCTGTAAGCAAGCAGGCTGGGATCTGCTTCCCTATCGTCCTGTAAGCAAGCAGGCTGGGATCTGCTTCCCTATCGTCATGTGTCAGACTCCGCTCATGCTGAAGAAGGGTCAAGCTCAGCAGGGAAGGAAAGCTGAATGAAAATGCCCATTGGTGAGCAGCCTGGGCTGTGCCCGTTGCTCCCTTTGGTGCAACCAAATGAGCATGAGCAAAATACTTCTCCATGTCAGGCCTTGTCCCCTCTGCTCACAGAAGTTGGATCCCTCCATGACTGTATCTGCCCTTTCTTTTTCAATTTTGAGGCAGGATCTCCCCTGTCATTCTTGGGGATTTGTCATCATCTGTACCAGCAGGTTGAGATGATCCAAACTCTTAATGATTCCAAACTCCTACCATGATCCCAAGCTCCTCTGCTTTTCTTATCTGAACTGCTGGAAACATCTGACCTGGCTGGAGATCTTGTATGGGCCTGGAAAGCCCTTTATAAAATGAAAAGTATATTTTTGGGGAGATAGTTGGTGTTGCCCCACTGAGGTTTGCCATCGACTTGTGAAGTTTGTTGTTTTAGCTGAAGGTTGCTGATGCTGCAGCTATTTTCTCAGTTGCCGCTTGATCTCTACTTGGTCTCTCAACATACATCGCCCTGGAGTGAGACATAGGAATGTCTGTGATGTTTGGAACAGTCCTGGAGAAAATGCAGAACATGAGGAAAGCCAGACAATGTTTAGTACAGGAAAAAGGACACCACAGTTAGGGTCCTGGAACAGAGAGGTACACAGCCGCATCCAAGACCTAGGTACGGACACATCCAAAGTGGCTTGGAAAACAAGCTCAGGGTGAAACATGTAGGTTTCCTCTGCAGAGACTGATGGCAACTGGCTCTGCAAATGGGCACTGTGCAAAGCACTCACCAACCCTGGCCAAGCAGAAGAGATCACAGTGTCAAGTCCTGATGCATGGCTGGGTATCAGCCTCACCAGACACCGTGTACACTATTGCCTGCACCCAGACCTGTCATTTTGTTTGATCCAGGTGGTGAAGGAGTTACAGACGCATATGATGAGATTTTTTGTGTTTATTTTCACCAGGTTTTCTCTAGCAAGAGATGGATGGGAGAAAGGAGTCCTCAGACAAAGATATCTGCCCTGGGTTTAGATGGACCTCTACATGGTACCTTCTGGTTGATGCAGCACTTTGTGGCTGAGCTGACTGTTTGGACCACCCTGGAAAGCAAGGGCTTTATTTCAGGGACTGGAGCTTTTTAACACCCCTGAGATATTCCTTGCTCCAAAAAACAGGCATGCACAAGGCTAGAGATTTTAACACCTGCTGGGGTAAGGAAAGGCACATGCTGTGCCTTCGAAGCCGGGCCTATCAGTGGACACACAAGAGCTGATGGTGCTGGTAGACACGCTCCTGGAGCTCACACTGAGCTCAAATCCTCCTCACCTCAGGACTGGGCTGCTTCGGCTGTTGTCAAAGCAACAGCAGCTGTTCTGCAGTTTCTCCTGGCAATATAGTTTTGCACTGAACCTCAGTGACAGTTACATGTACTCCCAATCCAGATGCTTTCATGATATCTCCTTCTCCTGTTGCGGCATAAAAGAGCCAGCACACGTGGTGGCATAAAACATGTTTTGAATTTCCCCCAGTGAGAAAACTCATGGCAAAGATGATTAGTCCAGTAAAAACAACCCCACTCAACAGTTAATTCCTCCTATAAACCACACCACAATAACACAGGGCAAATTATACTTTATTGCCAGCTGTGCTTCCCACCTGCACACTGTTTGAAACTGTGAGAAGTCAGAGATGATGGCATCAGTTCCTTGGAGTCATGTCTAATGCTGGGTTTTATTTCAGTGCTGAGGGTATGGCAAGTGCTTGGTGTGGGGATTCATTTGTGCATGGGTCACTGCGGAAAGATAAGCAGAAAGTCACTGTCACACTAGCACCCTACAGCATTGCTAGAGATGGGAATTAAATGTCCTGTCCTCCTGCCACCACCTGCAAGGAGCTTTTGCTCCTTGGGTGCAACTCTGGGTGCACAAGTTCCCACAGGTGACATGGGGAGCTGTCGTGGCACTGGTGGCACTAGACATCTGGCCCAGTGCAAATATAATAGGCTTTCTGAATACCTTTATACTGTAAAATTTATAACAGATCTGGATATGGACACCTCAAAAATAAAAATCCTGAAGCCCCAGGTGGGAAAAACCAGCCAGTCTTACAATGTCTTTGGGGTCCCGTTTACCAAACCCAAGCATGCACGATGAAGGCTTAGGGTAATGGGCTCTTCACTTCCCCCAGCCTGCTGGTGGTGTCCCTTGGGGATGGGGCACCAGCAGCTCGGAGCTG